>NW_006408575.1:9609096-9614895 GCF_000296735.1 Chrysochloris asiatica | reverse complement strand
CAGTTAACAGTACAGTGTTTATCCTATAGCATCACACCAGGACTCTAAATCCTTACTAAGTCCCATTTATTTTCAATAAACAAAAATTCAAAGCAGTTGCTCATGAATAGATTCATGGCAGAGCACAACTGTACCCCATAGTTTTCATGGCTGTGACCTTTCTAAAGCAGATCACCAGGTCTTTTTTTCCAAGACACCTCTAGGTAGGTTTGAACTGCTAACCTTTTCTTTAGTAGCTGAGTACTTAACTATGTGTCACCCAGTGACTTTTTGCCTCATATATAATTCCCTAAAATCTGTCACTTGTCTTTATATCATGTAAAATGAGTACTAGCTCTCAAGTCTTGCTTGTATGGCCCAGTACATACATCATCTCATTTTATTCTGGTGGTAGATATTTACCCCCAATTTATAGATGAGAGAATTGAGGTTTTGAACATTTAAGATGGGCTTACCCAAAGTCACATGGCTCTTCTACTAATAGTTAAAACCGAGAGACAAACCCAACTCTAAAGCACTCCTTACATCATTGTTGCTTCCCTGAGAGCAACTCAACTCCAAGTTCCCTCATTGTTCAAATGTGATTTAAAAATATCTTGCTTTACCTACATTACACTATTGATTTAAGTATAAAAATCAGGACAGAGATAGATAGCACTTTAGGAATGCAAAAATTGCTGTATAAATGTAAGATCTTATTACTCTACTGGGTTGCAGATTTCAAATGAGCCAGGAGAGTGCATCTCAATTGGATAATCTCTATGATAATAGTTGGGGACAATCTTTGCAAAGATGGTACTGAGAGTTCTGTCCATCTTCTTGAATATGACCTCTTACAAAATTCATAAGAAACAGGAGACATTAATATTGTATTATTGAACTGTATTTCTAATTGTTCAAATTGGTCGATCCAGAAATCAAAGTCTAACAGTAGGGCTTTGATGTCATTGTGAAGCATCTACTTTATCTTTCTCATGTTACAGCTAAAGCAGCAAAAACTAAAAAATCCATTGCTGTTGAGTCTATACCATCTTATGCTAACCCCATGGGTTAACAGAGTATAACTGCTCCATAGAGTCTTCTTGGCTATAATCTTTACAGAAGCAGATAACCAGGCCTTTCTTCTGCTGTACTGCTGGGTGAATTTCAACTGCAACACTTTAGGTGAGCACAAATCATTGTGCCACAGATCTAGAAACTGAGACCCAAAGCAGTCAAGGTCAAAACCATAAGGCAAATCATAATTCCATTTTTCTCTTTGACTCTTCTCATGGTCTCATCCTAGACTGCTTTTCAGGGACTGTCTTGACTGTGTTTACTATTTAAATTCCTAAAGTTCTCCTTTTGCATCTGAGAGGGCCCTGACAACCTAAGTAGAGCAGGGCCTGTGAATATATGCCTCAGGAGAGAAGGAAAATTCAGGATGAAGCTGGAAGATGGAGCCATACACTTTGCAGGATGTCTGTGGTCAACTTTTTATATGTGCTTAGAAGGATCAGCAGCTCATTTGTAAAGCAACTATGTCTCAGGGTGAAATGAAAATAAAATGAATCAGACCATTTACTAACAACATTTCCCCAATTTGGGAAGCTCCACCTCCATCCTCAAACACTGTCAGAAAGCTTTATTGATCCTTCCCAGTATTTGCATTGTTACCATCTTCACTTGTACAAACAATACTGCCTTTCCATGAGATACACAGTAAGTAGGGTTGTGGAATGAAAACCTGCTGGGTAGCATCCCAATGCCCTCTTCTTACCCCAACTTACCTTTCCTTTAATAGAGGTGAAGTTGCCCAATGTATGTGCTGTGGTTGTTAAAGTGCCCTTAAGTCAGTTCTAACTCATAGTGACTCTGCAAGGAGCTGCTGGTGGGTTTAAATCACCAACCTTGCAGTCCAGTGCTTATCCTATAGCCGATCACCAGGACTCCATGCCCAATGTATGCACTTCCTAATTTTTCTGTTATATCTTTATAAAGTAGGATGGTTCATAATCAAAATGCCTAATATGGCCAGGGAGTAATACCAACATCTTAAGCAGTCTGTGGCACTGAGGATTAATGTGCTGGACTGCAAAGACAGTTTGATCCACAAGGTTAGCAATTCAAGCTCACCAGCCACTCCTCAGAAACCCTATAGAGGGTCACTATGAGTTGGAACTGACTCGATGGCACTTAACAACAACAACAAGCAGCCTGTGAAGGCTAGTGATGGCTCAGTGGTAGAAGTCTTGCCTCCATGCAGAAGACCCAGGTTTGATTTCCAACCAATGCCTCTGAAGTGCAGCCAACACCCATCTGTTAGTAGAGGCTTATGTGTTGCCCTGATGCTGAGCAAGTTTCAGGAGCTTCTAGAATAAGACAGATTAAGAAGAAAAGCCTGACAGTGTACTTCTGAAAATCAGACAGTGAAAACCCTATGTATCACAAAGATCTGATCTGCCATCAAGTCTGAGGATAGTACAAAACTAGGCAGCATTTTGTTTAGTTGTACGTAGGGTCACTATGAGTCAGGAGCAAACTTGATATCAGCTAACCACAATAATAAGGAGGAAGGGTGCCAGGAGCCCAGGTTAAGTGGTTGGTTGCTAACTGAAAATGTAGTGGTTTAAGCTCATGAGTTGCTCAAAGGAAGCAACATGCGGCAGTCTGCTTCCATAAAGACTGTTTTTGTTGTTGCTAAGTTACATCAATTATAGGGTTTCCAAGGAGTGGCTGGTGGGTTTGAACTGTTGCCTTCTGGTTAGTGCTTACCCTACAGCGTCACACCAGACTTTCTCTTGTTCTTCAAAAAAATCCTTATGGGGCAAGTCTCCTTTCATAGGGTTACTTTGAGTCAGTCAGTATCAACTTGACAGTAATGGGTTTATTGAAGGGGACAGATACGACTTGCTGCTTCACTTGCTGGGAATGTGGACTTCAACATTGTCAAATGATCCCATTTCTTAAGACTTGCTTCAAATCCAGATTATTGTTTTCTGAAAAAACCTGAGTTCAAAATGTTGGCAATGAATTCTAAAGTTTTAGAAATGCTGTATGTTGTTGTTAAGTGCCGTTGAGTTGGTTCTGACTCACAGCGACACTATAATAGGGTTTCCAACAAATGGCTGATGGGTTTGAACTGCCAACCTTGTGGTTCAAACCAATCTTGCAGTCTAGTGCTTATCCTACAGTGCCACACTAAGATTTCATAGCAGAGACAAAAAGGATAAAAATTAAGGGAATGGAAAGAGAAGAAGGAGAAGAACAAACAAACAAAAACAATGAAACAGCAAAAAGAAAAGACACAAAACAAAATAAAAAAAACACACCAATGCAGCTGTTGTACCTGGAGAAGAGGAAAGTCTGGGGGCTCTTACCAGCGAAGTATCTCTTGAGGTGGGTGTGGAAAGGATGTGACAGCAGAGTTCCTGGTCCTAGATTGAGTTCCTATAGGCCGAGCTGTTATCTGTGTCCAGGGCACTCAATCTAGAAGTAGTTCATAAAGGCCCCTGATAGAGTTGGTTTCAGTGTCTGCTAAGATCACAGAACAGCTGGGAACAAGGGGCTGGTTATGAAGGCTTCTGTTAAGCCAATGGAGTCCTTTTGTGACTCTGTGTGTTAATGTGTTAGACTGCAAGGTAGGTTTCTTTTTCCCCATAATTCTCTGATGACCAGAGGTGTGGCCAATTCCCACCTTCATCCACACCCAGTGCAGACCTGTTCTACAGAAGTTCTGAGCCACACCAGTGGAAGGCACAGATCAGTAGTGCCACTTTGGTATTGGGTATCAGGTGGATTCAGCTCCTGACCTACAGAACCAGTACAGCCACCAAGCCAATGTTGTTGTTACATGCTGTCAACTTAGTTCCATGTCAGGAGACTAGACTATCTATCTATCTATCTATCTATCTATCTATCTATCTATCTATCTATCTATCTATCTATCTATCTATTTATCTACCTTTTCAGATGTGACTATATTATCACTCATCTTCTAGTCTTCCTATTGATTCACATATAGGTTATTGATAATCTTTCAATATTCAAATAGTCAAATCTATTCTTATACATGGACTCCTGGTATATCTCTGTAGGATAAGCTGTGGACTGCTAACTGAAGGTGGACTCATCAGCCATTCCTCAGAACCCTATACAGGGTTGCTATGAGTCAGAACCAACTTAGCAGTGGCAAGCATTCTTAAACTTTCATCCTGACACATATGTGAGGACTTCTGGATAAATCACTGATCACTTTCTAGCTATATACTTCACATACGGTCTCATTTTCTCCAATGAATAGACATCAGGAGCCACATCTTATTCCTTTGTGCTCTTTTCACTAGTGTTTAACTTCTGAATGATTGACTAAATTAATGTACTAAAAAAAAGTTAAAAAATAAAACTCACAAACTAGATTTTTACCTGTGATTTTTGGGGTGACTTTTGGGCAAATTACTTTCCTTTTCCAAACTTTTGCTTCTCCATCTGTAAAATGGGCCTCATTCATTTATACAAAAAATGAAAAATGTGTATTACTCTGTACTCGACATTGCATTTTGTGTAGAGGATAGAGCAGTAGCATGGAAGTTATCTTTGAGTGGATTTGTTCCAAGTTTCTTTCCAGTCTAACTTTCTTTGGTGCTGTGATAGCCTGCCATTCTGTTCAACCCCAATCCATAAGCAAATCTGAAAATGGAAATAGTGTCACACTCTCCCAAGAGCAAGTGCTAAGAGCCCTCCACTGAACTGTATACCATAGGGATTATTAAATGCTAGGTACTGACAATTGCTAAGGGCAAAATATTCATAAGCAGGTTTCACTGTCAAAACATGTTATGCATTTGATAATTTCCTCCATCCTGTGAAAACTCACTATGGACTCTCTTCAAAGAGCATGGCTTCTACCAGTTAAGGTGAGATTAATTGAAAGGTGTCTTCTTTTTATTCTGACAGATGAGCAGGTAGGGTGTCTTAGCTTTGTTAAACCTCATTCCCCAGGATAGAAAGAAATAAAAAATAGGAAAAGTGAGAACAAATAGGACGTCATACAATGGGGACTAAGGCAATAAACTCATTAACTGTCAAGGACTGGCACAGGGGACTTAGCATCTTGTAGTAGAAATGAAATCACATTGAAAAAGGAGGCAGTACAGCGTGAAGATTTAAATCCCTGGTTTTGAAATCACAAATACAGGGACCTAAATCCTGATCCAACAAGCACTAGCCCTAGTTTAACCAGTCAACTGTCCCATTTTATTTGTAAATTGCTGACAACTCCACCAATCTCACCGTACTACTGTGTATATTAAATGAAATTGGCACTGTAGGACCAGCACTGGGCTGTCAACAAGGTCTGCTGGTAGGTTAGAATCACTGATATTGTGGTTCAAACCAACCTTGTAGTCTAGTACTTTATCCCACTGTGCCACACGAGGACTCTCTCTCTCTCTCATTCTCTCTCTTTATCTATCTATCTATCTATCTATCTATCTATCTATCTATCTATCTATCTATCTAAACATATATATATTCTTTTATATGTTCTTATTGTTGTTAGGTGCCATCGAGTCAGCACTGACCCATAGCGACCCTATGCATAGCAGAACAAAACACTGCCCAATCCTGGGCCAACCTCACCACTGTTGCCACACTTGAGTCTAAACCTCACCACTGCTGCCACACTGGAGTCTATCGATGCTGCCACTTGGCTAATCCACTTCGTTGGGGGTGTTCCTCTTTTTCTCTGACCCTCCACCTTACCAAACATGACATCCTTTTCCAGCGACTGCTCCCTCCTGACAATATGTCCAAAGTATG
>NW_006408575.1:9597904-9607967 GCF_000296735.1 Chrysochloris asiatica | reverse complement strand
CACTATATCTGACAGTGTTTCTCTGCTATTCATAAGGTTTTCAGTGACTAAAGATTCGGAGGTAGTCCGTCACTCTTTCTTCCTAGTCTGTCTTTGTCTGGAAGCTCATTTGAAACCTGTCTACCACGGGTGACACTGCTGGTATTTAAAATACCCGAAGCACAGCTTTCAGAATCACAACAACTCACAAGCCACCACAGTACTACAAACTGACAGATGAGTGGTGGCAGTTTGGTTTTCAGTGGAAACTATTACTTTACATTTTGAGGAGACCTATGAGCATGCAGAGTAGAACCCTGCAGGAGTTGGGGCGGGGTGTCCATTCACTCAGGCATCCCCTCTGGTCACCAGAACGGAGGTGCACAGACAATGAGAGATCAATGAACAGAAAAAAAAGAATGTCCTCACCTGTATCTTCGCAGTTTTGTCAGGCATTCAGGCATTCGTGGCTGTTCTGATCCTCCCCCCGCTTAGTCTTTCCCAAGATGGGAGCAGCTGAGTGTCTTGAATTAGAAAGCAATGGATTTCTTGACTCTGCTACAAATTCCCCTAGCTGTAAGCCTTCCAATCTTCTAAATATTCCTTTATATATGGTTCAGAGTTCTAGCACCAGCCCCTGAGCCTGCTTAGTTCAGTGTTCTCTGTTGTTGCTGACAGAGCTCCTTAGTGCACCTTTACCGGATCCACCAACTTGAATTTGTTCATGCTTTTATATATACATATATTGTTGTTGTTGTTGTTATGTGCTGTGGAGTCGGTTCGACTCACAGCGACCCTGTACAGGGTTTTGGAGACTGTAAATCTTTACGGGAGCAGAAAACCTCATCTTTCTCCTGCAGAACAGCGGTAGTTTCGAACTGCTGACCCTATGGGTCGGAACCGACTCGAAGGCACTTAACAACAACAACAACAACTATATATATACAAATTATCTTTTAATTTCATTTTCTTGCAACCTTATTGAAGCTCTTTACTATACATATATGATTGGTATCTCCCTATGTGATGAAGAAATAATGTGAAATGTTATACTATATGAAGAATATAATGTCAGGATTGGAGGAAGATTAAACAACTTGAGAGATGCAGACAATGTAACCTTGCTTGCTGAAAATGAAAACAGCTTGAAGTTCTTAATGATGACAATAAAGATTACAACCTTCAGTAAGGATTATGCCTCAGTATGAAGAAAATGAAAATCCTTATAAGTGGATCAGTAAACAATATTGTGATAAATGACAAAAAGTTGAAATTGTCAAGGATTTCATTGTTTTGTTTTTTTTTTTTTATTAAAAATCAATGTACATGAAAGCAGTAGTCAAGAAATCAAATGATTTTGAAAATCTGCTGCAAAAGGCCACTTTAAAGTATTCAAAAGCAAAGATGTCACTTTGAGGACTAACGTACCCCTGTCCTGAGTCATGGTATTTTCACATGAAAATATGAAAGGTGGAATATGGTAAAAGAAGTCCAAATAATTGATACAATTTAATTGTGGTGCTGGGGAAGAATATTGAATATACCATGAACTGACAGAATGCGAACAAATCTGTCATGGAAAATGTAAAGCTAGAATGTTCCTTAGAAGAAAGAATGACATACTTTATCTTCCTTACTTTGGTCAAGTCATCAGGAGAGACCAATCACTGGAGAAAGACACAGTGTTTGGTAAAGTAGAGGGTCAGAGGAAAAAAAGGAAACCTTCCATGTGATGGAATAATACAATGCCTACAACAATGAGCTCCAACATAGCAATAATTGTGAAGATTGCACAAGACTACATCATGTTTCATTCTGTTATGAATAAGGCCACTATTACTGACTTTGTCTCATTTCATTTGTAACATGAACTAACGTGAAGACCTTGGGAAAGATAGTTTCTTTCTTGGGGAAATCTGTTGTATCATCTTTAAAAGGGGATAAAACCTGTCATAGTTCTCAAAGGGCTAGGGTGAGAGTCCATGGAAAGAGGTAAATGATTGTGAAAGCGTATTATGATTTGTGTTGAGTTAACCAGTGACTCAAGTAATATCTTAAGGAAATTTGTGGAGTATTGTTTCAATATTTGAGGTTTCAACAGTTTCATCAGGGGATGAAAATTTTAGCAGCTTGGAGCAGGACATATAGAAACTTAATAAGATTCAGTTTCTGGTCTTATCATTCAGATATTTGAGCATCTTTTTGGGTACCAGTTATGTGCTTGGAAATAAAACTGTAAACAATGAGAACAAAGACTTTGTTCTCATGTTGCTTATGTCTAAAAGAAGGCACAGCAGCTGATTAAATAATCACACAGTAATAGTTAGAACCTCATAATAGTTAATAGTTGTTGTTAAGTGCCATCGAGTTGGTTCCGACCCATAGCGACCCCATATAGGGTTTCTAAGGAGCATCTGGTGAGTTTGAATCACTGACGTTGTAGTTCAAACTGACTTGCAGTCTGTCACATTAACCCACAATGCCACACCAGGACTCCACATAGTGCTCTTTAAAGAGAAAAAAAGAAAAGAATAGAAAGGAGACCTAGTTTTGACTGAGTACTGGGGAAGATGGAGTATCATGGTGTTAAAGTGGGGTAATGACTACATACATGTGATTATTAACGCCTCACCCATGAAACCACAACTTCCCTGCTGAGTTTGATTTCAATTTTTAAGAAATTTCCAGTTACAAGGTGATAAAACTAAAAGAGCTCTAATTTTGCATTTGGATAATAAAAGTTATCATTTATTGGGCCCTTGCTATGTGCCAAGAAGCGCTTTATAAGTACTAATATTTACTTCTTAAACAAACCCTATTGAATAGGTGCTATTATGCAAATTTCATAAGCAATGAAATAGAGGTTCAGGAACCACAAGTTCAACCCATAATTCACCCCTTAGGGCAATGAAACCTCGAGCAATGACTGACTGTCAATTCTGTCCTTTGCAATATGGAGGTAAGGATCCCATCTGACTTCTTAAAGTTGACACAAAAATATCACATACTGTAATAAAAGTACTTCTAGAAACTGAGAAAAATACTTAGTGTATATAAGGACTTATGATTTGGGGTATTTGAGGCATAGCCATACAATTTCATTAAAATACACTGAAAACTAGTTGTTGTTGTTGTCAAGTGCCATTGAGTTGATTCCGACCCATAGAGACCCTATATAGGGTTTCTGAGGAGCAGCTGATGAGCTTGAACCTCTGGCCTTGTGGCTCAAACTGAGCTTGCAGTCAATATCAACCCATTAATATTTACAAGAATCTATTTTTGCTCCTACCGCTATAGTCCTACTCTGGTGGCTTGTGTGTTGTGATTCTGGAAGCTATGCCATGGGTATTTTAAATACCAGTAGGGTCACCCATGGTGGCCAGGTTTCAGCTGAGTTTCCAGACAAAGAAAGACTAGGAAGAAGGAGAGATGCAATACTTCAAAATATTTAGTCACTGAGAACTTATAAATAGCAGTGGAACACTGCCAGCACCAGAATACTGAATATTGAAACATGATGAAGGACACCAGAATATTATCAGATACAGCCAGAATATGAGCTCCTCAGGTTGGAAGACACTAAAAATAAGACTAGGAAGAGATGCTTCTTAAAAGCAGAGTTGACAATGATGGAGTAAAACATTCAGGATCTATATTTTCTGATGGGGCACAATTCAAAATGAAGATAAAAAACTGTAAACATAAATGTTATTATTATCCCAATAATAATCGAAACATAGAATGTATGAAATATGAATCTTGGAAATTGTCAAACAATGAAATGGAACACAGAATCACCAATATGCTAGGCACTAGTGAATTGAAATGGATTGGTATTGGTCATTTTAAATCTGAAAATCACGTGGTTTACTATGCTGGGATGACAATTTGAAGAATGGCATCACATTCATCATCAAAAAGAACATTCCATGTTCTGATTATTAATGGGTGTTTACAGCTGCTTCTTTTAATTTTGCCCCATCAGCAAATGAAAGTCTTCAAGGCTTTACTCCATTCACATCATCACGGTCAACCCTACTTTGGGAGGCAATTCTTCCCAGTCATATTTTTAATGTTTTCCAACCTGAGGGGATCATGTTCCGGCACTATATCTGAAAATATTTAGTGTTCTTCATCATGCCTCAGTATTGAATAATCTGGTGCTGACAGTGTTTCACTGCTATTCATAAGGTTTTCAGTGACTAAATATCCAGATGTAGTCCATCTCTCCTTCTTCCTAGTCTGACACATCATCTGGAAGTTCAGCTGAAATCTGTCCATTGTGGATGACCATGCTCCTAGTTAAAATACCCGTGACATATCTTTCAGAATCACAGCAACACACCACAGTATGACAGACTGACAGACAAGTAGTGGCTCATAAGGTAGCCACTGTTAAAGTTTGATATATGTCTTTTCATTCTTTTCGATACATATCCTGGTGATTCCTCCCTCGTCGGCTTTGAACTAGTACCAACATGTCATTGCTGTTAGATGCCTTTGAATGATTCAGTTCTGAATCGTAATGGTCCTATGCACAACAGAATGAAACACTGCCTGGTCCTGTGCCATCCTCGTACTCAGTTATGTGTGATCCCATTTTTCCAACCACTGTGTCAATTCATCTTATTAAAAAGCTTCCTTTTTAAATTTTTTTTTTTTTTTTACTAATCATGATGATATATTCAAAGTATGTGAGTTGAAGTTTCACCATCCTGGCTTCTAAAGTAAATTCTGACAGGACTTCTTTCATTAGAGGCTTGCTTGTTTTCTGGCAGTTGATGATACTTTTAATATCTTTACCGACACCATACTATAACTACATCAATTCTCCAGTCTTCCTTAGTCATTGTCCAGTTTTCACATGCATCTGTTGTTGTTGTCAAATGTCGTTGAGTCGATTCTGACCATAGTGACCCTGTATAGGGTTTCCAAGGAGTAGCTGGTGAGCTTGAACCGCCGACCTTGCAGTTCAAACAGCTTTGCAGTCTGGCGCATTAACCCACAGCACCACACAAGGACTCCATATGCATATGAGGCTACTGAAAATACCGTGGCTTGGGCAAGTTGCATAGACATCCTATAAAAACTGGCTTCATCCCACTCTGAAGTGGATATACACTAATTTAATTACCTGTTTGTGAGCTAGCAAGTTGCTTCCAACTTCTCACTATTATGCATAATCTGCTACAAACAGCTTTCTAAACAATCTTTGAGTCCCTATAGAAATGCTGCAGCAGAACAAAACTCAATAAGTGTGATTACTCAGTCAAAGGATTGCACATTTTAGATGATAGATTTTGCAAAATTGCTCTACAAAATATTTTCCTGATTTACATTCCCATCAACAGTATATGAAAGCACCGTTTCTCCATATCCTGATTATACTCTGGGTGCATCCATCTTTGTAATTTCCAATCTGATTCATAAAAAAATGGACTCTGGTTATTGGTTTTATTTGTATTTTTCTTGTTAATAGTGAACTTGAACATCTCCATATATATTCACTGACCATTTTTTTTCCCTTCCTTTGTGAATGGGATCCAATTTCAATGGTTGTGACAATGCAAAATTCGTAGTAAGAATTGTCAGACAGTGTCTGAGCTGCAATTCAAGGTTTTGGAGTGAAGGCTCTGTCTCCAACACTTCCTGTGATACATACACCACAATCAAGAGCAGGACACATGCCTTAGAAAGTACTGGGTCTAGTTTAAACCCTCCAGGAACATAAGAACTATTGATTCTTTTGGCTCTCTTGCTCTCAACTGCTATATCACTCTATCACCTTTGACATACCTTTTCTACTTTCCCAGGCTGATGTTCCTCATTTGCATGATTAGAAGCCTGGGGAATATGACAGATCTGGCCTCTTTGTGCTTTCAAATTTTGAGGTTCCTGAAAGCACTCATAGAATGAGCACCAATGCCCTCCAAGAATAAGTCATCAGCAAAATCATCAAGTAAACTCAATTGGACTTTCATAGTTTCTGACAAAAACATAGCCAAAGAAGATAAAAGACTACTCTAGGCAAAGCAGCCCCATGGAGGAAGAGTATGTGGATTGTATGAGGAGAAGAACTACAGCAAGAGACAGAATCATAGGGAAAAGGCTGGAGGGGACAGTTAGGGCCAATGCACAGAGGTCTTTTTGAAAATGTTACAGATTTTGTTTTATTCCCCCAAAAGAAAACACATTCATTAGATAAATGGGAGTGGGGTGAGTCTTTAAACAGGTAGAGTGACCTTGCAACTGTACCATTTTAAGAATGAATTTGTAAATAACCCAACAGGGTTCAGGAAGACCAGTTAGGAGACTACTGTCATCAACTAGACATGACAGGATGTGTTGTGGACCCAGGAGATGGTTTGTAAATGGAAAGAACTATAAAGACTTGAGAAATATTTCCCCTTAGTGAGCTTCATAAAGTGACTTGGGAGGCACACACAAATCAAAATAGAACATAAACTGCCTTATACTAGTTTAAAAAAAAATTAAGTTTTTATTGTGAATTGAGTGATTGTTTACATGGAAGAACATCGGTTTTATACTCATCGCTTCATTGCAATGATTACAATCTCCTTTGTGCATCATCATTCAACAGTATTTGCTTCTATTCCCTCTGTTGTTTTTTGGGGGAATGTACACAAAAACACTCAGGAATATATAATCATTTAAACAAGCAAAGGGCACATTCTGCAAGCCTGCCTCCTGGCAGCCAGCACACAGCCTTTCTCTTTCCATGAGTTTAGAGTCCTCAGCTGTTCTATCTCTTCATGTCCTCATCTCTGCCTCCATCTCTGATGTCACTGCTTCTCTGGATAGGGTCCCACATTCCGTGCATGCTCTTCTCCCTTGATTGTCCTGGGGTACTCTGTTTCTGGACTATAAGATTCACTACTCCCCCTTTTTTTGTTATAAAACATCTGCCTTTACAGTTGTGACAATCACAGTTAGTCATGATAACAATTATTCACTATCGAATCATAAGTATCCTGCCATGTACTCAAGAAAACTCTGATGACAGTCTTTTTCTCAAGTCTAATTACCATATGGGTCAGGGTAACCATATTTCTAGTGAGTGACCCAGTGTAGGTATACATGAAAACCTATTTAAGAAGGGAATTATACAAATCCAAATACACTGCTAGTGAGTCTATTCTGACTCATTGTGATTCCTTATAGGGTTTCTCCCAAGGTGGGTTTGAATTGCCACCCTTGTTGTTAGTAGACCAATACCTAATCCACAATGCCACCAGGGGTTCTTAGGAAGAGAAGAGAATAGCTAAAAGAATATTTTAGAACAGTGAGAGATCACTGCTCATTTGTAACATTTTATGGGAGAGATGAGGCTGAACCTGGTTTGCAAAGGATAATAAAAGAAGCATGGGATAAAACACTGGAGCACAATGCTGGTTTGAACCACAAGTTGAGGGTTCACTCATCAGCCATTCCTTGGAAATGCTACACAGGGTAGCTATATGTCAGAACTGACTTGATAGCACTTAACAACAACAATCATCGTCTCGACTGATCCTTTGCCTAAACATGAAAAGTGTCCATTCTATATAATCATGAACTGAGTCTCAATAAACAAATTTCCCAGCTATTTAATATTTTGTGGAGTGAGAATTAAAGCCTTCATCTGTGGATCTATGAGACCTTCTTTGTCGTGATGTACTTTGGGCTTATAAAACAGAGTATCAGGGCGAGATTTCCATCCATGTGCAGTGAATTTCAAACAATCTCTGGAGAACGAACAGATTCCAAAGGAAGAAGAGTTGTCTTTTTAGATTCTAATTCTGTTCATTTTTGGCTTTCCAAATTTTAATTGCTATTAATTAATCAATTACTACAAGCCACCCAGAGCACTCTTCTTGGACTTCTGGTATGGCATTGTGGGTTAATGTGCTGGACTCCAAAGTCAGTTTGAACCACAAGGTTGGTGGTTCAAACTCTCCAGTTACTCCTTGGAAACCCTATACTGCGTCGCTATGAATTAGAACTAACTCAATGGCATTTAACAGAAACAACAACAATTAACCTTTAACCAATTGTGATTGTTTTCATTTGGTGCCATTGAATTGATATTCAACCCATAACAACCCCATATAACACAGTTTAGAATGCCCTATAGGATTATCTTGGCTGTGATCATTAAGTGGGCAAATAACACAGTACCTCTCCCTTGGAAACACTGGGTGGGTTGGTTTTAACCATCGACTTTTTGGTTAGCAGTCCATCACTTAACTTTTGCTTTATCGGAGCTCCTTGACACAATTAGGTAGTTAATATAAATTTGTTGTTACTATGAGTTGGAACCGACTCAACAGCACTTAATAATAGTTATTTTTATCTGTCTCCAGAATGCTCTGATGACATTTATCCAGTAATTACTCAGTAATAGTTATTGAATCATCTATCCTGACACTAGAAGAACTGGATGGTATCTGGCGATGACTACTAAGTATTCTAATTAGGTCCATAATAGAGAGAAAAATGTGGAGTAGAACCTCATATTCTTAAAGAAAAGAAAAGATAAAAATAAAACAAAACAGACTTATTGAACTGGTAGAGACTGGAAGATTCCCTGAGACTATAGCTCTTAGATAGTCATTAAACTTTGAAATACCTTTTAAGCTACCTTACTGTTAAAATAGCAGATAGGCTCACAAAACAATGTTTATCACCCATAAGTACTGTGCTTCTTTAAAAAAAATCACCTATATGAAACTAAATGATCAGCATTTACTTTAAAGCAAAAATGAGAATGTAAAGGGGCAGGAAAGATAGATTTATGGACATGGAACACCTAGAGTGGAAATTGTATGAATGCTCATGTATTGTGAAATGAGAATGCTCATATATTGTGACACGTGTAACCAATGTCACTGAACAAGTTATGTCAAAATTGTTGAATGGGTACCTAAACAGCTGTATAAACCTTCATCTAAAGCACAATGAAATATTATGTTTAAAATATATTGAGTGTTCACTATATATCAAGCACTAAGCTAGTTTTGTAGTCGTATTGTGGCACTGTAGGATAAGAATTGGATTACTAATTACATGGTCAGTATTTCAAACCTACCAGTTGTTCCTTGGAAGCCTACACAAAGTCATTATGAGTTAGAACTAACTCGACAGCACTTGACAAAAACATGCTAGTTGTTAGAGATAAAAGGGCATTCTGGTTATTTATATGACAGAGTTCCGCTGATATTCATAAGGATTTCAGTTGCCAAATATTTGGAAGTAGTCCTGTACTTTATTGATTACCTGTGCTTCATTGATTGCTCGAAGGTTTTTAATTGTGTGGATCATTACAAGCTATGGAGAGCATTGCAGAGAATGAGTATTCCAGAACACTTAATTGTGCTCATGAGAAACCTGTATGTAGACCTAGAGACAGTTGTTCAAAAAGAACAAGGGGACACTGAATAGTTTGAAATCAAGAAAGGTGTGTGCCAGGGTTGTATACTTTCACCATACTCATTCAATCTGTATGCTGAGCAAATAATTTGAGAAACATATTTTATGAAGAAGAAGTGGCATCAGGATGGGAGGAAGATTCATTAACAACCTACAATATACAGATGATACAACCTTGCTTGATGAAAGTAAAGAGAACTTAGAATACTCACTGATGAAAGTCAGAGACCACAGTGCTTGGTATGGGTGACACCTCAATTTAAATGAAACAAAAATTCTCACCACTGGATCAATCAATAACATCCATATAAATGATGAAAAGATTGCAGTTGTCAAAGACTTCATTTTGCTCGGATCAACCATCAGTACTCATGGAAGCATTAGTCAAGAAACCAAATGACGTATTGCTTTAGGCAAATCTGCTGTACAAGACCTCTTTAAAGTGTTGAAGAACAAAGATGTCAGTATGAGGACTAAGGTGTGTCTAATTCAAGCCATGGTATTTTCAATAACCTCATATGCATGTGAAAGTTGGACAATAAATAAAGAAAACCAAAGAAGAACTGACGCATTTGAGTCATGGTGTTGGAGAAGATTATTAAAAGTACCATGAACCACCAAAAGAACAAACATGTGTTGGAATAAGTACAGTCAG
>NW_006408575.1:9593632-9596929 GCF_000296735.1 Chrysochloris asiatica | reverse complement strand
TCTAGATTCCCTCTTGAAAGCTTGTAAGCCAGTCACTTCTTGCCTTTGTAGCCCCCCAACCCCCATTTTGGGTAGCCAATATCCAAGTTGCCCATCCTTGTCTACTCTGTGTGTGGAGGGGGTGGGAATGGGGAGCTGTTGACCTTGAGGTTCAAATCAACTTGGTGGTTTAGTGCTTATCCTACAGTGCTATATCGGGACTCCAAACCATTTTATTATCTCATCATTGTGTGGCTTAGAAATTTGGGGAGAAGTTATCTGGGTAATTCTTCTGCTATTCTGTTGGTAATTAGCTTATTCTGAAAGGTCCAAAGTGGTTTCACTCACATTCCTAGAGCAGGGGATCAGCTGGAAAGATGGACTTGACCAAGATTCTCTCATCCTCATATCATCTCAGTATTTACTACATGGTATCTGTTGTAAGAGATTACAACACTGGAACGTTGATAGAGCCAGTACTTAAGTCTGAGTTGGGTGACTTTAGAAACTACTACTCTATACCTGCAATTTAGCTACATTATTGTAGGAGTCCTGATGTGGCACTGTGTTAAGCACTGGACTGATAACTGCAAGGTTGGTGGTTCAAATCCACCAGTGTTTCTTTTTTAGAGATCGTATACAGGTTTGCTATGAGTTGGAACTAACTCAATGGCACTTAACAACAACAACATTGTAGAATTGGTGTGGTGTTGTAGAATAGACACTGGACTACTAATCACTATGTTATTGGTTCAAACCCACCAGCCACTCCTTGGAAAACCTATACAGGGTTTCTATGAGTCAGATCTGACTCTATGGCACTTAACCACACAAACAACATTGTAGGATTAATGAACTCTGATAATACATCAGGTGAAATGTTGGGCAAGGTTGATGCCTTAAACCCACCAGCTACTCCACAGGGAAAAGATGAGATTGTCTGCTTCTCTAAAGATTTACAGTCTCAGAAACACTATGGAGCAGTTGTACTCTGTCCTACAGGGTTGTTATGAGTCAAAATTAAGGCTTCTCTAGCACTTCTGGAGTCCTGGTGTGGCACTACAGGATAATGCACTGGACTGTGAGGTCAGTTTGAACCACAAGGTTGGGAGTTCAGATTCACCAGTCACTCTTTTAGGGTTGCTGTGAGTTAGAACCAACTCAAAGGCACTTAACAACAACAACTTAGCACTTTTACTAGGCTTACATATAATAACCAAGTTGTTTTCTTCAGGGAGTAAATGTATCATTAGGGTTAGGAAGTGTGAGTTCTAAAACCACTTCCATCTTTCACAGCCATGTGGGAAGCCATTTCCCTTCTCAGACTTCAGTGTCTCTATCCTCTGTTAAATTAAGATACCTTATCCATTAGTCCTTTAGGAGAACTGTATTAGTAGCAAAGAAATCTCAAGAAGTTGGGAGATTTTATTTCTATTCCTGACTCACTTCATTATTCTGAATCATTGGACAATTGTTTTGCCTTTTTCGGGATACAGTTTTACTAACTTGTGATATAGTATCTATAGGTCTTTTCAGTTTCCATTTTCAAGGAGGACATTGACAAAGACACCATATATAGAGTCTATGAAGCTGAGTACTGCTGTGGTGCTGTGGGTTAATGAGCTAGACTACAAAGTTGTTTTGAACTAAAAAGTCAGCAGTTCAAGCTCATCAGTTACTCCTCAGAAACCATATATAGGGTCACTATGGGTCGGAGCCGACTTGACGGCACATAATAGCCACAGCAACATGAAACTGAAAGGGAGCATAGCTACGATTAACATTATATGGAACAGGATGTGTTTGGAGTGTGTCTTTGAGATGGGTAGATTCACTTCCCTTTGAGCATCCTGAAAAATTGACCAGGGCAGGGACTGCATCTGTGAGCCTGGATCAGCACAAAACCAGGTGCCCCACATGGGAATGCACTGATGATCTTGGCCTTTTACCATGCTGTGATCAGGCAATATACTAACCATTTTGTTGTTGTTGTTGTTAAGTGCCGTTGAGTTGGTTCTGATCCATAGTGACCCTGTATAAGGTTTCTGAGGAGTGGTTGGTGAACTTGAACTGCCGATCTTGTGGTTCAAACCACACTTATGGTCCTGTACTTATGGTCCAGTGCCACACCGGACCTGCATTTGGGTAGCAGAAATTAAAATTAAGTATAGTCAAATCATTCAAAGCTTAATACTAAAAAAAATGATGAAATAAATTTCAATCAATGTATTAGAAATAAGCAACTTTTCCTGTTTATTCACTGCAATATTACCAGCACTTAGAAAAAGGCCTAGCACAATGTAAGCACTCAAAACTTCTATAACTGAATAAAATGAATGATTAGATTGCACAAATTGAATAAAGTGAATCCATAAAATGAAGCAATCATTGATTGTTTCCCTGCTATCCATCTAATGGACTTCTTTTTATCTAGGCTTAAAAGCAGCTACTGTCAATTACAAAAAAGCCTCACTTCAAATGATTTTATCTGCTTAATTGGTTAGACTTAATTGGTCCTTAATTGAAGATAACATATAAGAAAGAAATTATATTCTAGGCAAACATAGACCATGAGCCAAGAAGGGTCCATCAAGAGCATGCTGGTCATGAGAGGCAGCCCATAATTACAGCAACTTCTGAGTCCTCAGTGACCACATCTGCAGAATTAGAATAAATTTAAGGTTTACACAGCTCTAAAAGTTTATGACCTTAAGAAACTTCTTATTTTGCTGACACACAACTTGATGTGACAAAAATTGCCAATATTTCTGCTCTAAATAAAGTCTATTATAATGCAGCTCCCAATTACTGATATATCTGAATGACAATGAACCACACTTAGAGCCATGCTTGTTTGCTTTTTCATTTTATCATTAGTAATATGTACTATAATGTTTCAGCACTTGCAATTTGCTAATGTTGTTATTCTCAGTCACACAGAAAAGATTTATGAAGACAATTATATACATATATATGTATAAATATATAGGTTGTTGTTGTTGTGAAGTGCTGTCGAATTGGTTCCGACCCATAGCGACCTTGTATAGGGTTTCTGAGGAGGAACTGGTAAGCTTGAACTGCTGACACTGTTGTTCAAACTGACCTTAATGCAGCCAGTCCAGTGCATTAACCCTCAATGCTACACCAGGACTCCTATATAAGATAATAGTGGGGAGGGAAAAAAAAAAAAGGATGTATTTAACTTATATCAAATTGATTTACAATGGAATCCTCTGAACAGAAGACATTGTAAATTGGGGACTACCTGTAATAAAAGACGTGTTGTTCTTGAGTTACTAAATTGAAGTTTTAGATTTG
>NW_006408575.1:9584237-9588472 GCF_000296735.1 Chrysochloris asiatica | reverse complement strand
CAAAAGGAAATGGTTGATGTTCAACCGTTTCAAGAGGTAGCATATGATCAAGAGCCAATAATACTGAAAGAAGTTGTCCAAGGTGCATTGAACAAAGCACCAGGAATTGGGTCATATGAACATTAGTAACCAAAGTACATCTTTACATATTAAAGAGGTCTTTTGCAACAGATTTATCTTTTGATATATCTTTAATTTCTAGATATATGCTTACATGGATGTTGATTTTTGATCCAAGTAGAATCAAAATTATTGAAAACTTTAATTTCTTATTTATTTATCATGATGTTTATTTGTTCTGTTGTGTGAATTTCCATTTTCTTTATGCTCAAGTGTGATCCACACTGAAAGTTGTAGTGTTTGCCCTTAATTATTAAGTGCCTAAAGTTATGTTCATTTTTAGGAAGTAACAGTGCATTATCTACCTACCACAGTTGCTAATGAATCCTTACTTCTGATACTGTGTTATTCTTTAATCCAGTTTCTCTGATTATTTGTCTACTATACAGAATAAATAAGAATGATTACAGGATATAACATTTTTACGTAATTTTTCTAATTTTAAAGATTTTCAGAAAGAAAAACAAATTACCAGAACTGTAAATATCACAATTGAATTGATATTTCTGAGTGTTCTGTGGATCTAGAAGAAGAGACTAAGACTTAAAAAGAGAAAGTGAACTTATTCAGTGTGAAACTGTTCCTGAAGATAATGGTAGATAACTTTTCATTAATTCAATCCATACGATGTGCAACCTTATAATTAGAGCTAACATTTGAGGACTTAATATTTGATAGGCATTAGCTCTGGTAGCGGAGTAGTTATGAGTAGGGCTGTGAACCGCAAGGTCAGCAATTCGAAACAACTAGCTGTTGCTCAGGAGAAAGATGAGGCTTTCTGCTCCTGTGAAGATTTATAGCCTCAGAAATCTGTACAGGGTCGCTATGAGTTGGAACCGACTCCACGGCACATAACCACCATCACCACCATTCTAAAAACAAGAGGCAGTTCTTCGAACAGAACATGGAAACACTGAATGGTTTAAAATTGAAAAAGGTATGTGACAGGGTTGTATTTATTCACCATACTTGTTCAACCTGTATGCTGAGCTAATAATCCAAGAAGCTGGGTTATATGAAGAAAAATGTGGCATCAGGATTGGAGGAAGACTCATTAACAAGCTGTGATATGCAGATGATACGTTCGTGCTTGCTGAAAATGAAGAGGTCTTAAAATATTTACTGATGAAGATCAAATAGCACATCCTTCTGTATGGATTGCATCTCAATGTAAAGAAAACAAAACTCCTCACCACTGGACCAATAAACAACATTCTTATGAACAGAGAAAAGATTGAAGTTGTTAAGAAATTCATTCTTTTTGGATCAACTATCAACACTCATGGAAGCAGCAGTCAAGATATTAGAGGATGTATTGCATTGGGCAAATATGCGACACAAGAACTTTTTTAAGTGTTGAAGAGCAAAGATGTCAGCTTGAGGACTAAGGTGCACCTGACCCAAGCCATAATATTTTCAATAACATCATATGCATGCTAAAGCTAGACAATGAATAATGAAGACCATAAAAAAAATTGATGCTTTTGAGTGATGGTGTTGGAGGAGAATCTTGGAAGTGCCATGGGCTGCCAGATGAACCAACAGATCTGTGTTGGAAGAAGTGCAGCCAGAGTGCTCCTTGAAGGCCAAGATAGCCAAACTTCGTCTTTCATATTTCGAAGATATTGTCAGGAGGGACCAGTCACTGGAGAAGGATGTCATGTTTGGTAAGGTGGAGAGTCAGAGAAAAAGAGGAAGACCCCCAGCAAGATGGATTGGCAATGTGGGCTCAAGCGTGGCAACAATTGTGAAGTTAGCCCAGGTCTCGGCAGTGTTTCTTTCTGTTGTTCATAGGATCGCTATGAGTTGTTACCAGCTTGATGGCACCTAACAACAACAACAACAAATTCTAAAAACCCAACTTATATTACTATATATTATGCATATTGCACACACATTATTCATTTTTCCATGCTGTGCAACCCTTCATGTGTTATTTTCATATGTGCATTATGTCAACATTTTTTACATATTAATAGCTTCAAGTTCTTTGTTTGGTTTTTATTTTTACTTCTGCCTAATGGTTTTACCTTAAGTCTTTGTCTTGGTTCATCTTGGTGCCTGTTGACACAGAAGTTTGATTCCCAGCAGAAGACCCCCAAAAGCCTACCTTCAAGTTTCTAAAGCAGTTGTTCTGCTAGCAAGACACGTTCCCTGCTCTGCAAACTATATTCTCAAATGCAGAAAACCAACCAACCAACCAACCAACAAAGAAAACACTTTTTTTGGTCCTAGAACAGCCCTCAATGGGGCAGTTGGTCCAAGCCCACAAAGTGTGCAGGTTTGTTCACCATGGGTAAAAGAAACACACATGGTAGGTGAGGCTGGTGTACCACAGCCATATACATGCATTCCATCTCATTGTTAATCTCAAAACATTTGATTTTCCCTCCTATGTATATGCCCCAAGGTGGACTTCAGAGCCACTGACACAGTGCATCTCTTCCTCAGAGGAGACTGATCTGACAGGCCCCAGGGCACCATGGTGCTCGGGCAGGTATGTTTGTCCCTGCACAGTCTTGCTGCCCAGGTCATGCAAGGCTGGCACTGTAGGACCTGGATACATAAAGACAACATTCCCACCCACCATTGGACTAACCTGTGCATGGGTGTGGCAGCTCCATGTGTAGCCCTCTACCTATTCCTCTACCCATCTCCAGCTCAATATATGTGGTTGCAGATTGGCTATGAGACTCCTTCACTCACTAGACTGACAATAAACTGCCCCAGAGAAAATGCACACTCTTAAAATGTTCTAATCACTGGTATACTGCCAAATTTGAATCACAGTCTCTTGACCATGGCTTATCTCTTTATTCCACAAATGTGTTATGATCAAAAGTAACATTTTTGAATGAGGCTGAACATGGACACAATTCAGTTAAGGAAATGACACAGGACATGCATGGTGTATGGATGGTTGTATTATGCCAGAACTTTTTGCATCATTTCATTATTTCATATTATATATATGTGCATTATTCATATATGTGCAGTGTCTGTGAAAAGAAATACAGTATGTATATATCTCAAAATATCCCAATGAGGTAGATACTATTATTATTCTCATCTTACAGATAAGGCAACTGAATTTGGAGAGGCTAAATGACTTTCTCTAATTTTCATGGCTAATAAGTGATAGGTTGAAGAATTAAACATAGAAATTTAGTGTTTTAAATATTGATTTTTTTTATCTCTACCACAATTTTAAGTGCTAAACACATATCAAGGTACAATTTAAGAAATTTCACAGGGTGTTTTTCTTAGATAAGCCTCAGTTACAATCTAACAAAGGAAGAGTTATGACAAAGTAAGTTCAGGGTGCTATAGGATAAATACGCAGATCCAGAAAAAAGGAATTAATGCTTTTGTCATGGTGCTTTTAGAGAAGTTCTGTCTTGTTAATGTTAAACATGATGGATAGTGACTAGAAGAACAGAAGATACTTCTTGAAAGAAAGACCGACAGGAAAAATACAAAACAATAATGACAGTCAAACTGATTACTACAAGAACAAGCAAGTTGTTCGCCCAGGAGACATCAAGGCAAGTGGCCAGGTCCCCTCAGGGCAAAACCCTTCCAAGACTAAGACTCAATGGTAATACACAAGCATACATGCACTCTGATTGGTGACCACATTCATTACCAATAAGGGGAAGTAAGGGAAAAACAACAATGAAGCTGTGAGCTAAACCCTACAACATTCAATAGATTTCTGTGAACCGGGATGGAGACCTGGTTGGCCAGCATTCTGGCAAGACTTGGGGACTCTTGGGCCCAGAGTCAGTGACATAGCCACAGAGAACTAGAGTGCAGAGTGAAGTGTCCAGCTGATAAGAAGAGAGGGCATATGTATAAGAACATCCATAATTGCAGATAATACCCATTAGACCTGACTTCAATGACTGGATGATCAGAGCTCAACTAGAAGAAGAAAGAAGAGGGGAAAAAAAAAGTAATTTGATACAATTTGTTGAACTTGATTTACACCTAGGGATGCAGTAGCTCAAAAGAGGGAACAAATCTTTACAGTGAGGATCATTCCCACCCCTTCCATACACAGAGTAGACAGGGATGGGCAACTTGGACATTGGCTACCCAAAATGGGGGGGCTA
>NW_006408575.1:9576158-9583893 GCF_000296735.1 Chrysochloris asiatica | reverse complement strand
GAAGAAGTGCAGCCAGAGTGCTCCTTGAAGGCCATGTAAACTATCACATAATTCACAATAAACCTTAAAAAAAAAAGATGGATAGAAGTGGGAAAGGCAAAGAAGGATATCTCAGGCAGAAGGAACAGCATCTATGAAGATCTACAAAGGACAAAGAACCTGGCTCATTTCGGGAAGTGTGAGAAGAACCATTAGAATGAGGAGAGATAAGAGGTGGGAGAAAACTAGTGGTCATATCATGAGTGGCTTTACTGAGACCCTGTTCAGAGGGTAGTATGAAGCTAAGGGATGGTGCAAAAATGGTGTAGAGGTTATGTCTGACTTCCTCTGGCTTCACAAGCAGTAAAGAGAATCAAACTCAAAATTAGGCCAAAACTGTTTCCTATGAGGTATGCCTCTAACCTACAACCTTCTCTACCCTAATCTGACACAAACCATCCCTCCCACAGCACTCTCTGCTTCACATATAGGTTTCATAATCTCTTGAAGTGGCCACACGGAACTCAGGGAAATACTCACCATTACGGGGTTTATTAAGGAAGTGAACAGGGTACAATTCAGGTTTAGAAACAACTCAGGATGCAGCAGTTCTCCAATCAGGAACATGTTTTTCCCGCCAAACTTGCTCTTGTTTTGGGTCTCCTGTGGCCCCTTGGCTTCTGACCTCCTCAGACAAGTGTTATATAGAGACTTTAGGCTGTCTTTAAAGGCCCAAATGGCACATTCTGCAAGCCAGCCTCTTGTCCATAGGCTTTTGATTTTACTTGTTCCATGTGACCAGGAGGCCTTCAGTAGCTCTGTCTCCATACCACTGACTCTGCTGCAGCCTCTTTTCGAGGTAGGGACCTGCTCATGGCTCTTCTTTCTTGATGGTCCTGGGATCACCAGTTCCTGCTTCTGAGATGGCAAACCTAGCAGGATGACAAAACTAACCAACTGTGGTGTAAGAGTTCTGTACAGCCTATTTGCAATGGCTCCACCTAACCATTTGGTGGGCATTAAGAAGATTTTGGATAGAAAAGCTATATCAAATGAATCCACAGAACCATAGGTGGTTTTAGGCAGGACAGTGACACAACCTGACTTGTGCTTTTGAATGATCGCTGTCACTACAGTGAGAATAACTGAAGATGAGACAGCAGGACTGGAAGCTGGGAGAGAGGTTAAGGACTGCTACAATGATGGTACACCTTTAAAAAAAAAAAAAAAAACTAGACAAAAAGGGGCTTTGACAAAGCACTTGCCAGGCATAGCCTTATTATTCCCCTGACTTCTGCCTGATAATTTGTTGCTCGTGTTCTATGAGCCTCATTGATGTTAAGTCCATAACCAAATAGCTTCACCACCAGTGCTTTCAGAGACAGAACTGGAGCTCCCTTCTTTCCTGTTGCTCCCTTTCTACTGACAGATGTAAGAGCTGCTTCAGCCTGAGCGATGATGCTTTCTAAAGCTGCTGACAAGCCAGCAGTGCCTTTCCCCCATGCTGAGTCCCCTGTATTGTAGACAAAAGGAGAACTTTAGGAGAAGATGCTTCGGAAGCTGATAGATAGAAGAGCAAACCCTGTTTGGAGCATTTACACTTATTTCACAGTTAATACAGCATCTGGGGCATATTTTCCTACTTTTATGCCAATTTTTATGTGTTTCTGCCACACAGTCGGAAGCCAGGATCATAAAAAAGAAGGAAAACGATACAAAAAAGAAAAGTAAATAAGCACATTCTGCTTTAACACTCCCAGGAGCACTGGGTCCGGCAAGTTTATGAGTTAGAGAGAAGGAAAAAAACTAAGCTACACAAAAGACAAAACAATCTCTACCAGGAACAAGTTTGGGAATACAATTGCTTTGTATTAGAGTATATCAAATAAAAGTGGGAGAGAAAATGCTGAGCAATGTTATAGTCCAAAATCTTTCACTAATTGTCCAGGTGAGTTGGAGTCAACCACTTCTCTTCTCTCAGTCTGCTTTTTCACTTATAAAATACAGAAATGTGACTACACACTCTCCAAGAATCTCTAGTTCTACAATTATACTTCTCAATCTTCACACGGTGCTAGATGGAACAGACTGGGGCAGATCTATAAGACCTGGAATCTGATCTCAGTGAATTGAATTATATCACAAAAATATGACTATTGTTACCTTACCTTTTTAGAGCAGAGATTAATCTAACCACACTGCTGTGGAACAGACCAAGGTCTTTCTTGAATAGTGAATGATGTAGCTTTACTTCTAGCTTGTAGAAAGAATATAAATTAACAGATAATGTGTCCAATGCTGAAGACTCTCACCATATACTACTTCTATACATATGGCTGTATAATGCAAACTAATTGTTTGATTTAGAAGAAAGTGGTATATGGCTACTTTGATTTAATATAAAAATATTTTCATGGCTTTCCAAAAATAATTTAAATTATTAAGTAGGCCAATGTGCAGAGGTTAAAACCATAAACTTTGATGTGATGCTTGAATATAGATTTAGGCTCTGCTACTCTCTAGCTGCTATTCCATTGCTTTTTATAAGGTTTTCACTCAGAAGTAATCTGCCTCTCCTTCTTCCTACTCTATCTTAGTCTGGAAGCTCTGCTGAAACCTGTCCACCCTGCTGGTGTTTACAATACTGGCAGCATGGCTTCTAACATCACATCAACATGCCAGCCACCACAGTATGACACACTGACGAGTGATAATCTGTACACAGGCCAAGTGGCAGTCATCTGACCAGAACAAGGGAATACTGAATGATATAAAAACAGGAGAGGTGTACTCCAGAGTTGTATTATTTCACCACATTTATTCAATCTGTATACTGAGTAAATAATCTGAGAAGATGGATTATACTAAGAAGAATATGGCACCAGGATTAGAGGAAGATTCATTAACAATATACAGTATGCCGATGATACCACTTTGCTTGTTGAAAGTGAAGAGGATTCAGAAATTTTATTCTAAGAATTCATTTCCTCAACCACAAATTGGGGGCAATAGTAGTATCCTTCACACATATTTACTGAGTGACTAAAACAGGTAAATCCATAAAGCACTTAGCATAGTGTTTATTATAATAAGACTTAGCTAAGTAGTAAGCAGGGAGTCCCTAAACAGGGTCCCTATGCGTTGGAAGCAACTCAATGGCATTTAACAACAACAAGTATTAGGTGGAGTCCTGGTGTAGTGCTGTAGGATAAGCACTATGTGTAGGAACCAATTCTGTTATTTAACAACAACATCAAGTATAACGTAATGAAATCCATATCTTTGAAAAAGAACTCAATGAGTTTGAACTGGCTTTTAAGAAACAGGAATATGTAAATAAATAAAAACAAGAAAATGAAAATTCCATTTGGTGGCTATGGTAGATGATAAAAAGGGCCCAATTCTTTAGCAATTCTTATATGCATCTTCTTTGTAACAGGGCCTTCAAGCATACACAGATGATACAAAAAAATGAATGCACTTGATTGTTAACTGAAAGGTTGGTGGTTCAAGTCCATCCAGAGGTAACTCAGAAAAGATTTCCGGTGATCTAATGCCAAAACAACAACAACAAACAGCCATTTAAAATCCTATGGAGTGCAGTTCTATTCTGACATACATAGAGTTACAATGAGTTGGAGTCCCTTTGAGAGCAACTGTTTTTTGCTTTATTCTGATTTTTGAAAGATGACCCTAGAGATTTTCTCATTAAGAGATGAATCTATTTGCCTACCTCTTGAATATAGCAGGCTTCTTGATTTGCTTTTGCAAATAGAATGTGGCAGAAGTAATGGTGTGCCAGTTTCCTGCCTTAGCCTTACATACCTCTGCTCATTCCCTTAGAAACCTGCCTCCACTATCGGAACAATTCCTGCTAGTCAGCTGGATCATAGGGGTCATGTGCAATAGAGCTAGTCAACCAAGATGCCCAATCTGAGGTCCCAGATGACAGAGAGTCCAGCTAGAACCTCTGAGCTGATCTCAAGTGCATAAGTGTGCCTTGCCAGCCCATCCTAGACAAGCAGAACTATGCAGGAAACCAATAGACCTCTTAACAATAATAAAGAATTGATTGTTTTAAGCCATTAGGTTAGTTTGTTACACAGTACCATGTTGATGGTGGTGGTGGTAGTTGTGGTACAGAAAGAGAAAGGAGGGAATGATTGAAACCAATATGAAGCAATTCAGCTGAATGTTACACGATGATGATTTGGAAAAAATTCAGTTTGTAGCAGAGATAAAGACAAGTGGTAGAGTGTACTAAAATTCACACTAAAATAAACTGAGTTCTTTTTATTATCATTTATATATAAATAAAAAGGAGTTCTGGGGTGGTGCTGTAGGATAAAGCACTAGACTGCAAGGCTGGTTCGAGCCACAAGGTTGGTGGTTCAAACTCACTAGTTTGCTCCTTGGAAACCCTATGTAGGCTTTCTATGAGTCAGAATCAACTCAGCAGCACTTAACAATAAAAGCAAACCAAAAACAATAAATAAAAAGATTTTTTGACTAAAGATACCATAAGTTAGAGTGTAAGGAATAGGACAAATATTATTTTGATGTGTATAAGAATTATACTAAAGACTGATACCTTTAATATATACTATTCTCAGAAATCTTTCAAGAAAAATAAAACCTTAATGCTCCTCCCTTCCACAAAGAAAGACAAAATCAAAATCAGGTACCAGGAAGTTAATTCTGACTCATGACAACCTCATATGTGTCAGAGTAGAACTGTGCTCCACAGGCTTTTCAGTTACTGATGTTTTGGAAGTAAAGCCCTAGGATTTTCTTCTATAGTGCTTTTGGGTGAACTTGAACCTCAAACTTTGCTTAGCAGACAAGCACATTAAATGTTTGCTCCACTCAGGAATTCTCCTTCCCAAACCACATGAAACCCAAAACCTTAAAATCAATAAATAACCTTTACCTTAGTTTAGGGTTGTAGGACATGTTGTTACCAACCTTCCCTTTTATCTAGCAGCTTTTATTCATACTGTAGATCTCTTGTTAAATCCTTCTTCTTTAGGGAAGTTTTTCTTGAATGTCCAGATCACAATAGATCCTATTATTATATGCTCCCAAAGAAGCCTGATCTTCTCATTACACTTACTGCTATTTGTTTTCTGTTATCTTCTTTGGATTATCAATTATATAAAACATGAATTGAAACTCTTCTGTTCACAAATGAAACCCAGACATCTGGCAAAATACCTGATATAGACGAGGCATTCAATAAGAATTTGGGAATAAATGAATCCCTGAATAATACCCATGAAAAAAATGTCTAGCAAAAAAACAAAAAATAAAGCAAAATTATGATTACCAAAAAAACCAAAAACTCAGGATATAAAGTACAACCACATGTGTAATCAAGAAAAGCAAATGTAAGCAAGTTACTTTATATGACTAAACAATAAGGATTTAAAATACAGCTCATCACTAGTAAGACTGAAGTAAGTGTGTAACACTAAACTGATTAACAACTGATAGAATCACAATTTGTAGTATTAAAACAATTTTGCATAAAGTACTAATTTGAATATTAATATCCTTTAATCCAACAGTTTTACTTCTGGAGAAAAAAAATCAAATATAACCTAAGTTTTATGAATAAAGATAGCCAATGATATCAATTTTAAACTGAACAGCATGTACCAGGGGGCTTCAAACACCTCATAGACAATATTACACTAATTTTTATTTGACTTTTCCATGAACCCTCATATAATTAGCAATATCATTGTGCTTAGAGCCTATATGCCAACACTTGTCATTCAGTTGTTGTATTCTGGTAGCTTGTGTGTAGCTGTGATTCTGGAAGCTATACCACCAGTATTTTAAATGTCATCAGGACCACCCATGGTGGACAGGTTTCAGCTGAGCTTCAAGACTAAGCACAGACAAGGAAGGAGAGAAGGACTATTTCCAAATGTTTAGTCACTGAAAACCTTATAAATAGCAGTGAAACACTGTCAGATATCACCAGAATATTGACTATTGAGACATGATGAAGAGCACTAGAATATTGCCAGATATAGTGCCAGAATATGAGCCTGTCAGGTTTGAAGGCACTCAAAATACAACTGGGAAAGATCTGTCACTTCAAGTAGAGTTGAGTGTGATGATGCAAATGGAGTAACGCTTTCAGGACCTTCATTTGTTGATGGAACACAACTCAAAAAGAGGAGAAATAGCTGTAAACATCCATTAATAATCAGAATATGGAAGGTATGAAGTATATGATTTAAGGAAAATTGGAAATTGTCAAAACTGAAATGGTATGCATAAACATCGGTATCATAAGCATTAGTGAGATAAAATGGACTGATATAAAATGACAAACTGAAAACTGACATCGCATTCATTATCAAAAACAACATTTCAAGATCTGTCTTGAGGTACAATGCTGTCTGTGATAGGGTAATATCCACATGCCTCCAAGGAAGACCAGTTAATACCACTATTATTCAAATTTACATACCAACCACTAAAGCCAGTGATGATGAAAATGAAAACTTCTATGAATTTCTTTAGTCTGAAATTGATCAAACTTGCAATCAAGTTGTATTGATAATCACTGCTGTTAGAATACAAAGGTTGAAAACAAAGAGGAAGGCTCAGTAATTGGAAAATATGGTGATAGAAATGATGCTGGAGATCTAATGATTTAATTTTGCAAGACCAATGACTTGTTCATTGCAAATACCTTTTTTAAACAACATAAAAGATGACTATACACATGGGTCTCAACAGATGGAATACACAGAAATCAAATCTGTGAAAAGAGACAGTGGAAAATCTCCATATCATATGCTAGAATCAGACAAGGAGCTGGCTGTGGAACAGACGTCAATTGCTCATGTGCAAATTTAGTCCGAAGACACATAAAATTAAAACAAGTACAAGAGAGCCAAAATATGACCTTGAATACATCACACTTGAGTTTAGAGATCATTTCAAGCACAGATTTGATGCATTGGACACTGAAGAACAAAGACCTAAAGAGTTGTGGGATGATACCTAGAACAACACATGCAAAAAAAGCAACAAGTCATTAAGAAGACAAGAAAAGAGAAAATGAATGTCAGAAAAGATTCTGAAACTTTCTCTTCAGCTAGAGATGCTAAGGCAAATGGTAGAAATGAGGAGGTGAAAGAGTTGAATAGAAAATTTCAAAGGTCAGCTCAAGAAGTGCCGGGGACCAGCCTCGACATAATTATTAGGAGGGTCTCGATAGGAGGATGTGGAGTCGGCGAATGAAAATTTTTTTTTAAAAAACTCAAAAAGAGTCAATGGGTCATTTTGAGTCTCAGGCAGATGATGGTAATGGCTCTCTCTGATGACTCCCTCTCTGACTGCTGCCTTCACTGTTTATTTCAAAATTGTTGCATATTATATCCCATTTAGAACATACTATGATCTCATAACAGTCACGTACAAGCAGTTATAAATCAATCAAATATTATATTGTTACATCAATGGTACAAGAGGAACACAAAGTCACCAAACATTCCTGTGTCTCTATACTCCTTAGTTACTCCTTAGTTATTGTGATAGCATCTGCCTCTGTGAACGACTCTGTTTCCCTCTAATCCTCCCTAAAATGTCTGGTTAATTTTAAACAAAGTTCTACTTTTTAATTTCTAACTTTACCAACAACTATGGAGCTCTGGTAGCGTAGTGGTTACGAATCGGGCTGCGAACCTTAAGGTCAGCGGTTCGAAACTACCAGCTGCTCCACGGGAGAAAGATG
>NW_006408575.1:9574279-9576058 GCF_000296735.1 Chrysochloris asiatica | reverse complement strand
GAAAATGAATGTCAGAAAAGATTCTGAAACTTTCTCTTCAGCTAGAGATGCTAAGGCAAATGGTAGAAATGAGGAGGTGAAAGAGTTGAATAGGAAATTTCAAAGGTCAGCTCAAGAAGTACCGGGGACCAGCCTCGACATAATTATTAGGAGGGTCTCGATAGGAGGATGTGGAGTCGGCAAATGAAATTTTTTTTTTAAAAACCCAAAAAGAGTCAATGGGTCATTCTGAGTCTCAGGCAGATGATGGTAATGGCTCTCTCTGATGACTCCCTCTCTGACTGCTGCCTTCCCTGTTTATTTCAAAATTGTTGCTTCTTATATCCCATTTAGAACATACTATGATCTCATAACAGTCACTTACAAGCAGTTATAAATCAATCAAATATTATATTGTTACATCAATGGTACAAGAGGAACACAAAGTCACCAAACATTCCTGTGTCTCTATATTCCTTAGTTACTCCTTAGTTATCGTGATAGCGTCTGCCTCTGTGAACGACTCTGTTTCTCTCTAATCCTCCCTAAAATGTCTGGTTAATTTTAAACAAAGTTCTACTTTTTAATTTCTAACTTTACCAACAACTATTACTTTCTATAGATTCATTAGTTACAGTTTACAATCAAAAACATAATTTTTACTATAACTGGACATACATATAATTGATCAAACAATAAAAACAAGAATATGAAAGTACCCTAAAATTTCATAGTTAAGAACAAGGCAGTAATTCTCTCATGCTAACAATTTCTCAAAACTTCCAATCAAATTCCTGCCTCTGTTCCCAAGCTCTCACTGCCCTTGACTGTCTCCTAAGCTGCTTTCTAAAAGCCTTAATGCCCTTGACTAAAAGCACATGGAATTCTTCTTACAATTTTTAAGCTTGAATTGCTAAAACTTTAGCTAGTGTGGTTATAACTAATGTTAAAACTTATTGTTAATGTAAAAATTAATTTTTATAACTACATAAGATTGAATATGGTGTGAAAGTTAATGTTAATGTGAAAGGCAACTATTATAACGTGAGGTTTGTTTAAAGTATATAATGATTATGAAAGATTTTCTAAAACTTCTTATAGGGAAATTAGAAATAAACTATTTTTCCAAGGGAAAGCTAGAAACCACGGGGCCCCCACGTGAATCATCCCTTGTAGCTCTGCTAACCAAGGAGGGCATTCATTGTCACTCTTCTAAACAATGAACTTTTCATGCATAAGGCTTCTCACAGTTCTGCTCCTTGGCAGGATGGCATCAGCCATTCACAGGATGGCATCCGCCAAAGAAGACAAAGTCAAATATTATAAGTAAATGTGCAAAGATGTTGAGTTAGAACACCAAAAGGGAAGAAAATGCTCAACATTTCTCAAGCTCAGGGAACTGAAGAAAAATTTCAATCCTTGACTTATAATATTAAAAGATTCTGTGGGCAAAATATTGAATGATCCAGAAAGTACCTAAAGAAGATTGAAGTAATACATAGAGTCACTGTACCATAAGGAAATGGTTGACATTCAACCATTTTGAGAGGTAACATGTGATCAATGAGACTGATACTGAAGGAAGAATTCCTAGGTGCATTGAAAGAATTGGCAAAGAACAAAGCTTTGGGAATTAATGGAATACAAATTGAAATCTTTTAATAAATTGATGCAGCACTAGAGGCACTCACTCGTCAATGCCAAGAGATTTGGAAGACAGCTACCTGGCCAATTGTTTGGAAGAGAAGCATATTTGTTCCAATTCCAAAGAGAGGAGACCTAATGAAGTGTGGAATTATC
>NW_006408575.1:9570575-9572429 GCF_000296735.1 Chrysochloris asiatica | reverse complement strand
CAAAGTTACTCCAGTTTCTTTCAGACCATTAAATCTGGTCTTTAAAAAATCTTTTGGTTTACACTTTTACCCATTCTAACCCATACTTTCTATTGTGCTCTTGGTCATAATGGATTATAGTTGTCACCAGGCATCATTTAGTTCTGTCCTCTAGTTAGAGGAGTCTGTAGTGCATGTGGACAATTACTGCTTTGGATTAATTGTTTGCTTGAATCTTTGGTCTTCATTTTCCTTTGCTTCAAGCAGGAAGAAACCAATAGCTTCTTCTTAGATGCCTGCTAACAAGACCGCCAGATGCTACTTACCAGACTAGGACGTAGAACGTCATCTTTTGAACTGTGTTTTGCCAGTGGACCTAGCTTTTCCCCAAGACTATGGTCCTTATGTTCATTCAGTCTTGATGTCAAAATAGGTTCTATAACTGTGCCCCCTGTGTGCTCTATTATACATATGAGTAGGCATGCAGCATTTGTAGGATGTGCACTGGACTGCTGGAGTGCTAACCACAGGTCGGCAGTTCAAACCCACCAGATGTGGCTTAGAAATTCCATGTTGTTGTTGTTATGTGCCATGGAGTTTGTTCCGAGTCATAACCCTGTAAGGTTTTCCGTGGCTGTAAATTTTTACGGGACAAAATGCGTCATTTTTCTCCAGCGGAACAGCTGGAAGTTTCGAACTACCAGTAGCCCGATTCATAACCTCTATGCTACCAGAGCTCCTTAGAAACTCCATACAAGGTCACTATTAGTTGGAACTAACACAACAGTACTTAACAATAACATGTAGGTTGCGACAAGTGGGCCCTTAGGCGATTTCCACTTGGGGTCTGTTTGCATGATTGACTATTCTTCGGGGCCATTAAATTAAGGGATAACACAGGAAGAAGAGCCAAGAAAGTAGCTTATTCAGTTGGATTCTGAATCACAATCAGGAAATAGTCTTTATCTAGTGCAACCATAATTTCATTTTTCTTTGAGCGAATTCGAAGGAAGTTGAGGTCATTCTAGGGTCAGTTTCTCGCATGGTGCTGCGTGCTTTCAAGATGAAGTTGTGCATGACGTTGGCATACTGTGTGGGAGTGGAGGTTTCCGTGGTGCTCTTACTGGGAATGCCTTCTGTGTTCATCACGATGATATCCTGTATGCTGTTCTGGCTCTGCAGCCGCTTCAGAGTTTCTTCCAATTCTTTCATCTCGACCCGATTGAATCTGATGGATTTGTTTTAATTTTCTTCAGCTTCAACTTTTGAATCTGATGGATTTGTTTTAATTTTCTTCAGCTTCAACTTGGAATAGCTCATGTGGAATTGATGATCCATTCCACAATCGACACCTGACCTTATTCGGATTGATGATATTGAATTTGTCCATTATCTCTTCCTGCAATGTAGTTGGTTTGATTCCTGTGTATTCTATCCTGGGGAGACCTATACATACAGTTGCTATTTATGTTGCTGAAAACTGTTATTCACAATGAATAAGTCATTGTTCTTTGAAATTTATCATGCAATTTCTGGCATGGTTTATTTTACCAATGCCAAGTTTTCTAACTAGTGATGTTTCCTCCTTGATTTCAAAGTTTGCATTGAAATCATGCAGTCAATACATCTTGATTGCATGTTTGACCAATTTCAGACTACAGAAGTTGGTAAAATTCTTCAATTTCTTTTATCTTTGGCATTAGTGGTTGGTGCATAAATTTGAGTAATAGTCATATTAGGTGTCTTTCTTGTAGAGGTATGGATATTATCTCTCACTGATAGTATTATAGTTCAAGAGAGAGCTTAAAATGATCTTACAATGCCATTATTGTCATTTCTGGCATAGTAGATTATATGATTGTCCAATTCAAATTA
>NW_006408575.1:9556945-9557691 GCF_000296735.1 Chrysochloris asiatica | reverse complement strand
AGTCTCTGAGTTTGTTCTTATAGTTTTGTTTTGTTAACAATTCTTCTTTCTGTTGTTTTAATTCATGGAGGTGATGCCACGTATGTCAATCTCTGGTTGTTGTCTGTTCTTGTTGGTTCTCAGTCCACAGAACTCCCTTTAGGATGTTTTGTAGCAAAGGGTTGGCTTTGGTGAAGTCCCATAGCTTCTGTTTATCCTGGAATGTTTTGATTACACCATCATATTTGATTGATAGCTTTACTGGATAAAGGATTGTTGGTTGGCCATTTTTTTCTTGCAGTGTTGTGTATATGTCTCCCCATTGCCTTCTCACTTGCATGGTTCCTGCTGAGAGATATGAGCTTAGTCTGACTTGCTTGCCTTTGTATGTCACCCTTCTGTTTTCTTTCTTGCTGCTTTCAGAAGTGTCTCCTTGTCTTTGAGTTTGGAGAGCTTGACTATATGTCTTGGTGATTTTCTTTTGGGGTCCATCCTTCCTGGACTTTGTTTGGCTTCTTGTATGTTTATCTTTTCACTTTTGAGGATTTTAGAGAAATTTTCTTCGAGTAGTTCTTCGACTATTTCCTCTGTGGACTTGTGTGATTCTTCTTGTTCTGGAATGCCAATAATTCTTAGTTTATTCCTCTTCATGTTGTCCAACATGAATCTTAGAACTTCCTCTGATTTTTTTACCCTTTTTTTGTGTTTGTTCTTCTATATTAGTGATATTGAGAGACTTGTCTTCCAGCTCACTGATTCTTCCTTCC
>NW_006408575.1:9550350-9556274 GCF_000296735.1 Chrysochloris asiatica | reverse complement strand
AGAAACAAAAGCGATAATGAGAGAAAAGCGAAGCAAGACAAAAAACAAACAAACAATGCAGCACCAGCGAAAACAAGATTAAATACAGCAATCTCTAATCACACACACACACACACACACACAAAAGGCCCAGTATAGGGTTTCCAAGGAGCAGCTGGTGAGCTCGAACCACCGACCTTGTAGTTCAAAAGCCTTTGCAGTCTGGTGCATTAACCCACAGAGCCACAGCAGGACTGCTTTGTTACTAGTGGTAAAAAACAACTCAAGGCGTCTCAGCTTGGGCTGGCTTGCACCTTGGTGGGTGGACCTGAACCTTGGAGGCTGGGCAGAGGACTGGCCTAGGCCAAGGGAGTGGAAGGCGGGGTAAGTGGCTACAGGCAGATGGCGTCTGTGTCTGATGACGTCAAAAATGACTCTCTCTGTTTCCCTGTGCTGTGGGCACCCCTATTTGCCCTATATCCGTGCTAATAATGCCTACCATGGCAATGAGGCCCCCCTTGGTAGGACTATGTTAGTTCCTGTGGCCCTGTTTGCTCTCTGGGAGCGTTCGCCCTCTGAACAAGTCCGCTCAAGGCCTGGACTCCAAGCTCTGCAGTGGGCGGAGGCAGTCCCCAGAGTAGGAGCCAAATGCAGGCAAGCAGAATCTCAAAATGCATGTAATTCCTCAGCAGTTTGATTTTTTTTTAAAAAAAGCTAGTTCATAATGTTGAAGCCTAAAATCTTATGTTTGCCCAAAGGCTTTGTCTCTACCAGGCGGGGCCCTCCCCTGTGCAATACCACCCACCCACTTTCTCCAGAGCCTGCATACCTGTGCAGCCCTGTCAGTGAAGCACCGGAAGTCCCTGATCTACTTTTGATTTTATAAATAAGTCTGTACTTGAAAACAAAGTGTTCCCACCTGCAAAAAAAAAAAAAACACACAAAAAAAACCCCTAAATTAAAAACAAAATAATAACAACAATAATTAGCAATCTAATGGCTGGGGCTTCATGATGATGACTAATAAGGTTAGAGGACTATGTTACATGTTTGACTAAGATCTTGAGAAAAGAATAGATTAAGTCACTAAAAATAGACAAAATATGGTCTGTTCTTGGCATTAGGGGTATACAACTAACATATAGCTTCATCTTTACAAAACGTTTCTGAAGTTCAGTTTATATAGAAATAAATGGCACTAGCAATGAAAGCATTTAGCTTCCAGTGTTTCCAAATTTTTATAAAACAGTATATTTTACCAAGAATAAACTGTAGGAAGAAGAAGAAAGTGATGATTAAGATCCTAAATGGCTTAAATTTTGGCCCCTTTTTTTTTTTTTTTTTAAAGCACCTTGTTTTTTATTTAGCAGAGAATTAAAAACCTATATAACCCAATGTTTTATATACTTAAATATTAAACACCATTTTATATTAATTGGGAATTAATTTGACCATTTTATTTAATATTTTTGCTTCTAATAAGCTTATTTTATAATAAACTTGTATTTGTAGAAAAAAATTTGCTAAGACTTCACTGTGAATTCCTGTATACTCCTCATTTACTTTGTATTATCATTAACATTTGACATTACCATGGTACATTTTGTTAACACTAAGAATCTGACATTAACGATTAATTAAACTCCAGACTATTTAGATTTCACCAGTGTTACCTTAATGTTGTTTTGCTGTTCCAGGATCACTGAATTCTACTTTGCATTTACTTACCATGTCTTTCCAGCATCATCTCTTCTGGCTCATGCCAGTTTCTCCAGCTTTTCTCGTTTTTCAAGGTTTTGACAATCATGAGAAATACTGGTTAGGTATCCTGTAAAAAATCTCTCTCTCCCTCCACTCACAATTTTGGTTTGGTTTTGTCTGATTTTTTTTTTTTTTTAATTTATTTAAATGATCAGATTGGGATTACACATTTATAAAAATAATTCCCCAGAGGTGAATTTTGGTTTGGTTTTGTCTGATTTTTTTTTTTTTTTTTTGTATTTAAATGATCAGATTGGGATTACACATTTATAAAAATAATTCCCCAGAGGTGAATTGCAATTATTAAAATTTCATATTGGGGGTACATAATATCCACATAAGATGATTGATAATGTTAAATTTCATCTCTTAAGGTAGTGCTTGTAAGGATTCACAACTGTAAAGTTACTATTTTCTCTTTCCCTGTGTTACTATTTAAAGTGAGTCAATAGGTTGTGGGGATAGGGATAGGAGGTAGTGTGCTCTGCTCACTTTTTATAGGAGAGATACTTGCCTGTATTTTTTTTTTTCAAATTATTTTATAGGAAAGCTTTTTCTCTTCTCCTTCATCTATTTATTCATTATATTTTTATATTAGTATGAACTCATGTATATTTATTTTATCCTCTGGGTTATAATGCAATATTATTTATTCATCTCATTGCTCAAACTGTTCTAGCTTTGTTCCAGGTTGGCTACTGTGTCCCTTTGACATCCCTCATCTTTTGTGTTTTGAGGACTTCTTTATTTTCTAGTGCAACAAACAGGGCTAGACTCATCTCAGATTTTTTTTTCTTTCCTAGCCCTAGGATCAGAAGTCATGGCTTTTAAAATAAACCTTCTTTTTGAGGTTTCTTGATTTCAGCCATTCAACCATACCGTTTAAGTGATCACTGTCTATTAAGAGGAATCCTGGTGTGACGCTGTGGGCCAAAGCGTCAGACTGCCAAGTCGTTTGAACTGCAAGATCGGTGGTTCAAGCTCACAAGCTGCTCCTTGTAAACCCTATACTGGGTTGCTATGAGTAGAAATTGACTTGACAGCACTTAACAACACAACAACATCTATTAAGAGACCTAGTATGATGTTGTAGGATAACTATTTAATCATAAGGTTGGTTTGAACTGCTAGGCCAGTGGTTCAAACTCATAAACTGCAACTCAAAATTCCTATACAGGGTTGCTATGAGTCAGAACTGACTCAATGGCACTTAACAACAACAATTTATTAGGCACTATTGGTGGATGCTGACATGCTGAATATATAAAGATGTGCCTCAAAGTAGTCTCTTACTGCCCATCCCCCTCTTTTCAGATGAAATGATTAGACAAAAAAATGTTGTACTTATGAACAATCCCAATAAAAAAATAAAATTATAACAGGATTAAGTCAAGAGATAACTTCTTAAAGCAAGCTTTTAATTGGCAAGTCTCCATCCTGTGGATGTTACCATCCAGTTTGAAATATAAGCCACTACCTGCAAAAGAAATGGGATGCTAGAGGCATACAGTGCATTATGTAATAGGAAAATGAGTAGGTCAAGATAATATGCCATTTGATCGATGATGGGTCTTCTCTGAAATGAGTCAAAGTGGTCTGGTGGAAGGATAGAAAAATTTGAAAGGAAATAGTATATTCACCCCTTTGTTTCCCTTCAGTCTCTCATTAACATTTCCCACCACTCTGATCCCTTAAATATTCAGGTTGTACCAAAACCCAGGGAAACACTAATGATGATGACTCATACATGCACTCCACCAGGATTCTGTTCTCTCTACTCACCATGTGACATTTGAGAAAATGTTCAGAGCAGGCTTTATTCACCTGCATTTTATGATGCTAGCAAAGGCAGGAGGTTCCTTCAGCCTGTTCCAGGAACCCCATGGTGTAATTCAGTGAATGTACATTTCAAACCCACCCCAACTTCCCATTTCTGCACATTTAGTCCAATACAGAGAAGGTCTGGGGCATGCTCATTACAATGAAAGGCTTTCTTGCAACTGCGATGTCCTCTGGGAGACCGATTCTTTATTTTTAATCAAAAGGACAAAGCCTTAATCCACTATTTGTCAGTTTTCAAAAAGTCCTGGCCTAGGGGTCAAGAAAGCTAGTTCCAGTCAAGAATCAGCTTTAGGTCGTGCATGCTGTACTATCTGTGAACAATTTTCTCCCCATAAAATGGAGATAACTGAAAAAAATGAGGCAGTGGTTTGTTGTAATTATTATTGTTGTTTCCGTTGTTTGTTAGATGAATGGTATCACAGTGAAACAAACAAACAAGCAGTATAGACCATTCATTGGCTTAGATTGAGCAGATATTGATGTTGAACATCAGTGACTTTTTAAACTACAGGGACTTGAGAAAGAGGAAAAAGCTTACCTCACAGGATTGTGCTCTAACATTTTGCCAGTTGATGTCAGTTCACAATCAACTATCAAAAACAACTGGAAATCATAATATTTGAAGACCTCCCTACCGATCCTGTTACCTCCAATCTCTCGTCCACATCACTGTTAGAATATTCCTCAATAAATCTATGCTATCACTGAACCTTAAAAGCTAATTCCCATAGTCTCCCAAATTCTATAGCACAATCCTAAACTTCATGGTAAATCATTTATCTAGAGAATTTGTTAAAGAATTGCTGTTGTTAATTGCTGTGCAGTAGGTTCAGACTCATAGCAACCTTGTATAGGGTTTCTGAGGAGCAGTTGGTGAGTTTGAACCGCCAACCTTGTGGTTCAAGCCAACCTTGCAGTCCAGTGCTTACCTAGAGTGCCAGGACGACTGGAATTCAGTAGAACTGGAATGGAGTTAGAATCCTCACTTTCAACAAATTCTTCAGGTGGGTTAGGTGGTCTGGAGCCCCAGAGAATAAAGGGCAGACTTCCTAGTCTCGCAGTCAAGACTTTTCTAACTCTGATGCTAACCTACCTTTTCCTTCATGCTATTTATCCCACACCTCTATTAGCTTGGTAACTAGTGGGCATAAGGAAGGCAGAGCTTTCTTTTCTTGGTAGCATATCAAAGTCTGAATGCATTCTTCTAAATGGGCCTCAGCTCCTGCCCATTTAGGGTGTACTCCCAGTGCCTAACAGGTGATAATAGTGTATACCTCTGTCTGAACTGCCACTATATGATTACAGAATCCAATTTTGGAGAAAGTAAAGAAAACAATGAGTGAAGTTGTTCCAAAAGTACAATTATTTGAACTGGAACTATAGAAAGGGAAAAAAATATCTTCAAAGAAAGAATTTATGCATAAATGATGAGGAACATTTCAGGTAGAAAGCTCAGCACATGTAAAGGTAGATTCTGCGAACACTGAAAAGTAGTTGGTCTAATGAATCTAAATCAGACTCAACAAATGTGAAAGCATGGTCAAGACCGAGGTCAGGTCACACAGAGGACCTCAGATGCCTTTCAGAACTTTTTGGACATTGTTCCTTGTAATTAGAACCATTGAAGATTTCTGTGGTGCTATGATGCTGGCTTACAAAGCACCTACATGTTAAGGAAAAGCAACAGATCCCTCTCTGAAGATTAACTACCTCAATTTTAATCTCAATGTGTCTATTTCTTAAGTGTGTGATCTTGAACTCATTATGTCACTTTTTGAGCCTATTTTTTCATCTGAATTGTGACAATGATAACTGATGCCATTTTATAGTGTTGTTGTTGTTAAGTGCTGTTGCCTTTGTTCTAACCCATAGTGACCTTGTCTGTAAAGGGTTTCTGAAGAGTGGCTGGTAAGCTTGAACTGCTGGCCTTGTGGTTCAAACTTACTTTGTGGTCCAGCACATTAACCCACAGCACCTCACTAGGACTCATTTACAATCAAGAGCTAATGATACTTAGTGAGGAAGTCCAAGACTCATTGAAAGAATTGGCAAAGAACAAAGCACCAGGAATTGATGCAATAAAAATTTCAATCTTTCAAGAAAGTCAGGTGGCACAGGAGGTACTCACTCATCTCTGCCAAGAAATTTGGAAGACAACTATCTGGCTGACAGATCCATATTTGTGTCCCTTCCAAAGAGAGGTGACCCAACAGAATGAGGAAATCATTGGACAATCCCATTGATATTTCATGCAAATAAACTTTGCTAAAGGTAATACAGAAAGGGCTACAATCATACATTGACAAAGAACTTCCAGAGGTTCAAACCAGATTCAGAAGAGG
>NW_006408575.1:9547239-9548975 GCF_000296735.1 Chrysochloris asiatica | reverse complement strand
TTTCTCCCGCGGAGTGGCTGGTAGTTTCGAACCGCTGACCTTAAGATTCGCAGCCTGATTCGTAACCACTACGCTACCAGAGCTCCTTACATATATATGGCAAAGATTGTATAATAATAAATTTATTATTACTATTCATATAAATGATAGGATATAGGTATCATTCTTTCCTTCACAAAATGAAAATCGTCTCAGAGAAAATGATATCATGTCTATAGTAGCACAATTAGTAAGGTGAGAATGGGGCAGTATTTTATCCTACATGGTAGGATTTAAGTACCATTTTTTTTCATATCCCTTATATTCTAGTAGAGAAAACTCTGTATCAGAATAACAAAGTCCCTTGATCAACATCACAATATGAACACATCTCAGTACTAGATAGTATAGGAAATATAAAGACAATCCTTGCCCCTGAGGAGTTTTTAGACCTTGTGGGCAGACAGCTAGTGAGAGATAGAAAAGCAAATCTGAACAAGAAAAAGTAATATGCCCTGGTATGGTTAGAAGGAGGTAGATTATATCTGAGTCTTGAAATCTGGACCCACTGACCAATAAGAAGTTAGAGGTTAGAGTCAGGTATGTAATAGAAATTAATAGCAGCAACTTCTTAGCAACATGTAGTCCTGTTTTTGTAAAAAACAACAACATTGGAGCAACCAGAGCTTCTCAAAACAATTGCCTACAAATATTTTTGCTTAAACACACACACAACTGGAGTAGTGGGAAACAGACTTTGTAGTTAGTCCCAAATCCTCTCTCCCTAGTGCCCCAGGGACACATGCAATGATGGCTGTCACTCCCCAAGCAACTTTAAATCCTGGAGTGGTCTTAAAACAGAGACTAGAACCAGGGAAATTGCCTCCACCCCTACTTCCATAGCCTGACACATTGTGCTGTCAGCTGCCTTTAAAACAGCCTGGAATGGAGTGGCACCACAGGCCTCTGCAGCATAGTTCTTTTGTCTGACAGGCAACTGCTGTGCTTCAGTTTGGACCTTTCTCCTAACTGACAAACTCTAAGACAGATCTAAAGGCTAGAATCTCTCTCCAGAGCATTCTGCTGCCACCCACATAGCTAATCACTCCCATGGCCTCATGGGAGAGCAGGGTACAGTTGGAGGACTGATCATTAAAAAGGGACCTTGCTGAGAGCATGTCTCTGACACTGAACACCTATGCTTTGGGCCTGGAAGCTGTAGAAGCAATTGTACATTTCAAGGAATTCTTAATTTGAAAGAGCTTGTTGCTGTTGTTGTTGTTAAGTTTTGTCGAGTCGGTTTCGACCCATAGCAACCCTGTATAGGGTTTTGGAGGAATAGCTGGTGAGCTTGTACCACTGATTTTGCAGTTCAAAGGGCTTTGGCTCAGGTTAAATGTGAAACACAAGGAAGAAAGAACAAATAATCCCATGGAAATTGAAGGTTTTGTTGATGAGTGGAAAATCTATCCCCAACCTTGCTATGGTCTGCTAAAGAAACAGTTGATTCTAACCCATAGTAACCCCATGTGTGTAGAGTAGAAATATGATCCATGAGATTTTTCAATGACTGATTTTTCTGAAGTAATTGCCATGTCATTCTTCAAGGTGCTTATGAGTGGACTTGAATCCCCCTTTAAATTCAAGACAGAAAGGTCAGTTCAGAAGATTATTTTGACTATTTTCTGGGATTTTTTTTTTTCAAACATTTTATTGTGAATTGACTGAAAAAAAAAAAAAGTTTTTTCAAACATTTT
>NW_006408575.1:9536129-9544154 GCF_000296735.1 Chrysochloris asiatica | reverse complement strand
CCCCACGTGGTCTCACCCAAGATGGCGGTTCCTGGGGCAGCCGAGCATCCGGACTAGGAAGCAATAAATTTCTTGCTTCTGTCACAAATTCCACCAGCTGTGAGCCTTCCAACCTTCTAAGTATTCCTTTACATGTGGTTCAGAGTTCTGGGACCATCCCCTGAACCTGCTTGTTTGGGTATTCTGTGTTGTTGTTGGCGGAGCTCTCTGCTATACGTCCACCCGATCCGCCATCTTGTTTGTTCTCCTTTCCATGACCTTTTAATGTTATTCCTTTCAGGGCAGTTGGTAGTGGTGACTATAGATGGTTATTCTGGTCTCAGGGTCATGGATACTGATGTTCGTGTATCCCACTAGTCCATTTTAGGTGCTTTTAAGTGTTAAAGAGCAAAGATGTCAGTTTGAAGACTAAGGAGCACCTGACCTAAGCCATGATATTTTCAAAAGATTCATAGGCATGTTAATGTTGAATTACGAATAAGGAACATAGAAAAAGAATTGATACATTTAAGTTACAGTATTAGAGAAGAACATTAAAGGTACCATGGTCTGCCAGAAGATCAAATAAATCTGCATTAGAAGTACAATAAGAATTTCATCCCTTATAATTTAGACATATTATCAGTATGGACCAGTTCTTAGAAAAGGACATCATGCTTGGCAAACTTAAAGGTCAGCAAAAAAAAAAAAAAAAAAAAAAAGGATGAGATGGATTTGGCACAGTGGCAACAACAATGGAATCAAGTGTGGCAGCAATTCTGGGGATAGTGCAGAACTGGACAGTATTTACTTCTGTTGCTTTTAACTCTTATACTCCTCCCCACATCTTCCCATGCCTTCGTCATTCTTCTGCCAACTTTGCTTTTACTGTATAACGCCTACCAAAAGATTAATTTTGATAGGTTTTCTTAAATAAAGGTCACAGGATGGTCATAGAAATTAATTATGAAGAAGTTCTAAGAAAATTAAAAACTCAATTGATAAGAAAAAGACCAGGAAAATTGTGTTGAGGATTTTTTTTTCCATCATAGCAATGTTCCTGCTCATTCTTTGGGGGTAGCAAGGACTGTCCTATGGTAATTTCACTAGCAAAGCTTCCCTCATTCACACTACAGCTCTGTTCTTGCCCCCTTCCAATTTCTTTTTGTTCCTAAAACTCAAACAACAGTGAAAAAGCTCATGATTTGAGTCCTTTGAGGATTCCTGAACTGCCACTTAAATATGATGTAAATAAATGAGTGTAGAATTCTTCAGTGGAAGGTTGTTATTGGTGGTGGTTATGTGCCACGGAGTTGGTTCTGACTCATAGGACCCTGGTAAGGGTTTCTGAGGCTGTGAATCTTTACAGGAACAGAAAGCCTCATCTATCTCCTGTGGAATGGCTAGTAGTTTTGAGCTGCTGACCTTTGAGGTTAGCAGCCCAACTCATAACCACGATGCTACCAGAGCTCCTTCAGTGAAAGATTAGCGATCTGGAAACACCGCCTTTAGTGGGATACAGACCTAGATGGAGAATATGTTGAGAAACAGTAACTTCATATTTTGATATCTTATTTAATAAAGGTTTCTATGATTTTGTAACAATAGTTTTGACTTTCCCTCATATATTAAATGGAAAAGCAAGATATATAACAAGATCTTTATCTTTCTTTTCCATTAATATATTTGGAGATCTTCCCATTTACACACATTATGTTGTCCTTTGTACAAAAAAAGGAGACCGCAAATCAGAGCTTTTACCTGTATTGGTTTATAAATTTTATTCAATGGCAACTAACCACAACATGTGTCATCTTTCACATATATAATTATACAACTAGTATAGATTCAAATAAATGAAATTGTTATTCAAAGTCCATGTATTCATATTTTAATAGATATTATCAAATCGACTTCTTTTCTGAGTTGTATTACCTCTGCAAATTTACACTTCTACTAACACTGTATGGGAGCCCTTGTGGTGTAGAGGGTTATGCATTAGACAGTTAACTGCATGAACACTGTTTCAAATTCACCAGTCATTCCCTGGGAGAAAGATGAAGCTTACTGCTCCAGTAGAGATTTACAGAATTAGAAAACCTATACAGGGTCTCTATGAGTCAGAACCAATCCAGTGGCATATACAAACAACCACAACAACACTGACACTATATGAGGAGAAAATAGATCCTTTGAATGGAAAATCTAAGTGACATGACTCACAAAGGAAGTAAGTTTTTGCTTATTGTCTACTGACTGGTAAATATGACCTGAAAGCTGTGGGAGAGAAGAATGAATTAGATGTGGCTGCTGTCATCAAACACTTCAAAGTCTCCTTAAGAAGATGAGAATTTTATTTAAGGAAGACTTTATTATTTATGGGTAATTCTCATAGAAAATGTCATTCAAAGTAAACCAAACTTTTTTGAACAGGAACTGATGATGAAAAAAAAAATTAAAATCACAAAACCAGTTTATCTTTCTGCTTTTCAGCATTTCATTAAAAATTACAATTAAGTTCTAATTCATAGGATGAATAAAAATTGAACCATGTAATCTGTTGGCATAATTTTCCTTTAATTTTGTAGTAGCAAGATGTATCATCCTGTGCCTCATGTTAAATTCTAAAATCATACCATAAAATGAGTAATTTTAATAAAAATGTTTTATGATGCCTTTGATATTCTCAAGGGCCTTTTTGCATCTTTTGAAAATCAAGTCCTTCTTCCTTGAAGATTGTATACTATTGTGATACTTGTTAATTTGTTTTTTCTTCTTTCACCACTTCAATTCTGCCAGATTCTCATTTGTTCATGGCTGAAGTATAATTCAAGCAGTAAACCAACATCATTTTCATTGGCATCATGAAGACTTGCATGTTGTACACTGTGTTTGCAGCTGCCTTACATTCGGTTATAATATAGCTCCAAACTCTGATAATCAACACACAATTTTCAAATGACAGTGACGTAATATAGTCATATTGTAGTCATCAAACTGTGGTCTGAAAATTAAACATGTCCCAATGCTTGCTTTTGTAAATAAAATTTTATTGTAACACAGTTCTACTCATACATTTGCATATTATCAAGAACAAAGTCCAATAGCTGCAATTGAGACTGGCCTTGTATAAATGCTGTCCTTGCTTTGGACATTTTAGTGAAAAATCACAAAAATGACCGTACAAACTGAAACTACACAAAAATTATATAATTTTCTGTGATTTTTAGAGCTTGTATCAAAAATCAAAACCTCTCATACTGTTGATTTTTCCATAAGGAAATTAAAATAATCAGAAATGTAATATTAATTTAGTACACTGATGAGAATATTAGTTCATTGAGAACTAAAGTTTTTTATTTTTTTGGTAAAAAGTTATCAAGAGTAGTTTGAACAGTGCTTGCATTTTTATTGTGTAACTTCTGATCTAAAGTGAACATATTTTCTAAGCTTTGTTGAATTGGCAGATTCTTTTCTAAGTCTGATTAACTTGTAAATTTTTATACTTTACCCTTTCAATGTCATAAAATAACTCCATGAGTTCCTTTCATATGAAATGTTTTGCTTGGTTCACTTCCAGGACATTGCCACCCTTTTCCCTCACAACCAGTTTCCTTGGTCATGCCATAAGTTGGACTTCATTAAGTTCTTCTGTTTGTGTATCTGTGTTCTCTCCAGTGATGGCCTTGTCAACTTTTTCATAGTCCTTTATTTCTATTAACTCCATTCATACATCTGATTTGAATGTCACCAATCTTTGCTTTTTTTTTTTTTTCTGAGCTGAGGAGCAATTGGTGGGTCTGAACCACCCACCTTTCAATTAGCAGTCCAGTGCTTATCTTACAGCATCACAACGGCAACTAAAATTAATGCATTATTGAAATTCTGCAAAGTAAGTATTTTTAGTGTATAATGCAAATTTTATTTTGAACCTCATAAGGTATCATCAATTTAAAAACTCAAAGTTTTTAAATTGGATTCTTTTTACTGTTTTATTCCCTAAAATATTATAACACCATGAGATTTCTGAGCATTTTTCATCCAGTGAAATAAAATATGCTTTGGGGCCAATGATTCATCCTCTTCTTCACAATGGAAAACACAACTGTCACTGTGCATGAGCAGATGGCCCTGCTCCACCTTCTGGTGAGCCAGAACATAGGGAGGCTGCCTACACCCCATTCCTGGGCACACACCCCAGGGTGAGACAGCTGATCAAATGGTGCTGAAGAATGAGGTACCAGCAGTGCTGGGGATGGTGATGGGGCCTAGTGGGAATAACATCAGACTTGGAGGGGAATAGACTAAGTAGAGTTGAAGGTCAAACAGAATTGGTGACAGTTCAAGTTGTGATTTGAGACATGATCAAGAAGGTCCTTGGACTTCAGAAAATAATAAATGATTGACATATTTCATAATTGATAGACTCATTATGAAACATCAAATATTGTTTCTGTTTCTAGAAATTCACAGATGATACCAACAAATCTTCTGACCCTTAAGACTTTTCTCAATATAACAATATCACGCTACTATTTGCATATTTAACTTACTTGTTTTTTAAAATGAAACCAAAATTGGAAATTCCACCGTGTTTTTATAATGTTTTCTTTTCAGAATAGGAATTGAGGTCTGGAGTAAATGAAACAAGCTCAAATTCCCCAGAAGTCTGGCCTGTAGCAGACATACCCACAAATGCTTCTCCTGGGTAAAGATGATGCTTCCCATTGACATATGAAAGACATTCATTTATAGAACTGTGTGGTGAAGAAGGACCTGTACAGAAGGAGGTGAAACTTTGTATTAAATAGTAGCTCCCATAGAATGTTCCGCTGCTACTGGAAATAAGAAGTTCAACCAGAATGGTCCTTAGAAGTCAAGATGATGAAACTTTGTATCTCATACGTTGAACATGTTGTCAGTAAAGACCAGAAAGTGTCTGCAGGACACCATACTTGATAAAGTGTAGGGTCAGTAAGAAAGAGGAAAACCCCCAATGAGATGGAGTGGCAGCAGCAATGGGCTGAAGCATAACAACAACAAATGCAATGATGGTACAGGGTTAGGCAATGTTTCATTCTTTTGCACATAAAATTGCTATGAGTCAGAACCAACTCAATGGCATGTAACAACAACAACGTAATTTATACTAAATGGTAATTGTCAATAATGGTAGATAAAGAAGCAGTCATTGAATAGCAAACTTGTAATCCCCCATCCTAGAGGGTTAATAACTTAATTTGGTTGGTTATGTGCCATGGAGTCAGTTCTGACTCATAGCAACCATGTGTAGGATTTCTGAGGTTTGTAAATCTTTATGGGAGCAGAAAGCCTCATCTTTCTCCCATGGAACAGCTGGTAGTTTTGAACTGCTAGTTATGGATATATTCTCATACACAAATGATTCCTTCTTTGATTAGCTTTAAATAGTAGACATAGCCAACAAGTCAGTTTACAAAGCCTGTAGCAATGGGTCTCAAAGTTATGAACTTGGGGTGTTGTATCTGCTACAGGATAAAAGTTAGGAAAGTTTGGTGTTCTGAAGGACATCTGGAGGGGTTGAGGTACTGGTTTAGTAGTGGGAAATTTATACACAAAGAGGGAGCTGTCTTTGTCTGCAATAGACATCTCCCCATGTTCCAGTGGAATGTACATCCTTCCTTTCCCTAAAACACACAGAGTATCTATTTTCCTTTTGAAGAATGTTCTCATTCCATGTGGTTCTAGTGGCCTCTGGGATTTCAGAGATGGAAACGATTCAATTTTAGCTAAATGAACCCCACTTATTGACCACAGTGGCTGTTCAGGCACAGACACATGAAGCAAGGGAGGGAACAATGCTAATTCTAGAATTTATGTTGGCTATGTTGGATGAAATGGGATGTTCTTTCTCTACAAGCATTGGCCTGTGAAAACTTGTTTTAGTAGCTGGATCCACCATGCAAGGAGAGCCTGCATAAAAATAAAATTGAAGCTAAAAGATAGAAAGCAGAGTCCAGAGACAGAGAGTGGCAGAATACTGCAACACTGTTGGAGCCTCTGGATCCAGTCATGCCTGAATTTTCCAATTATATGATTCAATTATATTCCTAATGTAAGAGAGGAGAAGAGAAGATACTCAAGCTCAGCAAAGCTAAGGGCCTTACTCAAAGTGACATAACTGATGAGCGGCAGAGTCATAATAACAACCCAGCTTTTTAGATCCCAAATTCAGGACTCATTTTACTCTCATGATGCAGGATCAGAATTAATGCATCAAAGAAAAAAATGTGAGATAAAATTAGCAGTGTAAAGCTTAAGGGTTTAAGACAAATGCACTAGCAAGAATACACAAAACTATGTGCTTCAAATATTCTAATCAGAGTTCATTTGAAATGGAATCATAGCATCATTTTAGTCATTCACGTATGACCACAAGAATGTGGTTCGTTAAACACCTATTTCTGACTTAAAAATAAAAAAAAAAGTGAGGTAATGAGGATTTAAAAATGTAAGCATTTAGAATCCTCCATTGTTCAACTCTGATTATAACCTAGGAAAAAATCCAACTTCACTGAATTTTGGATATGTACCAATATTATGTTGTTAAATAAAGACTTTGCCTGATGAATTGAAACACTGACTGGAAGGACCAGCTCTCCATTTTCTGTTGCTCACAGAATCATTTTTCAGACTCATCAATAACTTTCTGATTGTTCCCCAAATTATTTATGTTTGCTGTTGTTCTCAAACCTTCAATGAATTCTAAAAGGTTATTTTATTTTTCCTTTAATTTTTTACCTTATAAAGACAAATCCAAATAAATGATACAGATAGAGTTAAGTATGTACTAAAAATGGTTCTTTGCAATAAAAACATGATTTTACTGAGAAGCCAGGATTCCTGATGTCTTTGCTTCTATGTAAGTATCTGTTCTCAGTCTTTTTCCCTGGATACTCAAGAACGAAAGGCCACAATGCCTTACATATGTTCTCATCACTCTCAGGAGTACATTTGTATCTTGTCTGTCATTTCATTTTTAAGACAATCCTTCATGATATGATGAGGTTGAGTGGCAAAAAAAACATATTTCCTTTTCTTCAGAGAAAGAAAATCTAGGGGATGATTGCCTATGCTTGATGACAAAAAAAAGCCCAATTCAATTTTAAATATTTTCTTTGTTTTCCTGACAATGATACTAATTCTTACAAATTAAATGGTAGAATGGCCTTTGTTAACAGAGAATGGAAGGAAACCCAATATATGAAAAGAAATGTTCAGAGTTACTCTCCTGGCTTGGAATAAACATACTGAGAAAATGGTCAAATAAGATTACTGAGTCACTGATTAATTTTTGTGGAACACTGTTAAAATGAAAAGTTTCATAGAAGATTGGAGAAAGGCAAATGTAGTCAAATAACTTCTGACCATGAGCATAATGTCAATTTTGTAGAAAAATTTATGATAAGGTATTTGAAGATATAGTTTGTGACCCTTTTAAAGAAGTCCTGATCAGTGAGAGCCAGCATGATTTTACTCAGAATTATTGATTTAGCCTTAAAACATGAATGAAGAACCACAAATAGTTCTGGATAGTCATTGCAATATACTATTAAATAACTCTCATTATGCTTATATTCTAGTGGTTGAAATAGACAAATAATAATCATTTATTATTTAATAATAAAGATACTTTCTATTAATGATTTTTCCCAGCCCAACTTGGGATATTTGATAATATCTTGTGACATTTTCATTGGGAGATGCAAGTTGCATCCAGTAAATAGATGCCACAGATGCTGCTAAATATTCTATAATGTATACTACACAGGAAAACATCCCTCCTTTACGCAGCAACAAATCATAATTCTCAAAATGTCAAAAGTGCCCAGTCCAAAAGTCCCTCGTCCAGAGTATGATATAAATTGGCTTTGTTGTTGTTGTTGTTGTTAAGTGCCGTCGAGTCAGTTCCGACCCATAGTGACCCTGTACAGGGTTTCCGAGGCTGTAAATCTTTACGGGAGTAGAAAGCCTCATCTTTCTCCCGCGGAGCAGCTGGTAGTTTCG
>NW_006408575.1:9525638-9531521 GCF_000296735.1 Chrysochloris asiatica | reverse complement strand
GGATAAATTCAAGGTCATATTTTGGCTCTCTTGGACTTGTTTTCATTTTCTTCAGCTTCAGTTTGAATTTGCATATGAGTAATTGATGGTCTATTCTACAGTCTGCCCCTGGCCTTGTTTTCACTGATGATATGGAGCTTTTCCATCTTCTCTTTCTGCAGATAGAGTCAATTTGATTTTTAGGTATTCCATCTGGCAAGGACCATGTGTATAGTTATCTGTTAACAAATCATTGGTTTTGCAGCATTCTATCCTGCATTCTCCAGCATCATTTCTATCACCAAGGCCATATTTTCCAACTACTGTTCCTTCCTCTTTGCTCCGAATCTTTGCGTTCCAATCACTAGTAATGATCAATACATCTTGATTGCATGTTTCATCAATTTCAGATTGAAGAAGTTGGTAGAATTCTTCTATTTCATCCTCACTGGCTTTAGTGGTTGGTATATAAATTTAAATCATAGTGGTATTAACTGGGCTTCCCTGTAGGTGCATGTATATTATCGTATCACAGACAGCGTTGTACCTCATGACTGTTCTGGATATGTTCTTTTTGACAATTAATGCAACACCATGCCTCTTCAATTTTTCATTTCTGGCATAGTAAGCCATGTGGTTGTCAGATTCAAAATGGCCAATACCAGTCCATTTCAGCTCACTAAGGTCTCCATTCATTGCTTACTATTAATTAGGGCAGGAATCATAACGCTTTATTCATCTCAGTATCCTTAGCATACAGATCAGTACTTTTTATGTGTTCCATTTCATTTTTGACAACTTCCAATTTTCCCAGCTTCATACTTCTTACATTCCCTGTTCCAAATTTCAGTGGATGTTTACAGCTTTTTCTCTTCATTCTGAACTGTGCCCCATCAGCAAATGCAGGTCCTGTGAGCTCTCTCCCATGAGCTTTACTCCATTTGCATTATCACAGTCAACCAGTCAACTCTACTTTGAGGAGGCAGCTCTTTCCCAGTTGCATTTTGAGTGCCTTCCAACCTGAGGGGCTAATTTTCCAGTACTATTTCTGACAGTGTTTCTCTACTATTTATAAGGTTTTCAGTGATTAAAGTTTGGAAGTAGTTCATCACTCTTTCTTCCTAGTCTGTCTTTGTCTGGAAGCTCATCTGAAACCTGTACACCATGGTTGACTCTGCTGGTTATTTAAAATACCGGTGACATAGCTTGCAGAATCATAGCAACTCACAAGCCACCACAGTATGACAAACTGACAGACTAGTGGTCGCCGTTTGGTTTTAAGTCTGAACTTGGATATGAGCGATTGATGGTCTGTTCCACAGTTTGCCCCTGGCCTGCTTTTTGCTGATGATATGGATATTTTTTTCTCCTTCTCTTTCCATAGATGTAGTCAATTTGATTTGTTTTTGCTTCTTGTAAAGTCCTTGTGTATAATCATCTCTTATTTTATTTTAAAACCGTATTTGCAATGAAAAAGCCATTAGTTTGGTAAAATTCTGTCATATGATCTCCAGCATCATTTGTACCATCAATGCCATTATTTTCCAACTACTGTTCTTCCCTCTTTGTTTCCAACCTTTGCATTCCAATCAAGATAAATGATCAATATAGCTTGTTTATAAGTTTGGTAAATTTCAGACTGAAGAAGTTTGTATCATTCTTTAATTTCTTTATTACTAGCTTAATGGTTGTTGCATAAATTTGAATAATAGTTGTATTATCTAGTTTTTCTTGTAGGCTTATTGATATTATCTTATTGTAAACAGCATTATGCTTCAAGAAAAATCTTGAAATGCTCTTTTTGATGATGAATGCAGTGCGATTCCTCTTCAATTTCCCATATAGTAAATCATGTGATGTCAGAATTAAAATGGCCAAACTATTCCATTTCAGCTCATTGAAGCCTAGGATTCTGATGTTTTTGCTTTCTGTTTTATTTTTAACAACTCTCACTTTTCCTAGATTCATACTTTGTACATTCCATGTTTCCATTATTAATGAATATTTACATTCTTTATCCTCATTTTGAGTTGTGCCTCATCACCAAATGCATGTCCTGACTGCTTTACTCCATTCACATCACACCATGGTCCACTTTACTGTGAGGAGGTAGCTCGTCCCCAGTCTTATTTTGAGTGCCTTCCAATGTGAGGGACTCATCTTCCAGCATTCTATCTGACAATATTCTGGTAATCATCTTGTTTCACGATTCAATATTCTGGTGCTGACAGAGTTTCATGGTTATTCATAAGGTTTTCAGTGGCTGAACATTCAGAAGTAGCCTGCCTCTTCTTCTAAGTCTATCTTAGCCTGTAAGCTCAGCTGAAATCTGTCTACCATGTGTGACCCTTCTGGCATTCAAACTACCAGTGACATAGCTTCCAGCATCATAACAACATTAAAGTCACCACAGTATGACAAACTGAAAGATGAGTGGTGGTTGGGTTCATTCATTCATTTGTTTATTCATACCACCTGTATTGGGTTTCTGAGGAGCAGCTGGTGAGTTTGAACCACCGACCTTGTGGTTTGAATTAACCTTGCAGTCCAGTGTTTATCCTACGGCACCACATCAAGACTATACACACACACACACACACACACACACTGGTGATTTGTGAGATCATCCTTCCAATACTTGGCAAAAAGGTAGAAGGTGGAAGCTCTTCTTTTTATCACCTGTGAGGCTAATTCAAGGATCAATGGGCAGATGTTACAAGAAGTGAAGGGAATCAAGGGACCGAAAGGGAAGAAATCATTATGAGAGCAAATAAAAGGGAATAGCTATTTATGTAAGAGAACACAAACTTTATCAATGAAAGTTTATAGACATATTGTTCTATAAAGTTAACATTCATTTGAGTACCTACACAGTGCCAAGCACTGTTCTTTGTGCTAAGGATACTGAGATGAATAAAGTGTTATGATTCCTGCCCTAATTAACAGTAAGCAATGAATGGAGGTGTATGTAAAAAAAAAAAAATGGTGTGGTGATATACGATCTCATCTTACTTGACAAAGAGAAGAAAAAGAATGTAGATCACTAACATCAGTTAAAGGCTGATTCCGACATACATCCTCTCCAACATTTTTATCAATTTTGATACCACCTGCCACTCTTACAGTACTCTGTAGTCTGCTCAATTCAATAATTTATTGTAATGACCACACAGAATTTACAGACTATACTTACAGTACAGTTACGGGGTTTATTAGGCAAATAACAGAATACAATTTCCAGGGCAGGAATCATTCAGGACACAGATTTTTGTTTTTTTGGTTTTTCAGTCAGGACAGAATTTCTGCCATAACCATGAGCAGGTCACACTCTCTTGTCCCCTCAACCTCGTGGCCCCTTAGCGACTAAGTTCCTTGGCCCCTTGGTCTGGCCTCTGCGCTGCTCAGGTAAATGTTAAAATCTGTTTAGCTGCAGCATTTAATGCTCAGAATCATCAGACCTCCATACTCAAATGTTTTTAGTTCTCTCAATATGTGGGTTAGCGTGGCCACTATATCCACCTCCAGGAAGCCCATTGTGGAATCTCATGCTAGTCTCCTGTTCTGCTACACCATTGCTCTGCAGCCAATTTTCACCATTTCCGGTGTTACAGCTCTCTCTTTGTCCAGAAACCTGGGTCCAAAGGATGTGCTCTGTTTCTGGCTCTTCTTGATAGTCATGACATACCCTCTTCCCATTTCTGGGATTGGTTTTCTTTAAGCCTTGTTGTTGTTATTAAGTACTGTTGAGTTAGTTCTAACCCATAGCTACCCCGTATAGGGATCCCAAGGAGCGGCTGGTAAACTTGAATTGCCGACCTCATAGTTAAAATCAGCTTTGCAGTACAGCAAATTTAACCACAGCGCCACACCGGTACTCTATCTTTAAGCCTAATGGGATGGTAAAATAGATCATTAATATTGTTAGGGCTTCATACACCTTATTTATAAGGTCAAACACTAACATGAGTTCCATGCACCTAATTTATACTGTTAATAGGCTGTCCAATACCTTTACTAGGCCACAAGAAGTTATTTGTATAATCCCATCCAATCATTTTGTGAGTGTTGCAAAGACCATGATTAATTAGAAGGGCCATATTAAAGTAATCCACTGTACTACAGTGTTTGTGTGTACATGTATGTGTGTGTTTCCATTAGAGAAATGGTGGGATAGTAAACTGGCAGGAATATTATGAATTCAAACACAATTAGGGGATTTTTCTAGTGTCTCCACATGCCTTTATAGCTCAAGGAATTACAGTTCTGTCAAATATAATGTTTTTCATTCTCAAATCCTACCATCTGTCATAGGACCAAAACAAGAAATAGTTAAAAGGGTGGTGGCCTTAAAAGACTCAGATATATAAAATACAACAAATCTTGTTTGTTTTAAGAACTGTAAATTAAATATAGTGTTGAGGGAGTCTAATTGGTGGTTGCATTTATTCACAAGTCTTGGGCCCTTTTTCTCCTTACAAAAAAACTAGACTCGTTATTCAGCAACACTTTGCAGTCTGTCACTAGGGGGTTCTGATGCCCAGTGGGGAGCAATTTAAATGCTTGGGTGCCCTTGTAGGATCAATCCCATGCCCACAAGCACACTGTTCAAGGTTCCTATAGCTCATGAGTTATCCAGAAATCATTTACAGAAATAAACGCAAGAGATGCTTTGCAGGGAGTGGGAGGAGATATATCCAGGACAATAAAATAAGCCCTGGCCAGAAATAAAAGGCGGTCTGGGTTCCATGTCAAATACTACCAGAGAAACAGTACAATGCTGGCTGGATCCTGTGCTTTTCTGGGTCTCCATTCAATCATTAACAAACTGGGGACTCATGATCCCAATTCATTCTGTCAGTATGATTTATTTGGCTAATATTTTTTTAATTTTAATTTTTATAAATTAAATGGATTGGGTGTGACCTATCTAATACATCACACTCCCTACAACATCCTAATGCCATGTCTAAACTCACTTTACTTCTGTAGATTACCTGCATAGTTCTTGCATGCATGTGACTTTGAAATCCAAACTCATAGTACCTGAACATTTACTATGTACCTGGCATTTAGAGGAATTTGTATAGGTGATCTCATCTGACAGTGCCTATATGGCACTGAGACCATGTCTTACTTTCTCTGGCTTCACAAGGGGGAAAAAGAATCATGCTCATAATCAGCCTAAGGCTGATTCCTGTGAAGCAGAGACCAGACATGTTTCCACCCTATAATCTCCTTTGTCCTCCCCTGACATGAACTATTCCTCCTACAGAACTCTCAACTTCAAATCTGGATTCGATATCCATTTCCGAGGCCATACAGGAATCACAGACAATATTCATGATTATGGGGTTTATTAGGGAACTTAACAGGTTACAGTTCAGAATCAGAAGCAACTCAGGATGCAGCAGTTCTCCAGTCAGGAAGATGTCTTCTCTGTTGTACTGCAGGCACACTTTGACCTCTCAGCCATGTGGCCTCTCAGCTTTAGCCCTGCTCAGACAAGGGTTACAAAGGTCCTTTAGTCAGTCTGTAATGCCAAAAAGGTACATCATGACTTTATTTGGTCTGTGGGCCGGGAAGCCCACAGCTACTCTGTCTCTCGTGTTACAGTCTCTGCTGCTGAGGCTTTTCCAGGTAGGGATCTTATGCTCCACTAATTGCTCTTCTTTCTTGATGGAGGAGATCGTTGGTTTCTGCTTCTGAGATGGTTCCTTTAAACCGAGCAGTATGACAAAAATAACCAAGCCTAGTGTTAGACCACAAGGAGCTCTGGTAGCGTAGTGGTTACGAATCGGGCTGCGAACCTAAAGGTCAGCGGTTCGAAACTACCAGCTGCTCCGCGGGAGAAAGATGAGGCTTTCTACTCCCGTAAGGATTTACACCCTCGGAAACCCTGTACAG
>NW_006408575.1:9522726-9525538 GCF_000296735.1 Chrysochloris asiatica | reverse complement strand
CAGGGTTTCCGAGGCTGTAAATCTTTACGGGAGTAGAAAGCCTCATCTTTCTCCCGCGGAGCAGCTGGTAGTTTCGAACTGCTGACCTTGCGGTTCACAGACCGATTCATAACCACTACGCTACCAGAGAGTGAAATAACCTTACTCTTCTTATATAGAAAGCACAGATGTACATGCAGTCCACAAACAAATACATATTATATATCATCAGTAGTAAAAAAAATTCATGAGACAGAGTGATTAGAAAATAAAATGTCTCAAGCTCCTTGGGGGTGCAACAACAAAAAGTCAGCAAACTTTGTCTAAGGCAGGGCTGGACATTCTTTTTTTGGGGACTAGATCAGATAGTGAATATTTTTGTCTTGGTGGACCATACAGTCTCTTTGGCAACTACTCCATTCTACTATAGCAACACTAAAGCCATAAACAAACAAATGTGGTTATATTCCAACAAAATTTTATTTATCAAAACAAAAGGAAGGCTGTATTTGGCCCATTGGTTGTACTTTGCCAAATCCTGGTCTAGCGGTTCAGGGGAAAAAACCACAAGACAGGATAAATGTCATGTTAAGGTGCAGCTAGATTAACAATGATATGCTTAATAGTATTTTTGTAAACAATGTTGTTGTTGTTGTGAAGTGCTGTCAAGTCGATTCTGACCCATAACGACCCTGTATAGGGTTTCCAAGGAGCAGCTGGTAAGCTTGAACCACCAACCTTGCAGTTCAAACAACTTTGCAGTCTGATGCATTAGCCCACAGCACCACACCAGAACTCCATAAGGAATGTTATATTCTGTGAATGATCAATTTAGATAATTTTCTCTTTGGGTTCAACGAATATTGTCCTCTTTGTAATTGTAAACAATTGTAAAGAAATGTCCTCAAAAATTCAATGAATTGATGAGTATCCAACTTTAGGGAAATCTCTAATGATATGGCATAAGATACAACATTGATTTCTCAATTTAAAACATAAAATAAATGCACAATGCATGTTTATCACATAGCAAAAGACTGGTCAATGATAAGAGTAAGGATGCAGTAAATTGCAGACTAGGGACATTAGTAGAGAGGAATGGTATGAATTGGAGATGGAGAAATATAATAAGAAATATGTTAAGTGCCCTTGAGTTGGCTCCGACTTGGTTCTGACTTAAAGCAACACTATATACGAAAGAACAAAACACTACCTGGTTCTGTACCATTCTCACAACTGTTGCTACCCTTGAGCCATTGTTATTGCAACTGTGCATCATTTGGTTGGGGGTCTCCCTCTTCTTTGCCATCCCACCAACTTACCAAGCATGATGTCATTTTCCAGGGATTTGTCCCTTGTGACACTATGTCCAAAGTATAAGAGACGAAGTCAGCTTGTAAGGAGCATTCTCATTTTACTTCTTCCAACACATATTAACTTCTTCTGGCATTCCATGATACCTTTAATATGCTTCTCTAACATGATAACTCAAATGAATCAATTTTTCTACGGTCTTCCTTATGCACTGTTTAACTTTCACATGCATATGAGGCTACCAAAAATGCCATGACTTGGATCAGGTGTACTTTAGTCCTCAAATTGACATCTTTGCTCTTGAACACTTATGAAAGGTCTCTTGCAGCAGACTTGCCTAATACAGTACATTGTTTGATTTCTTGACTGCTACTTCTATGAGTGTTGATTGTGGATACAAACAAATGAAGTCTTTGTTTGACAACTTCAGTCTTTTCTCCCTTTATCATGTTGTTTTTTATTCGTGAGGATTTTGGTTTTGTTTCCATTGAGATGCAACCCATATAGAAGGTGTGTTCTTTGGTCTTCATCAGTAAGTATTTTAAATCCTCTTCACTTTCAGCAAGCAAGGTTGTCTCATCTGCACATCACAGGTTATTGATGTGCCTTTCTTCCAAATGGAATGCCACATTCTTCATCATACAATACAATTTCTCAGATTATTTGCTCAGTAAGCAGATTGGATTAGTATGGTGAAAGAAGACAAAGCTGGTTAACAACTCTCCTGATTTTAAACTATTCAGTGACCCTGTGTTGTGTTCCAAAGACTGCTTATTGAGCTATATACAGGTTCCTTATAAGCACGATTAAGCCTTCCAGAATACTCATCCTTAAAATTGTTGTCCATAGCTTTTCATTCCTTTTGGTCACCTCACTTTGGAATGGGCGCAAATATGGATACATTCAGTCAATTGGCCATGTAATTGTTTTCCACATTTATTGGCATAAATTTGTTGAAAAAATTAAATTTGTATTCTGTCAATTACCAGAAGTTTGCTCTTTGCCAATGACTTCATGCACTTTGTATGTCTTCATTCAGTAGAACTGGCTCTTGATCATATGCTACCTCTTGAAATGGTTGAACATTGAGCATTTCTTTTTGGTACAGTGACTCTGTGTACTCCTTCCATTTTCTTTTGATGTTTTCTGTGTCATTCAATATGTTGCTAAAGAATCTTTTAGCCTTTCAGGTCAAGGCTTGGATTTTTTTCTCAGTTCTTTCAGTTTCAGGAATGTTGAGTGTGTTTTTTCTTTTTGGTTTTCTAACTCCAGATAATTGCATATGTCATTATAATATGACACTCCACTGTACCAAACATGATATCCTTCTCTAGCAACTGCTCCCTCCTGAAAATATGTCCAAAGTATGAGAGACAAAGTTTGGACATCTTGGCCTCTAAGGAGCACTCTGACTGCTCTTCTTCCCAAACGGATCTATTCGTTCTTTTGGATGCCCATGGTATTTTCAGTATCCTCCTCCAACACCTTAATTCAAATGCATCAATTCTTCTATGGTCTT
>NW_006408575.1:9510643-9512943 GCF_000296735.1 Chrysochloris asiatica | reverse complement strand
TTTTCAATAGCCTCATATGGATGCGAAAGCTGGACAGTGAATAAGTGTATACAAAGTAGCATTACTAATATACTGCATTGAGCTTTGGGTTGATAATAGAAAGAAGTTGTGGTTGTTGTTGTTAAGTGACATCGAGTCTGTTCTGACTTATAGTGACCCTGCATAGAGTTTCCAAGGAGTGGCTGGTGAGCTTGAATTGTTGACCTTGCTGGTCAAACCGGCTTTATATTAACCCACAGCATTAACCCATTAACCCTCAGCACCACACCAGGACTCCAGAATGGTAGGCAATTCAAAACCCACCAACCACTCTATAGGAGAAAGATGAGCCTGTCTATTCTATTCTGATAAAATTTACAGTCACAGAAACTCTATAGTTATATTCTGTCCTGTAGTGTTGCTATGAGTTGGAATCAGTGGGTTTCGTTCGCGTGAACTTATACAGCTATACATTTTTAGGCACTCTCAAGTCTGTTCTGACTCACAGTGACCCTTTGCACAACAGGGTCCTATGCCATCTCACAACTGTTATTAAGTTTGAGCCCATTGTTGCTGCCACTGTGTCAATCCATCTTGTTTGGGGTCTTCACCTTTTTCACAGACCCTCCACTTTTCCAGGCATGAAGTCCTTCTTCTGGGACTGGCCCCTTCTGATCATTGTTATTAAGTGACATCAAGTCAGTTCCAACTAACAGTGATGCTGTATAAGGTTTCCAAGGAGTAGTTGGTGGGCTTGAAATTGCCAATCTTGTAGTTTGAAGTCTAGTGCTTATCTTACAATGCCACACCAGGAGTTCCCTCCTGATAATATGTCCAAAGTACAGCAAAGTTTTGCCATCCTATCTTCTAAGGATCATTCTGACTGTATTTCTTCCAAAACAAATTAGTTTGTTCTTCTGACAGTCCATGGTACTTTCAATATTAATCACCAAATCAAATACATCAATTCTACTCTGGTCTTCCTTATTCATTATCCAGCTTTCATATGGATATGAAGTGATTGAAAATATCATAGCTTAGATTCGATGTACCTTAGCTCTCAAACTGATATCTTTGCTCTTTAACACTGTAAAGAAGTCTTCAGCAGCAGATTTGCCTAATGTAATATATCTTTTGATTTATTGACTGCTGTTTCCATGAGCACTGATTGTGGATCTAAGGAAAATGAAGTTTTTGAGAACTTCAATTTTTTTTTCTGTTTATCACGATGCTCCTTACTGGTTCAATGGTGAGGATTTCTGTTTTCTTTACATTGAGGAGTATCCATACTGAAGGCCATGGTTTTTTATCTTATTCAGTAAGTATTTTAAGTCCTCTTCAGTTCCAGCTAGCAAGATTGTTTCATATGCATACTGAAGGTTGGTGATGATTCTTCATCTGATCCCAGTGTCGTTTTGTCCTTCAGATAATCTAACTTCTCAAGAGTCCTGGTGTGGCACTGCAGAATAATCTGCTAGACTGAAATGTTTGCAAGGTCAGTGGTTCAAACCCACCAGCCATCCCTCAGAAACCCTATACAGGGTGACTATGAGTTGTAACCGATTCGACAGCATTCAGCAACAACAGCATAGATTTTATAACTATGGCGGAAAGATAGAACATACACCTATCTTAATTTAAAACCACCCACTATCCCCTAGTCCTGTACAAATAATTGTCTCTTGGTGTATGTATAACTTTCTCATGAGCACAATTAAGTGTTCTGGAATACCCATTCTTTGCAATGTTATCCATGGTTTGTCATGATCCACACAGTAGGAAGATTTTGCATAGTCAATAAAGCACAAGTAAACATCTTTCTCATATTGTCTAGTTTCAGCCATGATCTATCAAATATCAGCAATGATTTTCCTCATTCCATGTATTCTTCTGAATCCAGCATGAATTTATGACAGCTCGCTGTAAATATACTGCTGCAACCAATTTTGAATTATCTTCAACAAAATTTTGCTTGCATGTGATATTAATGATATTGTTCAATGATTTCTACATTCTTTTGGGTCACTTTCTTTGGAATGGACACAAATATAGAACTCTTCCAATTATTTGGCCAGGTAGCAATCTTCCAAATTTCTTGGTTTATATTAGTCTTCAGTACTGCTTCAATTTGTTTGTCATTTCAATTTGTATTCCTTCAATTCCTGGAGCACAGTTTTTCACCAATGCATTCAAGTGCTGATTGGACTTCATTCAATTTCATCAGTTCTGTGTTATATAATGCCTATTGACGTGATTAGATTTCTGCAAGACAAATGATTTGTTTATTTCAAATACCTTCTTTAGACAGCATAAGAGAAGAC
>NW_006408575.1:9498581-9508483 GCF_000296735.1 Chrysochloris asiatica | reverse complement strand
CACCTGACAACAACAACAATTGACGTGATTGAAAATGACCTCTTCTTTTTGGTGCAGTGACTCTCCTTATTCTTTCCATTTTCTTATGATATTTCCAGCATCATTCAATAGTTACCCATTGTGGTGGTTGTTGCTAAGTGCCATTGAATTGGTTCCAAGAAGTGACTGGTGGGTTTGAACTTCCAACCTTGTAGTGAGTAATCAAGCGCTTATCTTATAGTGCCATTTTGCCCATAGAATACTTTAATATTGCAACCTGTAGCTTGAATTTTTTCTTCAGCTCTTTCAGCTTGAAAAAAGCTGAGCATGTTCTTCTAATTCTAGGTCCTTGCACATTTCATTATAATATTTTATTTTGTTGTTTCAAGCTGCCCTTTGAAATTTTCTGTTAAATTATTTTACTTCCTCATTTCTTCCAGTTGCTTTAGCTTCTCTATGTTCAACAGCAAGTTTCAAAGTCTCTTCTGACATATATTTTAGTCTTTTCCTTCTTGCTTGTCTCCTTAATGACTTTTTGCTTTATTCCTGCATGGTGTTCTTGATGTCATCCCAAAACTCTTGTGATCTTTAGTCATTAGTGTCTAATGTATCAAATCTGTTCTTGAGATGATCTCTGAGTTAAGGTGGGATATATTCAAGGTCAAATTTTGTCTTTCATGGACTTGCTAATTTTCCTCAGCTTCAACCTGAACTTCCATATGAGCAATTTTACGTCTGTTCCACAGTGGACTCTAACCTTGTTTTGGATGATGATATTGAGCTTCTCCATTGTCTCCTTCCATATTTGTAGTCAATTTGATTACTGCATATTCTATCTGGTGGAGTCTGGGTATATAGTCACTTTTAATATTGTTGAAAAATGGTATTTGTAATGAAGAAGTCATTGATCTGGCAAAATTATTTCATTTGTCTAGCTTTGCTTCTATCACCAGAGCCATATTTTCAAACTACCAAACCTTCCTTTTGATTTCAACTTTTGCATTCCAATCACCAATAATTATCAATGTGTCTTGATTACATGTTTCATCAACTTCAAAGAAGAAATTAGTGGAATTCTTCAATTTTATCATGACTGGCTTTAGTGGATGGTATGTAAATTTGAATAATAGTGTTATTAATTAGGCTTCTTATGCTGTTGTTGTTTTATTCCAACAACAGTTCTGACTCATAGAGACCCTGTAAAGGTTTTCCATGGAGTTAGTGTGGGTTTGAACTACTGGTATTATATTCTATAGTCCCAAGCTTTTTTTCCTGTACCACACCAGGACTTTAGTTATCCTTGCAGTCATATGAATAGTATCCTATGACAGAAAACATTGTATTTCAGAATAGATCTTGAAATGTTCTTTTCGATGATAGATGTGGTGCCGTTTCTAATTTATTGTTCCTGGCATAATAAACCATGTGATTGTCTGAGTCAAAATGGCCAATGCCAGTCCATTTTTGCTCACTAATGCCTAGGATATTGATCTTTATGTGTTGCATTTCTTTTGTAATCACTTCCAATTTTCCTACATACATACTTTATACATTCTACTTTCTGGTTATTAATGAATGTTTGCAGCCATTTCTTCCCATTTTAAATTGGTTCCCTTCAGTAAATGATGGTCCTGAAAGCTTAACTCCATCCCTGTCATTATGTTCAGCTCTATATTGAGAAGGCAGCTCTTCTGCAGTGTATTTTGTGTGCCTTCCAGCCAGAGGGGCTCGTTTCCCACCAATACATCTTTCAATGTCCTGCTGCTATTATAACGTCTTCAATGGCTGACCATTCAGAAATGGTCTACTTCTACTACTTCACAATCTACCTGTCTGTAGTAATTAATATTTTATGTAAACTGGACTGGGACAATTTTCTCAGTGGGTTGGCAGTTGATACATAGGTTTCTCCATAATGAGACCTAATATAAAGTAATTAGCTCAATGAAGAGGTCGACTATGAGCAACCAATAAATTTTAAGGATGTTTCCTTGTAGTATGGCCTGCTTTCAATGTATGAGATGCTCAAGCAAAACTTACTTGCTCTCTGCTGGGTCTGGATTTTGCATCTGGTTAGTCCTCCAATATCTGGTTCTTTAGAGTTGAGCCAGTGACCTTCTCTATTGCCTATCTGCCTGTTAGAATAGTCTGGTAGACCTGCCTGCCTGCTTGCAATATGACATACCAGTCATGGTATATCTGACATATCAAATATATATATATGTAGCTCAGTGCTGTCAAGTTGATTCAGACTAATAACAGCTCGATATAGGGTTTCAGAGGCTTTAAATCTTTATGGGAGCAGAGAGAACTTCATCTTTCTCCTATCTAGTTGGGACTCAAACTAAGGTCCTTGTGGCTTGCAGTCCAGTGTTTATCATATGGAGCCGCCCTACATATATATATATATACATATAGTTGTTGTTAGGTGCCGCCAAGTAGGTAGCAACTGATAGCAACCCTATGCACAACAGAACGAAACACTGCCCAGTCTTGTGCTAACCTCATAATTGTAGCTGCATATATGACAATCACTGCTGCCGCTGTGCCAATCCATCTCAATGGGGGTCGTCCTCTATTTCTCCAACCCTCCATTTTACCAAACATGATATCTTTCTCTGGGGACTGGTCTCTCCAGACAGTATGTCTGAAGTATAAGAGACAAAATCTGGCCATCCTGGCTTCCAGGGAGCATTCTGGCTGTACTTTTTCCAACACAGATTGGCTTGACCTTTAGGCAGTCCATGGTACTTTTAATATTCTCCTCTAACACCATAGCTCCAATGTATCCATTCTTCTACAGTCTTTCTTATTCACTGTACAACTTTCACATGCATACGAGGTTAATGAAAATACCCATGGCTTGGCTCAGGCACACCTTAGTCCTAGAACTGATACCTTTGCTGTTGAACACTTTAAAGAGGTTTTGTGCAGCATATTTGACTAATGCACTGCATAATTTGTTTTCTTGACTGCTACTTCCATGAGTGTTAATGGTTGATAGAGCAAAATGAAGTTTTGACAACTTTACTCTTTTCTCCATTTATCATGATGTTATTTATTGCTCCAGTGGTGGGAATTTTTATTTTCTTTTCACTGAGGTGCAACTCATACTGAAGGCTATTTTCTTTGATCTTCACCAGTAAGTATTTTAAGTCTTGTTGGCTTTCAACAAGTAAGGTTGTGTCATCTGCATATCACAGGTTGTTAATGAGCTTTCCTCTAATCTGAATGCAACCTTCTTTTTATAATCCAAATTATTGAATTATTTGCTCAGCATACAGATTGAATAAGTATGATGAAAGAATACAATCCTGGCACACACCTTTCCTGATTTTAAACCAGTGTCCCCTTGTACTGTTCAAATGACTGCCTCTTGGACTATGTGCAGATTTTACATGAGCAAAATTAAGTGTTCCAGGATACTCATTCTCCTCAATATTGTCCAAAGTTTGCCATAATTCATACATTTGAAAGCCTTTGCATAGCCAATAAAGGCCAGGTAAACATCTTTTTGGTATTCTCTGCTTTCATCCAAGATCAATCTCACATCAGCAATAATATCTCCTATTCCATCTTCTTGTTTAAATCTGACTTGGACCTCTGACAGCTTCCTGTCATTGTACTGTTGCAGCCTTTTAAAATTATCTTTAGCAAATTTTTATTTGCATGTATTATTAATGATATTGTCTGATGATTTCTGCATTCCGTCAGATTGCCTGTTTTTGGAATGAGCACAAATATGGATCTCTTCCAATCATTTGGCCTGGTAGCTGTTTTCCACATTTCTTGGCATAGATGAGTGAGTGCCTGCCTCCAGTGCTGCATAAGTTTGTTGAAAGATTTCAATTTGTACTCTATCAATTACCAGAACTTTATTCTTTGTCAATGCCTTCAGTGTGCATTGGACTTCTTACTTCATTAGCGGTGGTCCTTGATTATATGCCACCTCTTGAAATTGTTGACATCAACCATTTCTTTCTGATACAGTGACTCTGAATTCCTTCCATCTTCTTTTGATATTTTTTGCATCAGTCCATATTCTGCCCAAAAAGTACTTCAATGATGCAAGTTGAGGCTTGCATTTTTTCCTAAGTTTTTCCAGTTTATGATATGCTAAGTGGGCTTTTCATTTATGGGTTTCTAACTCCAGATCTTTGCACATTTCATTTTAATATTTGACTGTGTCTTCTTGAGCTGCACTTTGAAATTTTCTGTTTGGGTCTTTTACCTCCTCATGTCTTCATTTGTTTTAGTTTCTCTATGCTGTTGAGCAATTTATAGGGTCTCTTCTGACATGAATTTTGATCTTTTCTTTCTTCCTTGTCTTCTTAATTACCTTTTGCATTTTTCTATATGACTTTATTAATATCATCCCACAACTCTTCTGGTGTTCAATCATTAGTGTTGAATGCATCACATCTGTTTTTAAGATGATCTCTAAATTAAGATGGGATATGTTCAATATCTTATATTGAATCTCATGGATTTCTTTTAATTTTCCTCAGCTTTAGCCTGAATTTGTATATGAGCAGTTGATCTGTTCCACCACAGTTTGTCTCTGATCTTACTTTGGCTGTCGATATGAAGCTTTTCCACCATCTTTTTCTGCAGATTTAGCCAATTTGATTTCTGTGTATTCAATCTGGTGTAATCTATGTATGATGTTTAAAAGGTATTTGCAATGAAGTTATTGATCTTGCAAAATTGAATCCTGTGATCTCTATCATCATTTCTACCACTAAGGACTTATTTTCCAACTACTGTTTCTTTCCTCTTTGTTTCCAACATTTGCATTCCAATAGTCAGTAATTATCAATATATCTTGACTACATGTTTGATTAGTTTCAGACTGAAGAAGTTGGTTGTTGTTGTTGTTAAGTGCTGTTGAGTTGATTCTGTAGGGTTTCTGGGGTTATAAATCTTTAGGGGAACAGAAAGCCTTATCTTTCTTCTGCAGAATGGCTGGTAGTTTCCAACTGCTGATCTTGACGTTAGCAGCCTGACTCATAACCACTATGCTACCAGCTGTTTAAGAGTTAGTTCAGACTCATGTGACCATGTTTAGGATTTCTGACAAGCGGCTGGTGAGTCTGATTCACCACCTTGCATGTCAAACTGACTTTGCCATCCAGTGCTTACCCTACAGTGCCACAATAGGACTTGTTTTTGATGGTGGCAATGGTAGCATTGACATTTTTGGGTATCACATCACCATGGTATAACTAGGGTCACATTTCACCATCTGGTTGGCTGGCTCAAAGCTAGCATTTGTAATGTCTGCTACAGAAAGCTGCTCATGGTAAATTTTCTTAGCTGAGATGACAGGGGTGTGTATGACCAGAGGGAAGTAGATGCAAGGATAGGGCACCAGGTTGGTCTGGAATTCTGTCAGATTGACATTCAGGGCACCATCAAATCTGAGGGAAGTGGTGATGGAGGACACAATTTGGCTAATAAGACAGTTAAGGTTGGCACTCAATCTCAAGGTTTCTACGATAGATGTCATAGATAGCTTTATTGTCTACAATGAAGGCACAATCTGAGTGCTCCAGGGTGGTGTGGGTGGTAAGCATGGAGTTGTAGGGCTCGACTACAGCTATGGAAACCTGGGGGTGCTGGGTAAATGGAGAACTCTAGTCTGGATTTTTTGCCATAATTAACAGAGCGGCGTTCCATCAGCAAGGATGCAAACCCAGAACCGGTTCCCCCACCAAAGCTCTGGAAAACCAAGAAGCCCTGAACACCTGTGCTCTGGTCAGCCAGCTTGCAGATTCTGTGCAATACCAGATTAATGATCTCCTTGCAGATGGTGTAATGCCCACGGGCATAGTTATTGGCAGCATCTTCCTTGCCTATTATGAGCTACTCAGGGTGGAAGAGCTGGTGGTAGGTGCCAGTATGAACTTCATCAACGACTATGGATTCCAGGTCTATAAACATTTCTCTGGGCACATGCTTGCCAGTGCTGGTTTCACTGAAGAAGGCATTGAAGTAGTCATCTCCTCCTCCAATGGTCTTGTCACTTGGCATCTGACCATGGCTGGATGCCATGTTCCAGACAGTACAGCTTCTAGCAGGCATTGCCAATCTGAACTCCAGCCTGGCTGACGTGGATGGAGTTGCACGGATGGGACTTGGAAGGGTTTCACAGGGCTAAAGAAGATGAGAGGATGGCGGTGACCTCCTACTAACAGACTACCAAGGAGTGTGGGGGAGAAGTAACCCTTTCATCTTCTTTTGGATATATGAAGTATGAAGCTATATAAATTGGAAATTGTCAAAAGTTAAATGGAACACATAGCATTGATATCTTAAGCTTAGTGAGCTGAAATGGACGGTATTGGACATTTTAAATCTGACAATTACATGGTTTACTATGGAAGGAATGAAATATTGAGGAGAAGAGACATAGCATTCATCATGAAAAAGAACATATCAAGATTTGTCTTGAAGTACAACACTGTCTGTGATAGGATACTATCTATACATCTACAAGGAAGACAAGTTAACACCACTAGTATTCAAATTTATGCATCAATCACTAAAGTCAGATTGATGAAATTGAAGAATTCTACCAACTTTTTCAGTCTGAAATAGATCAAACATGCAATCAAGATGTACTGACAATCACTGGTGATTGGAATGCAAAGTTGGAAACAAAGAGGAAGGATCAGTAATTAGAAAATATGGCCTTCATGTTTCTTTCTGCATCATTCAATATTTTGCCCATAGAATCATACAGTATTTCAAGTGGAAGTTTCAATTTACTTCAGTTTTTTCAGCTTGAGAAATGTTGAGTGTGTTCTTCCCTTTGGTTGCCTAACTCCAGGTATTTTCACATTTCATTTTAATGCTTAACTGTGTATTTAGTGTGTTCTTGAAATGCCCTTTGAAATTTTCTGTTCAGGTCTTTTCCTTCCTTATGTCTTCCATTTCCTTTACTTTTTCTTTGCTGAAGAGCAATTTACAGAGTCTCTTCTGACATACACTTTGTTTGGCCTTTGTGATAGAAACAATGCTGGAGATATGATATAATTTTGCAAGACCAAAGACTTCTTTATTGTAAATACCTTTTTAAACAAGATAAAAGATGACATGGACCTTACCAGATGGATTACACAGGAATCAAATTGACTACATCTGTGGAAAGAGATGGTAGAAAAACTCCATATCATCAGCTCAAACAAGGCCAGGGGCAGACTGCTCATATGCAAATTCAGGCTGAAGCTGAAGACAATTAAAACCAGTCCATGAGAGCCAAAATATGATCTTGAACATATCCCAACCGAATTTAGAGATCAGCTGAATAACAGTGTTGATGTATTAGACACTAAAGACTGTAAACCAGCAGAGTTGTGGGATGACATCAAGAACATCATACAAGAAGAAAATAAAAGGTAATTAAGGAGACAATAAAGAAGGAAGAAGGAAATGACCAAAATGGATGTCAAAAGAGACTCGGAAACTTGCTCTCCAGCATAGAGATGCTAAAGCAAATGAAAACAAAAAAAAAGAAGATATAAAAGATCTAAATAGAAAATTTCAAAGGTTAAATATTATAATGTGCATAGATCTGGAGTTAGAAAAACAAAGAAAAAGGATGCTCAGCATTTGTCAAGCAGAGGGAACTGAAGAAAAAATTTGAGCCATGTACATATGAATGAGGTTAGTCCAAGGGAGAAGAAAAAGTTGAGCTTAAATGTTTTAAAAGGTTTATATATATATTTTTTTTTCTTTAAGTTTTTATTGTGGATTGAGTGTAAGTTTACAGAAGCAGACCCTCAGTTTTACAATCAACAAATGATACTTGTTTCATCACAATGATTACATTCCCCTCCATGGACCATCAGTTGACAGTATTTCTCTCTATTCACTTTACCTCCTTAAAGAAACAACAACACTCAGGCATATATAATAATTTATATTACCAAAGGGCACGTTCTGCAAGTCTACCTCCTGGCTGCCAGCTCTTAGTCCCTCTCTTCCCATGAATCTAAAGTTCTCAACTGCTCCCTCTCTCTATATAGCCATCTCTGCCTCCATCTCTGGTGTCACTGCTTCTCTGGATAAGGTCTTGCATTCCGATTGTGCTCTTATCCCTTGATGGTCCTCGGGTCCTTTGTTTCTCAAACGTAAGATTAATTTTCCCCCCATTTTTGTTACAAACTTCTACCTTTACAATCGTGACAGCCTCAATTAGTCATGATAACAATTACTCACTATTGAATCATAAGAATCTTATCCCCATCTCTTTTATTCAGACCCATCTAGGCAAGATGACAACTATTCAGTGGGGACTCTTTCTTCCCCCACATACTCTTCAATTAAATTCCCTCTTGAAACCTTGTAAGCCTGTCACTTTGTGCCTTTATTGCTCCCTCATTTTAGGTAGCTAATGTCTTAGTCGCCTGTCCCTATCGACCCTGTGTACAGAGGGAATAGCATTGATACTTGATGTGAAGACTCCTTCCATCTCTGTTGGTATTTAAAGTTACTACTTCTATAAGTATAGGGTCACTATGAGTTGGTACCGACATGATGGCACCTAACAACAACAACAAGTTGTTAATCACCAGCCAGTTAATTATAACTCATGGGGACTCTAGATATGTAGAGTACATCTGATCCATATGGTTTTCACGGCTGTGCTTTCAGAAGCCGATCATCAGGTCTTCTTTCTAACACATGCCTATGTTGGTTTGAACTGCCAACCTGTCAGGTAGAAGTCAAGTGTTTCATTTTTTGCATCACCCTTTGTTAATTAGAGCAGATGTTTACTAAAAGTTAAAAAGTTTCTGTGCTCTTCCTACCCCATTCAACTTGAACATGACTGGGGCCCACAAGTATTGCATCAATGAAGAAAATTTTACCAACAACGTGGCACATCCCAAGTGCTCAGCAGAAAAGGTGAAGGCATGTGTGAGGCAACTTTTTCCATCTCTCAAACAACAGAAATCTGTAGAAGGTTGACTACACTTCTTTTGAGACAGTACACACAATTACCAAATCCCCATTTAACATATGTCCATGCTGCCTGTTTTATAAAACCACTGTGCTAAGCACACAGGGAAATTTCAATCCATGGGAGAGATGGTGAAGAAAATAAAACTTCTAAAAAAATACAGAAATTATTCACTTGATTCACTCATTTGGTCTCTGTATTAAGTATCAAAACTTCATTTTTCAAATGTAGAAAGACCCAGCATTTTGTAAGTTTTCTTTAACTCCAGAGATAGAAATTTCCTTGCTATTTCTTTTATTTCCCCCTTTACTGCATTTTCCTGATTTAAGAGTATTACAAAGTTCATAACCCCAAATTGGTCTTCTGAGATAAGAGCCAAAGCTGCTGAAAACCAGAGAAATATTCTAGTTTACCCTGAAACCCATATGAAGACCTATCTCAAATTTCCTTTATCACTTGGTGAATTTGACTCAATATATTTCATTAAAAGAAAGGAAAAAAAAAAAAAAAAAAGAACCCAGAACAAATTCACTCCCAGGGGCATCATAAAACAGTTTAAAATACAATAGCCATAAGTTGGTTAACCAGATGAAAGATTATATGTTTTATTCTAGTGCTATAAACCTCACAATGTCCCTGGCAAAAAACATTAAAGTATCATTATGGACATAAAAGAGATTCTGTTAAAGTGGTATCCTGTTGTTTCATTTTACTCTTTCATTGTGTAACATTTGAAATCAATTTTAGTTTCTCAAGTTTAAGCCGTTTACTCTCTAATTGGTAACGGGGTTCAATATGAAACTCTGAGAGCAGGAGGTGGAAGCTGCAAGATATGAAGAGATCACCTGATTCAACCCTGCAGTTTTATAGATGAGGAAAACGTAGACTTACATAAAAATTATCCCTTGTTCTAGGTCACATCAAATTTGAGGAAACTATCCCAAGGAGCTCTGGTAGC
>NW_006408575.1:9489283-9497976 GCF_000296735.1 Chrysochloris asiatica | reverse complement strand
ATAACCCTTGTTCCATCTTTTGGAAGAAGTGCAGCCAGAGTGCTCCTTGGAGGCCAGGATGGCCAAACTTTGTCTCTCATACTTCAGACATATTGTCAGAAGGGACCAGTCACTGGAGAAGGATATCATGTTTGGTAAGGTGGAGGGTCACAGAAAAAGAGGAAGACTCCCCAAGGAGATGGATTGGCCAAGTGGCAGCATTGATGGACTCAGTGTAGCAACAATACTGAGGTTGGCCCAGGATTGGGCAGTGTTCCATTCTGCTGTGAGTCGGTACTGACTCAATGGCACCTAACAACAAACAACAACAAAATACCAAGTCTTAGGCAAGAACCATTTTATTTTCCCTGTCAAGCTGTCGCCAATAAAATAAAAGCATTGTTTCTAGTAACTTCTTAGTAAAATTGACTTCTTTTCATATTTTGGTTGAAATTTTCTTGGAATTTACCACAAAGATAGAGTATTTTAAAGAATACTAAGCCAAGGGATGTTATGGATTTTAAGTAGAATTCTGAGTAGGCTTATTCATTCAACTATTTTAGTGTACCTACCATGTTTGGTGGAGTCCTGGTGTAGCGTTGTGGGTTAATGCGCCAGACACAAAGTCGTTTGAACTGCAAGGTCGGCAGTTCAAGCTCACCAGCTGCTCCTTGGAAACCGTGTACAGGGTCACTGTGGGTCGGAATTAATGCAACAGCATTTAACAACAACAACCATATTTGGTAGGGTGAAGGGTCAGAGAAAAAGAGGAAGACCCCCAGAGAGATGGATTGGCCAAGTGACAGCATCAATGGGATCAAGCATGTCAACAATAGTGAATTTGGCCCAGGTCAGGCACAGTTTTGTTTTGCTGTGCAAAAGGTCACTATGAGTTGGTACCGACTCAATGGCACCTAACAACAACAATAACCATGTGATGAGACTTCTGGTGTGGCACTGTAGGATCAGCACTAGACTGTGAATCACAAGGTTGGCAGTTTGAACCCACCAGCTGTTCCTTGAAAATCCTATTCAGCATCACTATGAGTCAGAACAGACTCGATGGAACTTAGCAACAATATCATGTGATAAGAACACCAACTATGTGAGAGAATATGAAAGGTACCATGGACTGTCAGAAGAACAAACAAATGTGTGTTGGAAAAAGAACAATCAGAATGCTTCTTAGAAACCAAGATGGCCAGACTTTGTCTCTCATACTTCAGACATATTTTTAGGAGGGACCAGCCCCTAGAGAAAGACATCATGCTTTATAAAGTTGAGGATCAGTCAAAAACAGGAAATCCCCAGTAGCAATGGGCTCAAGCATAACAGCAGTTATGAGGATGGCCAAGGATTAGGCAATACTTTGGTATGTTGTGCATAGAGTCACAATGGGTCAGAACTGATTCAACAACATCTAACAACAACAATTATGTGATATGAAGTTGAAGAATTCTACAAAATTCTTCAATCTGAAATTGATCAAATGTGCAATCAACATGCACTCTTAATTACTGGGGATTGGAATGGAAAGGTTGGAAACAAAGAGGACGCATTCATATTTAGAAACTATGGTACTGATGATAGAAAAGCTTCTGGAGATCACATGATAGACTTGAAAGACTAATGACTTATTCATTGCAAATACTGTATTTCAACAACACAAAAGACAATACACATGGACCTCATAAGATGAAATACACCAGAACCAAACTGACTACATCTCTGGAAAGAGATAGTGGAAAACTCACTATCATCACCCAAAAATGGCTAGGGGCAGACTGTGAAACAGACTTATCAGTTATTCATATGCAAGTTCAGGATGGAGTTTAATAAAATTAAAACAATCCCACGAGAGCCAAAATATGACTTTGAATATATCTCCCCTGAATTTAGAGGCCATTTCAAGAACAGATTTGTTCCATTTGGCACTAAAGAGCAACAATATGAAATAACAATAAGAGCATCATACAGTAATAAAGTAAAGGCCAGGAAAGAAAGAAAATACCAAAATGGATGTCAGAAGAGACTCTGAAATCTACTCTTGAGCATTTGTTGTTGTTGTTAGTTGCCATCGAGTCGGAACCAACACATAGTGACCCTATGCACAGAAGAACGAAACAATGTCCGATCCTGGGCCAACCTCACTACTGTTGCCACACTTGAGTCCATCAATGCTGCCACCTGCCCAATCCATCTCATTGGGGTCTTCCTCTTTTTCTCTGACCCTCCACCTTACCAGGCATGATATCCTTCTCTAGTGACTGTTCCCTCCTGACAATATGTCCAAAGTATGGATACGAAGTTTGGCCATCTTGGCCTCTAAGGAGTGCTCTGGCTGCACTTCTTCCCAAACAGATCTATTGGTTCTTTTGACAGTCCATGGCACTCTTAGTATTCTCCTCCAACACCATAATTCAAAGGCATCAATTCTTCTACGATCTTCCTTATTCACTGTCCAGCTTTTGCATCCATATGAGGTTATTGAAAATACCATGGCTTGGGTCAGGCTCACCTTAGTCCTCAAGCTGACATCTATACTCTTGAGTATAATGAAGCTAAAACAAATGGAAGAAATGAACAAGTAAAATAATTAAACTGAATTTTTCAAAGACCAGCTCTAGAAGAAAAAGTAAAATATTATAATGAAATGTGGAAAGATCTGGAGTTAAAAAGCCAAAAGGGAGGAACATGCTCAGCATCTCTCAAGTTGAAAGAATTGAAGAAAATTCAAGCCTCAGTTTGCACTATAGAAGGACTCTGTGGGCAAAATATTGGATAATGTAGACATCAACAAAAGAATATGAAAGGAATAAACAGATTCACTGTATCAAAAAGAAATGGTCAATATTTAACTATTTCAAGAGGTGGCACATAATCAAGAGCCAATGGTACTGAAAGAATTCCAAACTTCTTGGCAAAAAACTAGGTTCCAGGAATTGATGGGATACAAATAGAAATCTTTCAAGAAACTAATGTAGCACTTGAGTCATTCATCCATCAATGCCAAGAAATTTGCAAGACAGTTACCCGGACAACTGATTGGAAGACATCTATATTTGTGCCCCTTTCAAAGAAAGATGACTCAAGAGAATGCAGAAATCATTCAACAATATTATTACATCCAAGTATAATTTTCCTAAAGATAATTCAAAATAGGTTTCAACAGTCCATTGACAGGGAACTGCCAGAGGTTCAAGTTACATTCAGACAAGGATATGGAATAAACTGTATCATTGCTGACATCAGATGACTTTTGACTGAAAGCAGAGAATAACAGAAAGATTTTTGCCTATAATTTATTGACTATGCAAAAGCTTTTGACTGTGTGGCTCATGACAAACTATGGATAATATAGTGAAGAATGGGAATTCCAGAACAGTTAATGTGCTCATGAGGAACCTGTACATACACCAAAAGGTAGTTGTTCAATTAGAACAAGGGGCTCCTGAATGGTTTAAAATCAGGAAAAGTATGAGCCAGCAGTGTATCCTTTCACCATATTTATTCAATCTGTATATTCTGAGAAACTGGATTATATGAAGAAGACTCTTGTATCAGGAATGGAGGAATATTCACAAATAACATGTGATATACAGATGACATTACCTTGCTTGCTGGAAGCTAAGTGGACTTAAAATACTTTTTGATGAACATCAGATATCACAGCCTTTAGTATGGATCTGACCTCAATGTAAGGAAAACAAAAATCTTTACAACTGGACCAATAAATAACATTGTGATAAATAGAGAAAAGATTGAAGTTATTAAAGACTTCAATTTGCTTGAATCCACAATCAATACTCATGGAAACAGCAGTCAAGAAATCAAATGGCATATTGCATTAGGCAAATCTGGTGCACAAGACCTCTCTAAAGTGTTAAAAGAGCAAAAATATCAATTTTCTGGTTTAGGTACATCTGACTCAAACCATGGCAGTATTATCAATAGCCACATTTGCATATGAAAGGAAGATCACAGAATGTATGCATTCAAATTATGGTGTTACAGGAAATTATTAAAGGTGCCAAGGGCTGTCACAAAAACAAATAAACCTGTCTTTATAGAAGTGCAACCAGAATACTTAGAAGCCAGGGCGGCGAGACTTCATCCCTCAGACTTCAAACAAGTTATCAGGAGTGACCAGTCCCTGGAGAAGGATATCATGCTGGATAAAGTGGAGGCAACAGCAAAAAAGAGGAAGATTGAGGTGGATTGACACAGTTGTAACAACAATCAGAGCAAATATTGCAATAATTGTGAGGATGCCATACGACTGGGTAGTGTTTCATTCTGTTGTGCAGTTTGTTAAACATCAGAATCCACTAGTGGACACCTAGCAAAAACAGAAGAAACTATGTGCTAGTAATTGTGAGACAAAGATATATAAAAATGCATAGGATAGGGTAAACAAGGCTCCTGTGGGCATGAAGCTTACATTCTACTGGAAAAAACAAAACAAATAAAATAACCATAGTATGTAGGACACCCTGTGATAGAAACAAAAGGAGAATGTGGTAGAAATTACAGGAAATAGATACCTTTATGGGGATGATGGTGACAGATTATTTTTCAGAAAGGGTTATAAGGATGGACTCTTTGAATGGTAATATCTGAGTTGAGACCAAAAATTTTGTTTCAAGGGAAGAAAACTCTAAGGGGAATGAATAAAAAGTAGAGAGACTGTGAGGGGAAAGTCTTGTGGTGCTTGAAAAACAGAAAAAGAAAGACCATGGAAAAGCTACACAGTGAGGGAGGGAACGCAATAAAAGAGTTAACTTTTGAGAGTGAACAGGATGGGGGTATGAGGGAAATTTGAGCCATGGTAAGGATTTCTGATGCCATAAGTTTATATGACCCATACAAACTATAATGTATATAAAATAAATATAATAGTAATTTGTGACATCAGATAAAATCGATGGAGTAAGGACTTCCTGTATTTCTCTTTTCCATAAGAGCAATAAGGTTATAAGCAAAAATAATTGAAATAACCATTTTCAGAACTCTGTAAATTAACCAAACATCTGCAACAATCTGAGTTGTATTTATTAATCAAAAGTGTTAAACATTGATAAAATTTTATGAATTTTGTGAGAATTCAATTTGTCCTGTTTCTATGCACTTCACCTCCATTTCTGTTGTTGTTGTTGTCAAGTGTCATAAAGTCAATTCCAACCTGTCGCAACTCTGCATAGAGCAACATTCAACCTTCCAATTAACAGTCCAGGGAGAATCATAGAGCATCATATCAGGACTTTGTTGTTGTCAGCTGCCATCGAGTTGGTACCGACTCAGCAACCTCATGCACAGCAGAATGAAACACTGCCGTATCCTGGGCCAACCTCATTACCATTGCCATGCTTGAGACATCAGAGTTGCCACCTGGAAAATCCATCAAAGTAAGGTCTTCCTCTTTTTCTCTGACCACCCCCACACACACACACACACACGCTACCAAACATGATATCCTTATGCAGTGACTGGTCCCTCCAGACAATATGTCTGAAGTATGAGACACGAAGTTTGGCCATCTTGGCCTCCAAGGAGCACTCTGGCTGCACTTCTTCCAAAACGGATCTATTGGGTCTTTTGTCAGTTCATGGTACTTTCAATATGCTCCTCCAACACCATAACTCAAAAGCATCAATTCTTCAACTGTCTTTCTTATTCACTGTTCAGCTTTCACATGCATATCAGGTTATCGAAAATACCATGGCTTAGGTTAGGAGCACCTTAGTCCTCAAACTGACATCTTTGCTCTTCAACACTTTAAAAAGGTCTTGTGCAGCAGATTTGCTCAACGCAATAAGTCATCTGATTTCTTGACTGCTGTTTCCGTGACTGTTGATAGTTGATCCAAGAAGAATGAAGTACTTGACAACTTCAATCTTTTCTCCATTGATAAGAATGTTGCTTACTGGTCTAGTGGTGAGAATATTTGTTTTCTTTAAATTGAGATTCAATCCATACTGAAGGCTGTGCTCTTTGATCTTCATCAGCAAATGTTCTAAGTACTCTTCATTTTCAGCAAGCAAGGTTGTATCGTCTGCATATCACACATTGTTAATGAGTCCAATCCTGATGCCATGTTTTTCTTCATAGAACCCAGCTTCTTGGATTATTTGCTCAGCATGCAGGTTGAATAAGTATGGTGAAAGAACACAACCTTGTCGCACACCTTTCCCAGTTTTAAAACATTCAGTGTTCCGTGTTCTGTTCAAACAACTGCCTCTTGGTCCAGGTACAGATTCCTCACGAGCACAATTAAGTGTTCCGGAATACTCATACATCACAATGTTGTCCATAGCTTGTCATGATCCACACAATTGAAAGTTTTAGTGTAGTCAATAAAGCACAGGTAAACACCTTCTGAAATTCTCTGCTTTCAGCCAAGATACACTGGACATCAGCAATGATATCCTTCGCTCCACAGCCTCTTCTGAATCTGGTTTGAACCTCTGGAAGTTCTCTAGCAATATATGCTTGCAGCCGTTTCTGTATTTCTTTGAGTAAAACTTTATTAGCAGGGAATATCAAAGCGATTGTCAGATGATTTCCATATTCCATTGGGTTATCTCTCTTTGGGATGGGCACAAATACAGATCTCTTCCAATCAGTCAACCAGATAGTTGTCTTTCAAATTTCTTGGTAGAGATGAGTGAGTGCCTTCCATGTCGCCTCACTTTCTTGAAAGATTTCAATTTTTAATCCACCAATTCCTGGTGCCCTGTTCTTTGCCAATTTCTTCAGTGCATCTTGGACTTCTTCCTTCAGTATCATTGGCTCTTGATCATAAACTACCTATTGAAACAGTTGAACATTAACCATTTCCTTTTGGTACAGTGACTCTGTATGTTCCTTCCATTTTCTCTTGATGCTTTCTGCATCATTCCATAATTTGCCCAGAGAATCTCTCAATAATGAAAGTCAAGGCTTGAATTTTTTTCTTCAGTTCCCCCAGCTTGAGAAATGCTGAGCGTGTTCTTTCTTTTTGTTTTTTTGATTCCAGATCTTTGCACATTTTGCTGTAATATTTGGCTTTATCTTCTCAAGCTGATCTTTGAAATTTTCTGTTCAGCTCTTGGACCTCCTAATTTCTTTCCTTTGCTTTAGCATCTCTGTGCTGGAGAGCAAGTTTCAGTGTCTCTTCTGACATCCATTTTGACCTTTTCCTTCTTTCTTGTTTTCTTAATGACTTTTTGCTTTATTCATGTATGATGTTCTTGATGTCATCCCATAATTCCTCTAGTCTTCAGTCTTTAGTGTTTAATGTATCAAATCTGTTCTTCAGATGATCTCTAAATTCAGGTAGGATATATTCAAGGTCCTATTTCAGCTCTTGTGGACTTGTTTTCATTTTCTTCAGCTTCAGTTTGAATTTGCTTATGATTAGTTGATGGTCTGTTCCACAGTCTTCCCCTGGCCTTGTATTAACTGATGATATGGGGCTTTTCCATCATTTCTTTCTGCAGATGTAGTCAATTTGATTTTTATGTATTCCATTTGGTGAGGTTCATGTGTATAATCATCTCTTATGTTGTGTAAAGAAGGTATTTGAAATGAACAAATCATTGAATTTGTAGTAGCTTTGAAAACCAACAAATTGCAAAGTGGTGAAAACCTTGCAACCCTATGAGGTGAAAGAATGAGTTCAAGTCTTTTAAAAATTTCATTGCCAGAGAGTTTCAATCATTTACTCTAGCTGATGATTTCATGGAAGACCCCACTAACTACACTGTCTGTATTTGACTTGACTCAGAGCATGTTGAATGAGAAAAGTCCTTCCTTGAGACTGTTAAAAATGAACAAAAACAATTGTTTAACATTGTTGCAGTCTGAGTTTAAAAGAAAATATTAAGAATGAGATGTCCATAGAGGTTTGAATATTGGAAATTTTTGAAAATATGACAATTATTTGAAAAATATTTGAAAATTTTCAACATGTGTCTTGTAAACAGTTGTTTTGCTGTTTAGTATCATTGAGTCAGTTCCAACTCATAGCCTCCATGTATAGGATTTCCAAAGGATGAGTAATGAGTTTGAACTACTGACTTTGTTGTTTGAATCAACCATGAAGTACAGTGCTAATTCTACAGAGTCACATCAGAACTCCAGTATGGTTATAATGAAATACAGGAGTTTAAAATGATGTGGAGAAATTTGAACTCAGATACAATGCTAATGAGAATTAAAATGGCACAAACACTTTGAAAAACAGACATGTCCTGAAAAAGTTATAAGTAGAGTTATCATATGAGTTAGTATGATATTTTCAGGCACATATGAAGAGAACTGAAAACATGTCCACACAAAAATTTGAACATGAATGTTCATAGCAACATTATTTGCTGTCATCAATGTTAGTTACTATAGACTTGGCATCAACTGCTAGCAATCCTATGCACAACAGAACAAAACACTTCCTGGTTCAAAACCATCCTCATAATTACTACACTTGAGGCTATTGCTGCTGTCACTGTCTCAGTTCTTCTCATTGAGAGTTTTACTCTTTTTTGCAGATCTTCAAGTTTATCAAGAATGATATCCTTATCCAGGAGCTGGCCCCACCTGATAGCATGTTCAAAGTATCATCCTGATTTCTAAGAAGGATTCTAGTTGTACATTTTCCAACACAGATTTGTTTGTTCTTCTTCTTAGGTCAGGTGCATCTTTGTTATTGTTAGGTGCCATCGAGTCAGTACAGACCC
>NW_006408575.1:9483028-9488770 GCF_000296735.1 Chrysochloris asiatica | reverse complement strand
GAAGACTGAAGTCCTTCACAACTTCAATCTTTTCTCTGTTGATAAGAATGTTGTTTTTTGGTCCAGTGATGAGGATTTTTGTTTTCTTTCCATTGAGATTTAATCCATACTGAAGGCTGTGCTCTTTGATCTTCATCATTAAATGTTTTAAGTCCTCTTCACTTTCAGTAAGCAAGGTTGTATCTGCATATCACAAGTTCTTAATCAATATTATTTATAGCAACCGAAAATGGAAGCTACTCAAATGTCCATCAAATTTGGACTGAATGAACAGAAAGTGGTATGTATATATAATGGAATATTACTGTTCCATAAAATTGAAGTACTGAGACATATCAAAAAGTTTATTAATCTTGAAAATATTGTGCTAAATGAAAGACTATACATAAAGGTCCACAACTAATCTGTCAATTCGTCATACTGTACTGGATTGCATGTTGCTGTGAGTCTGGAAACTATGCAATGGATAATTTTAAGTACCAGCCAGGGTTTCTACAATGGAAAGATTTCAGCTGAGCTTCCAGATGAAGACAGACTAGGAAGAAGGGGAAACAAACTACTTCTGAATATTTAGTCAGCGTACACATTCTGGATCGCAGTGAAAGGCAGTCACGGTCAGTACCAGAATGTTCAATATTGAAACATAATGAAGAGCACCAGAATATTGTCAGATACAATGGAGAAAGATGAGCCCCACAGGTTGGAAGGCAATCAAAACGCAACTCAGGAACAGCTGCATTCTCAATGTAGAGTTAACTGTGATAATGCAAAAAGAGTAAAGCCCTTGGAACCTTCATTTACTGATGGGTCAAATATCAAAATGAAGAGAAATAGCTGTAAACATCCATTAATAATCAGAACATGGAATGAATGAAGTCTGAATCTAGGAAAATTGGAAATTGTCGAAAATGAAATGGAATGCATAAACATTGATATCCTAGGCATTAGGCAGCTGAAATGGACTGGAAGTGGCCCTTTTGCATCTGAGAATCACATGGTTTACTATGCTGGGAATGACAAACTGAAGAATAATGGCATCATATTCATCATCTTGAAGTCCAATGCTACTTGTGATAGGATAATATGCATATACCTACAAGGAAGACCAGCAAATATCACTATTATTCAAATTTATGCACCAACCAATAAAGCCAGTGCTGATGAAATTGAAGAATTCTATAAAATTCTTCAGTATGAAGTTGATCCAATGTTCAATTAAGATGTATTTATAGTTTTGTACTTGGTATTTACCCACAAGAAATATGAGCCATAACACATAGATATATACACCACTATTTACAATAGCAAAAAGATGGAGACAGCTTAAGTGCCCATCAACTGAAGAATGGATAAACAAACTGTGGTACACACACACAATGGAATATTAAGCTACCTTGACGAATAACAATGAATCTGCAAGCCACCAGATAACATGGATGAAACTTGAGGACATTATGTTGAGTGAAATTGTTGTTGTTGTTGTTGTTGTTAGGTGCCATCGAGTTGGTACCAACTCATAGTGACCTTATACACAACAGATTGAAACACTGCCCAGTCCCAGGCCAACCTCAGTACTGTTGCCACTCTTGAGTCCATTGATGTTGCCACTTGGGCAATCCATCTCGTTGGGGGTCTTCCTCTTTTTCTCTGACCCTCCACATTATCAAACATGATATCCTTCTCTAGCGACTCATCCTTGCTGACAATATGTCTGAAGTGTGAGAGATGAAATTTGGTCATCTTGGCCTCCAAGGAGCATTCTGGTTGCACTTCCAAAAAGGATCTATTGTTTCTTTTGGCAGCCCATGGCACTTTCAATATTCTCTTCCAACACCATAACACAAAAGCCTCAACTCTTCTACAGTCTTCCTTATTCACTGTCCAGCTTTCACATGCATATGAGGTTATTGAAAATAGTATGGCTTGGGTCAGGTGCACCTTAGTTCTCAAGCTGACATTTTGGTCTTGACCACTTTTAAAAGGTCTTGTGCAGCAGATTTGCCTAATGCAATACGTCATTTGATTTTTTGCCTGCTGCTTCCGTGAGTGTTGATAGTTGTCCAAGAAGTATGAAGTCCTTGAAAACTTCAATCTTTTCTCCATTGATAAGAATGTTGTTTATTGGTTCGCTGGTGAAGATTTTTTTGTTTTCTTTACAATGTGATGGCTGTGCTCTTTAATCTTCATCAGTAAATGTTTAAGTACTCTTCACTTTCAGCAAGCAAGGTTGTATCATCTGCATATTGCATGTTGTTAATGAGTCTTCCTCCAATCCTGATGCCACATCTGAGTGAAATTAGTCAGTCACAAAAGGAGAAATACTGCATAGGACCATTACTGTAAAAGACTAAGAAAAAGAATCCATAACAAAGAGGGGGGGGGGATTCTTTGCTGATTACTGGGATGTAGAGGAGTGGGATGAGGGGAGGTAGGGGAAGATGGAGCAGAGGGTAGGGAATAAATACAGGATCGTTTGGGTGCTGGGGTGGGGGACAATACACAAGAAGGGTTGAAGGGAATGGAAGAACAAGGCAGATGGAAAAACAATTAGGCAGGTTTGCATGTGCTAAGTGGGACAGAGGCAAATGATGTTGTATGTACAACCTTGGAACAACAGTGCTCTGGGACACAGAGATTAAGCCATGGTTAGAATGGGCAAAAGGGGAAAAATAATGTTAAGGTACTTGGTTGTCTTTTGAATCTTGGTTTCCCTTGCATACCATTACAAAACAGACACTTGAGGGGGAGAGAAAGGAATAGCCAGAAATAGCACCATAGAAATCTTGTAAGTCCATCTTCTGCCTATAACTGATTGGAATACCTAAAATGGGGCTACAACATGCCCAGTGAAGGAAACTTCCTGTGGAGTCTCTTAATTGCAGAAGACCTTTGGTGGAATCCTGAACCCCATCCAGAATATTCTGAGGTGGGAAATTTCCACTTGAGAGGACAAGCAGACCAGCCTGGAGTGGCTAGAAGAAGAGAAGATACTTCTTGAAAGAAAGACTGACAGAAAACTAAAAACAATGACCATCCAAATGACTACTACAAAAACAAACAAATTGCTCACCCAGGAGACATCAAGGCAAGTGGTCGGGTCCCTTCAGGGAAAACCCCCTTCCAAGACTAAGACTAAATGGGAATACATGAGCAGACATGCACTCTAATTGGTGACCACGTTGGTCACCGATAAGGGAAAGTGGGGGAGAAACAGTCATGAAGCTGCAAGCTAAGCCCTACCACATTCAATAGACTCCTGTGAAGTCAGATGGAGACCTGCTTGGCCAGCAATATGACAAGACTTGGAGACTTCTGGATCCAGAGTCAGTGACATAGCCACAGAGGACTAGTGTGGAGAGTGACACATTCAGCTTATAAGAAGAGAGGTCAAATGCACAAGACTACCCAAACTTGCACATAATACCCACTTGACCTGGCTTCAATGGCTGGATGATCAGAACTTAACTAGACGAAGAAGGAAGAGGAAAGCAGAGTAATCTGATACAACTTGATGAACTTGACCTACACCTATGTATGCAGTAGCTCAAAAGTAGGAACAAACCAATACAGTGAGGATCATTTCCACCCTGTCAATACACAGGGTAGACAGGGATGGGCATTTTGGACATTGGTTACCCAAGATGGGGGGCTATAAAGGCAAGGCATGACTGGCTTACAAGCTTTCAAGAGGGAGCCTAGATCCTGAGGGCGTGGAGGAAGGAAGCATCTCCACTGAGTAATATCCAATCTGTCTGGGTGGGGTTGATGGAAGGAGATGGGAATAGCACTCACGTGGCACAATAGTGAATAATTGTTATCAGGACTGCTCGGAAGTTTTGGAAATGTAAATGTAGATGTTTTGTAGCAAAAGGAGGAGAGTCATTGACTTTACATTCAGGAAGCAAAGGTCCCTGGGACCATCAAGGGAGAAGAGCGGAGTGCGTAACCATACCCAGAGAAACAATGACGCCAGAGATGGAGGCAGAAATAATGACATGGAGAGATGGAGTGGCTGGGGACTCTAGACCCAGAGAGGGAGAGGGGCTGTGTGCTGACAACCGGGCACATGCTTGCAGGGTATACCCTTTGGTTGGTTGATGATTCATGGAGGAGATTGTAACCATAACAATGAAACAATATACGATAGGATAAATGTAATGCTAATGTTCTCCTATGTAAACTATCACATAATTCACAATAAAACTTTTTTTTAAAAAGAAGATGTATTGATAATTACTGTTGATTGTAATACAAAAGTTGCAAACAAAGAGAAAGGATTCATAGCTGGAAAATATGGCATTGGTAATAGAAACAATGCTAGAGATCATATGAGAGTTTTGCAAGATTAATGACTTTTTCTTTGCAAAGACCATTTTTAAACAACATAAAAGACACAATATACAGAAACCTCACCAGATGAAATACACAGATTTCAAACAGACTACATCTGTAGAAAGAGGAAAAGCTCCTTATCATCAGCCAAAATAAGGACAGGAGCAGACTGTGGAACAGACCATCAATTGCTTATATACAAATTCATGCTGATGTTGGAGAAAATTAAATGCATCTTCAAGAGCCAAAATATGACCTTGAATATATCCCACCTGAATTTAGAGATCATCTGAAGAACAGATTTGATGCATTAGACCCTAAAGACTGAAGACCAGAGAGTTGTGGGATGACATCAAGAACATCATACAGGAAGGAAACAAAAGGTCATTAAGAAGACAAGAAAAAAGAAAGAGATCAAAATATATGTCAGACACTCTGAAACTTACTCTACTGTGTAGAGATGCTAAATCAAATAAAAGAAATAAGGATGTACAGGAGGTTAATAGAAAATCTCAAAGGTTAACTCGAGAAGACAAAATCAATTATTATAACAAAATGTGCAAAGACCTGGAGTTAGAAAAATAAAAAGGAAAGAACATGCTTAGCATTTCTCAAGCTGAGGGAATTGAATTAAAAACTCAAGCCTCAGCTTGTGGAATTGAAGGATTTATGCACAGAACACTGAATGATGCAGAAAGCATCAAAAGAAGATCGGCGGAAAAAGATGGTGGATTGGGTGGAAGTGCAGTGACGAGCTCTGCTGGGAACAACACAGAATACAGGACCAAGAAGGCTCAGGGGATGATCCCAGTACTCTGAACCATATATAGGGGAATATTTGGAAGGTTGGAAGACTTACAGCTGGGGAGTTTGCAGCAGAAGCAAGAAATCCATTACTTCCTGGTTCAGGACGCTCAGCTGCTCCAGGAGCCGCCATTTTGCGTGGGGCCAAGCAGGGAAAGGATCAGAGCAGCCACTGACGCCTGACAGAGCTGCAGCGATAGAGGTGTGGACATTCTTTTTTTTTTTTTTTTTTTGGTATCTTTTTGTTGGTCCCTTGCTGTCTGTGTACCTCCATTCTGGTAACTACAGGGAACCTGAGCTAGTGGATGCGCCAACCCCAACCTTGGAGGGTTCTACTACGCACGTACATAGATCTCCTCAAAATTTAAAGAGACAGTTACCATTTAAAACCAAACAGCCGACAGATACTTAGCCCAAGAGCAGGCCTTGAACTTTTCTTGTTTGCTTTTTGTTCTGTATTTTAACATGGGAAAGAGAAGGAGGGGCTGTAAGGAGGGAAAGAGAGCTCATATTAGGCTACAGAATTTTTTTTTTTTAATTAAAAATTTTTTTTTTCTTTTTTTTTTTTCCTCTGCCTTCTCTCCTGCCTCTCCTTTTCTGTGAATA
>NW_006408575.1:9481071-9482311 GCF_000296735.1 Chrysochloris asiatica | reverse complement strand
CAGAGGAGTAGAATAGAAGAGATGGAAGGCAGAACCAGTGATCTGGAAGACAAATTTCTGAATACCACTAAGATAGAAGAACAAACACAAAAAGGATAAAAAATTCTGAAGACGATATAAGATTCATGTTGGACAACATGAAGAGGAATAACTTAAGAATTATTGGCAATCCAGAACAAGAAGAATCCCACAAGTCCACAGAGGAAATAGTTGAAGAACTACTGGAAGAAAATTTCTCTAACATCCTGAAAAGTGAAAAGATAAACATCCAAGAAGCTCAACGAACTCCAGGAAGGATAGACCCCAAAAGAATATCACCAAGACATATCATAGTCAAGCTCTCCAAAATCAAAGATAAGGAGACACTTTTGAAAGCAGCAGGGAAAACAGAAATGTCACATGCAAAGGCAAGCAAGTCAGATTAAGTTCAGATCTCTCAGCAGAAACCATGCAAGCAAGAAGACAAGGGGGAAACATTTATAAAACCCTGAAAGACAAAAACTGCCAACCAAGAATCCTTTATCCAGCAAAGCTATCAATCAAATATGATGGTATAATCAAAATATTTCAAGATAAACAGAAGCTAAGGGATTTTGCTAAAGCCAACCCTGTGCTACAAAACATACTAAAGGGAGTTCTGTGGACTGAGAACCAACAAGAACAGACAACAACCAGAGACTGACATACGTGGCAGCATCTCCCTGAATTGAGTCAACAGAAGGAAGAGTTGAGAACAGAGCAAAAGTATAAGAACAAACTCAGAGAATCTGCGAGACCAGTTTATGATCAAAACAAGTTCAATGTTAAAGAAGGAAAACATGTAGGAACAGAGATCCAGATAGTGAGAAGGTCAGGTCGATTACAGGATAAAATAAACTGCTGTAAATGGAGAGAAAAGTTAATGGACTATAAGGCAACCTCAAAGAAACTTAACACGTTGCAACATACCAAGAGAATGAAAATCCAAGAAGAACATGGAAACATTAAAACTATGAGGAAACTCATAAAAAAGAACACAAAAATTATTTACTCAAGAAAGGAAGACACACAGAACAAAGAAGCAGCAACACCACAAAAAACAAACAAACATTATGGCAGCAATTAATCAATACCTATCAATAATTACACTGAACATAAATTGATTGAATGCAACTGTTAAGAGACGGAGGGTGGCAGAATGGATAAGAAAACAAGAACCTTCAATATGCTGTCTGCAAGAGACACATCTCACACACAGAGA
>NW_006408575.1:9465174-9467713 GCF_000296735.1 Chrysochloris asiatica | reverse complement strand
ACAACCTGTGATATGCAGATGATGCAACCTTGCTTGCTGAAAATGAAGAGGACTTCAAATCAAAGGCCACAGCCTTCAGTTTAGGTTGCATCTCAATGTAAAGAAAACATAAACAACATCCATAGCAATGGAGAAAAGATTGAAGTTGTCAAAGACTTCATTTTGCTTAGCTCAACCATCAATACTTATAAACAGCAGTCAAGAAATCAAAATATATATTGCATTAGGCAAATTTGCTGCATAAATCCTCATTAAAATTTGAGGACTAATATGTGCCTGACCTGAGACATGTCATTTTCAATAACCTCATATGCATGTGAAAGCTGGACAGTACATAAGGAAGACCGTAAATGAATCGATGCGTTTGTATAATGGTTATGGGAGAGACCATTGAAAGTACCATGGATTTCCAAAACAACAAATGGATCTGTGTTAGAAGAAGCACGGCCAGAAGGCTCCTTGGAAGCCAGTACGGCCAGTTGTCATGTCTCATACTTCATTCCTACTATAAGCAGGGACCAGTCCCTGAAAAATATTTGATAAATTGGAGGGTTGGAGAAAAAGAGGAAGACCCAGGATGAGATGGAGTGTCACCGTGACAGCATCAGTGGGCTCAGATGTAGCAATTGTAAGCCTGGCACAGGACTGGGCAGAATTTTGTTTTGTTGTGCTAAGGGTCATTATGAGTCAATAATGACTTGATGGCACCTAACAACAACATACATAAAGGTCACATATTATATAATTTCATTTATATGTAAAATACCCAGAATAGGATGAATTCATAAATTATTGGTTCTCATAGATTGACTATGCAAGAGGCTGCTAATAAGTATGGGGTTTTCTTTTTGGTACGGAAAGTTTGAAATTAAGTTGTGGTGATGTTATGCAAGTTTGTGAATATACTAAAAACTCTTGCACTGTGTATTTTCAAAAGGTGATTTGAATGGTATGTGGGTTATGTCTCATTAAATTTAAAAAAGTAATTTGTACTATAGGAAATTTTCCCTTTTCAGGTCAGGAAAGGGAATTTCACCAACATATTCACTGATTATTTATAGAACAGTTAACAACATGGTGTAAAGATATATAAATCTGGATCAAATTATTTTTAACTGAGAAACAAGTTGAGTGATATAATCAGATTATTATGGAAATTGGGTATCCTATTATCAAGAACATCATACATGAAGAAAGCAAAAAGCCATTAAGAAGACAAGAGAGAAGGAAATGGTCAAACTGAATGTTAGAAGAGACACTGAAACTTGCTCTCCAGTGTAGAGATGCTAAAGCAAATGGAAGATATGAGAAGGTACGTAAGCTAAACAGATAATTTCAAAGATCAGCTCTGGAAGATAAAGCCAAATATTACAAAAAGTTGTGCAAAAATCTGGAATTAGAAAATCAAGAAGGAAGAACACACTCGGCATTTCTCAAGCTGGGGGAACTGAAGAAAAAATTCAAGCCTGGATTTTCGTTATTGAAAGATTCTCTGGGCAAATTATTGAAAGATGCAGAATGCATCAAGAGAAGATGGAAGGAATACACAGAGTCACTGTACCAAAAGGAAATGATTAATGTTCAACTGTTTCAAGAGGTAACTTATGATCAAGAGCCAATGATACTGAAGGAGGAAGTCCAAGGTGCATTGAAGGAATTTGCAAATAACAAGTTACCAGGAACTGATGGAATAAAAATTGAAAACTTTCAAGAAAGTGAGGCAAAATGGAAGGTAGTCACTCATCTCTGCCAAGAAATTTACAATACAACTATCTGGCCAACTGATTGGAAGAGATCCATATTTGTGCTCATTCCAAGGAGAGGTGATCCAATGGAATGCGGATATAATTGGACAATTTCTTTGATATACCGTGTGAGTAAAGTTTTACTTACGGTAATACAGAAAAGGTTAGAAGCATACATTGACAGAGAACTTCCAGAAGCTCAAGCCGAATTCAGAAGAGGCCGTGAAATGAGGGATATCATTGCTGATATCTGATGGATCTTGGCTGAACGCAGAGAATATCAGAAAGATGTTTACCTGTGTTTTATTGACTACGCAAAGGCTTTCCACTGTGTGGATCATGACAAGCTATAGACAACATTGTGAAGTATGAGTATTCTGGAACACTTAATTGTGCTCATGAGGAATCTGTACCTGGACCAAGAGGCAGTTTTTCAAACAGAACATGGAACACTGAATGGTTTAAAATTGGGAAAGGTATGCTACAAGCTTGTATTCTTTCCCCATACTTATTCAACCTGTATGCTGAGCAAATAATCCAAGAACATGGCATCAGGATTGGAAGAAGACTCATTAACAACCTGAAATATGCAGATGATACAATCTTGCTTGCTGAAAGTGAAGAGGACTTAAAACTTTTACTGATGAAGATCAAAGAGCACAGCCTTTGGTATGGATTATATCTCAATGTAAAGAAAACAAAACTCCTCACCATTGGACCAATAAATAATATTCTTATCAATGGAGAAAAGATTGAAGTTGTCAAGGACTTCATTCTGCTTGGATCAACTATCA
>NW_006408575.1:9462249-9464854 GCF_000296735.1 Chrysochloris asiatica | reverse complement strand
CGAGGCTTTCTACTCCCGTAAAGATTTACACCCTCGGAAACCCTGTACAGGGTCGCTATGGGTCGGAACCGACTCGACGGCACTTAACAACAACAACAAGGTGGAGGGTCAGAGAATAAGAGGAAGATCCCCAACGAGATGGATTGGCCAAGTGGCAGCATTGATGGACCTAAGCGTGGCAACAGTAATGAGGTTGGCTCAGGATCGGGCAGTGTTTCGTTCTGCTCTGCATAGCATCGCTGTGAGTCGGTACTGACTCGATGGCACAGAACAACAACAACAACAACAACAACAACAACAACAACGTATTCTATTTAGCTCAACCATCCTTTCTTGGAGTCCTGGTGTGGCGCTGTGGGTTAATGCCCCAGACTGAAAAGCCGTTTGTACTGTAAAGTCGGTGGTTCAAGTTCACCTTTCACTCCTCAGAAATCCTATACAGGGTCGCTATGGGTTGTAACTGACTTGATGACACTTAACAACAACAACAACATCCTTTCTTATTGTTGTTAGTGTCATCGAGGCAGTTCCTACTCATAGAAACTCTGTGTTGGATTTCTGAGGAACAGCTGGTGGGTTTGAACCATCGTCTTTGTGGTTCACAGCTGAGTGCTTATCCTATAGAGCCATATCAATAGATTTCAAATTTTGTGCTAATTCTAACTTTTTTTGAAGTGGCTACTGGTTTACAGTGCTGAAAAGATTCCTAGGCTCAGGCCATGTTTAACAGGAAATTGGTGATGAGTCTATGGGATAGTCGTTCAACACGTGCTATAGAGTTTCTGCTTCTGCAAGACATTCTGTGACCCGGGACATGTATCTCTGGTAAACAGATACTCAAATAGGTTTAAAATGTGTTCTTTAATAAAGCTTACATTTTTTTGTGTGTGTGTGATAATATGATCTCATGATTCAGTAGCTATTTCCTTCAAAAATAAAATTTATACATTAACAAAAGAATTTAAAAATAAGTAATATCAGTAGCAAGCCTGTGTGGTCTGATATATTCAAGTTGGAGGAATATATAAATAGCTGTGGCCAATGATCTTGCCTTGTTCTTTTCTAAATGCAGTGCTTCTCAGTGCTAGCATTTAATTATGCACTGTACTTGGATAAAAATGGGCATCAGGGAAGATTAGCTTGTATGATGATATGTCAGGTCCTAAATATGGTTTAAATCTTTGCTACTGTAATTGGAAAACCAACAACCCACAGATGCATGGGATATATTTGCTCTTGTATTATTTGGAGCAGATGCCTATGCATTCAGTACAATCCTTAACACATAACAAGATGGCTGCTGCAGTCTTCCAAGAGGTGTTGAACTTGTGCATAAATGTCTCCAAAATCATTTTATCTCATCCACTTTCACATTCTCTTACTAGACACTCTGATAAAGTGCACTAATGACTTAAAACAATCACTTTCAAGCTTTCTCCTTATTTAACATATGGGGTTGATGATATTCAAATAGGTAAAATACTCCTGTCAAGGTACCAGAAGGAATGCACAAAAATGTTCATGGGTGTATATTTAAGTGCAAATTTCATTATGGAATGCCATAATGATGATGATGATGATGATGAGGATGACAGTGATAATAGTGATAATAATTGTTAACATCTACATAGTACATCATGTTTGGTAAAAAATAAGGATTAGCAAAAAAACAGAAGACCCTCAATAAGATTCATAGACAATATGTCACACCATATATAAACTCATTTAATTTATAACATCCTGTAAATATTATTATTACTGTTATTGTTATTGTTTTTATGTGCATGGAGTCGGTTCCGACTCATAGCGACCCTGTAAAGGGTTTCTGAGGCTGTAAATGTTTAAGGGAGCAGAAAGCCTCATCTTTCTCCTGCGGAACAGCTGGTACTTTCAAACTGCTGACCTTGCAGTTCGCAGCCCAATTCGTAACCACTACGTTACCAGAGCTCCTTATTGCAAACTCTAAAATCGAATGAACAGAGAAATTAGGGAACTTGTCCATGTTCAGAGATCTACTAAGTAGCAGATCCAAAATTTGAATCTAAGCTTCTTGCTCAGCTAGCTGTATTGCTAAGCACTTGTATATACTGCTTCTTGGGATGCATTCTAACAAGAGAGCTACTGTCATAGGAATTACTATAAATTCAACTTGGTGCTTAAAGAAGGGAATCCTTTACAAACCATCATAATTTATCTAATGACAACAAGAATTTCTCAAGAAGAACTTTTCAGATTACCTTACAGAGGTCTGTGATCCCAATATGTATCCACATATGAATGAGAAGCCAGAGCCTCCTACATTTACTCCTGTATCACTGACCTGGAAATCCAAGTATTCAACTAATCAATCTTTCTTATGTACAGTGTTCTCAAACTCCTACTGTGCTTTGTATTAATGAGCCCTCTACTTCAAATGATGAATTATCTTCCTGCCACCCATCAAGTTCTTGACTATTCTCTTTTGTTCTAGAAATCTTTTCCCCCAACCGTTTTTCCAATTTACTGTAAAACATGTATGGATTCAGAAGTCCTACTCTGGTGTTTACTGATTCCAGATATTTGCACTTTTTTTTTTTTTTTTTTAATATTTGGCTTTATTTTCTGA
>NW_006408575.1:9445974-9461420 GCF_000296735.1 Chrysochloris asiatica | reverse complement strand
GACAATCACTTTGATATCTCATGTGAGTAAAATTTTACTCAAGGTAATACAGAAATGGTTACAAGCATACATTGACAGAAAGCTTCCAGAGGTTCAAGCCAGATTCAGAAGAGACCGTGGAACGAAGGATATCATTGCTGATATCCAATGGATCTTGGCTGAAAGCAGAGACTATCAGCAAGATGTTTACCTGTGCTTTATTGACTATGCAAAGATTTTCAACTGTGTGAATCATGACAAGCTATGGACAACATTGCGAAGTATGTGTATTCCGGAACACTTCATAGTGCTCATGAGGAATCTGTACCTGGACCAAGAGGCAGTTGTTCGAACAGAACATGGGAACACACACACGCACACAAAAGTACATGGGAACACTGAATGGTTTAAAATTAAGAAAGATGTACAACAGGATTGTATTCTTTCACCATACTTATTCAATCTGTATACTGAGCAAATAATCCAAGAATCTGGGTTCTATGAAGAAAAACGTGGCATCAGGATTGGAGGAAGACTCATTAACAACGTGCGATATGCAGATGATACAACCTTGCTTGCTGAAAGTGAAGAGGACTTAAAATATTTACTGATGAAGACCAAAGAGCACAGCCTTCGGTATGGATTACAACTCAATGTAAAGAAAACAAAAATCCTCATCACTGAACAAATAAGCAACATTCTTATCAACAGAGAAAAGATTGAAGTTGTCAAGGACTTCATTATTTTTGGATTAACTATCAATACTCACGGAAGCAGCAGTCAAGAGATCAAACAACATATTACATTAGGCAAATCTGCTACACAAAACCTCTTTAAAGTGTTGAAATGCAAAGATGTCAGCTTGAGGACTAAGGTGTGCCTGACCCAAGCCATGGTATTTTCAATAACCTGATATGTATGCGAAAGCTGGACAGTGAATAAGAAAGACATTGATGCTTTTGAGTTACGGTGTTGGAGGAGCCTATTGAAAGTGCCATGGGCTACCAAAAGAACCAATAGATCCATTTTGGAAGAAGTGCAGCCAGAGTGCTCCTTGGAGACCAAGATGGCCAAACTTCATCTCTCATACTTTGGACATATTGTCAGGAGGGACCAGTCGCTGGTGACGTATATCATGTTTGGTAAGATGGAGGGTCAGAGAAAAAGAGGAAGACCACAACGAGATGGATTGGCCAAGTGGCAATATTGATGGACTCAAGCATGGAAACAGTAGTGAGTTTGGACCAGGATCAGGCAGTGTTTCATTCTGCTTTGCATAAGGTCACTATGGGTTGGTACCAACTTGATGGCACCTGATAACAACAACAACAAGTGTGGTGTTGTGCATTATTGAGCAGGTCTCAAAGTTATTTGAACCACAAGGTCAATGGTTCAAAATCACCAGCCAGCTCCTCAGAAACCCTATGCAGGGTCTCTATGTGTCAGAACTGACTTGATAGCACTCAACTGCAATAACAACAACAACTACAATATGTGGATTGGATTACAAGATTATAATCTCTGTCCATTTCACCTGAGCCGAAACACAACAGTGTTTGCATCCAGCTAAAACAGCAGATGTTATTTATAGTTTCCTTTGCCCCCTTTTCTGTAAGAGTACTTACCCCTCCTGTACTCTCATAAGCCTCCAGCCCTTGGTCTCCTAGTTGCAAAGGTGTGCTTGTGATGCCCCGTGTATTTTTCTATGAGAGTATTTTAATGAAACAATTTGACAGGGAAAAACTTTCTTTGGTTAATGGCCACACATTTCTTAGTATAATAGCCAGATAGAAATTATCAATATATTCTGTTGATATCATCTATGAGAATGAAGCTAAAACCCAGAAGAAAAAACAAACAAAAAATTCAGAAAGAACACAAATGAAATGTATGACCCTAGTCCCAGCTCTATGGTCAGAGTTTCCTCTTCCTTGTTGAAAATTGATTATATGAGAAAGCATATTCCTCCTTTTATAATAAGGTGTCTGAATTTGGAGTTTTGTCACTTTCAATAAATAGATTTAGCTAACATTAGTTGATACTGCAAAGGACATTGATATACAAAAGTAAATAACTAGGCTATACAACAGATGATTGAAAGGAAAAGAGGTTATTTAATGAAGAGTAGAAGATTGGGAGCAACTACCCTTAAACTACCCTTAAATGTCTTTGTGTGTAAGGGATGTCTCTTGCAGGCAGCATATTGAAGAGTCTTGTTTTCTTATCCATTATGCCACTCTCTTGTCTCTTCACTGGTGCATTCAATCCATTGACACTCAATGTAATTATCGACAGGTATGGATTAATTAGGAGCTCTCGTAGTGTAGTGATTACGAATCAGGTTGTGAACCTTAAGGTCAGCAGTTCAAAACTACCAGCTGTTCCACGGGAGAAAGATGAGACTTTCTGCTCCCATAAAGATTTACAGCCACGGGAACCCTGTATAGGGCCGCTATGGGTCGGAATCCACTCGACAGCACTTAACAACAACAACCGTTAAATGCCAAGCAGGCTAGGTATTAGATATATATTGTTGTTTAGCGAATTATCCCCAAAATCAGTGGCTTAAAATAATCAATATATATTATCTTACGTAGTTTCTGAGTGTCAGAAACCTGCAGTGGTAATCACTGGATGTTTCTGGCAAAGGATTGGGGATGAAATCATCTGAAGGCTTGGCTGTCAATGGATGCTTTACATCTAAGATAATTCATTCACAGGGCTGTTGGCAGGAAGACTCGGTTCTTATCCATGTAAACATTTCCACAAAGCTTTTGGAGTATGCTCACACCATGGAAGCTGATTTTCCCCAGAAGGGGTGATTCAAGAGAGCAAGATGGAACTGGAAATGAGTAATATGAACTAGTCTCACAAACCATATTCTATCATTTTCATAGTATTCTTTTGGTTACATGAATCAGTCTTATTCAGTGTAGAAGGAAACTAGACAAAGGTATAAATACCAGGAGGCAGAGATCCAGCAGCGAAACCGGAGTTCCTATGGAAAATTCTATGAGATTCTGACTCCCTATATATGAAGTTGGTAATGTACAAGAATGACTCTGAAGCAAAATTTGTACATCTACATGTAATGTGTACCCTGCCATTGAAGAGAATAAGCAGAGACCTGATCACAATTTTGAAAGATATTGAAGAGAGGATTTTATTGTTTTCTGGGTTGTAGAAATGGGGAGTATAGCAATAATGATGCTTGAGTTGCTGAATATTTATAAAATATTATGATACAATACATTAATTCACAAATCTGTCTTTCTTCACATATCTCCTAAAACATCTAGCAGATGTTCTGATAATCTGTCCATATCTCCTTGTCCTGTCTTGGGGTTAGAAGGTGATTTCCATATATGATTCCTCAAGTTGTTATCTGGTCAAGAAAAACTCTTAATGAGTGATGGACAGGAGTTAGGGAATAAGTACCATAACTTTCTTGTTCCTCTGGTGGAATAACTCTGATCATGAATCACAAAAGGATCCCAGGATCATGCCCTGTTTGCCCCAGTGGGAACCCCCACATTAATACATCAATTACTGGCTTTCTAACCCACTCCTTCACAGTGCTTCTCAGAACCGCCACCATAGTAACATCTATACTTCCAAATGTGTATCACATGTCTCTTTTTGGAACTCAGACTAATACACACCTCTAGCCCACGTCTTAAAACTGATGTTAGCTGCCATGGAGTCAGTCCTTGACTCACATGAACCCTATGCATAAAAGAACAAAATGCTATGCAGTGCTGTATCATTTCTCTCATTCATTGTGCATTGGACCATTGGGATCCATAGGGTTTTCACTGACTGATGTTCAGAAGTAAAGAGTCTGTCCTTTTTTCCTAGTCCATCTTAGTTTGGGAGCTACATTGAAACTTGTTCAGCATCAGAACAACACACAAGACTCCACTTATAGACAGGTGGTAACTGTACATGAGGTTATTTCAGATATAAATGCAGTCAATATGATAAAGTTCTGTCCTTCTCAAACATATTTTATTTTTTCTTCCCTCACATCTCAACTCAATAGTCAATCAGAGAAGACATGCCATCATTTGTATCTTGTAAAGAATATTCTAAACACTGAAATAAGATTAGAAATCCTGGCATCTCCTAGTTCTGTTTGCTTCTAGTCATGTGATCTTGGGCAAGTCACTTGACTTTCATGAACATCAGTCTTCTCACAGAGAAATAAATGTTGACCCAAATCAGTGATCCTTAAATATTTCAAGTCCTTGAAAAAAATTGAATGAACTTACTGATCCCTGGAGAAAAACCAGTATAACTAATGCTCACATATGAACATAATTGAGTCTATGCAAATGTCTGATTATAATGAGGTCACAAAGGCCTACCCATGGCTTGTAGGTTGAGTTCGAGAGAACCTAGCTCAACCCAGTTATAATCTCTTGATCTAGACATTTTTTAATTTTCCCTATACATTTCAACACATCATGATTCAATGAAAAAATCAATTCTTGTAGACTGATATTTCTAAACAAAGTAGCCCTTCAGCTAAAATTCAACTGTTTTATTAAACCTGACATTAGGTTCAACACCTAATTTACTGTAAATGCATTATTTGTTCTCCCAGGTAGTGTGGCTTCCTTAAAACAACAAAACAAGTCAGCCACTACCGAGAGATATAAGCAAAAGTATCTCTCAGGCCAAATCCATACCAACAGCTGGTATTTTTCTTAAGCTGATGGAATACTTCCAGAAAACACATGACTTCCTAAAATAAACTTCTTCACCGGGCCACACTGCTTAGAGGGAAGAGCAAGGCAGAAAATTGAATCCCACTTCTCAGGAGTAGAACTATCTCTGGACTACTTCAATAGAGTCTTGCTGAAGTCTCCACTCTGCTATCAAAAAGAAAAAAAGTGATCTTAAATCAAAGCCCAGAGTAGTATAGAAGAGAAAGATGGTTCATGCCTTATAAGACATGCCATCTCGAGTCCCACAGGACTTCCGGGTAGCTTTTTCCACAAGTTTCTCATTGGCTATTGTCTAGGAGAAGTAGTTTAAAATGAGCATATCTGAGTTGCAGAATTATTGTATTTGAGTTTCTGAGAGAGTCATAATCATATCCTCTAGGCTACTCAAAATCTCAACTAAGCAAATAGAAGTTAGTTTCTTTTTCATCTTTGAATATTATTTAGGTTGCTTTTTCTCTACAGTGCCCACAGAAGAAATATTAATCCAGATTCTTAGGGAATGATTTACAGAACTTCAGTGGATGAAAATCTAGTTGCAGATGTTTAGAACTTTGTTTAGCAGCAGGAACTCAGCCATGGATCTATGCATTTTCTCTACTTAGATGGTGTGACTCTTTGCCACTGCACTTAAGGTGTGTCTAAATGTTCAACCTGGTTTGAAAAAACAAACAAGCTTCCATTTACACAAAGATGTTATAAAAATTGTTACTAACCAGTTTTTTGTTTGTTTGTTTTTTTAAGAACTATTAAGAGAAGAGGATTGTGACATGAAGCACTGGGTTAAACATTAAAATTAATTAGTTTCCAATTAGTTTCACCCAACATTTTCATCTAGGGACAATAAGCATAACATTAGCATAACATATTGGTTCTGGGCTTGAGTTTAGAGTCCTGTAAACCTGGATCAACTATCAACACTCATGGAAGCAGCAGTCAAGAAATCAAATGACGTATTGCATTAGGAAAATCTGCTGCACAAGACCTTTGTAAAGTGTTGAAGAACAAAGTTGTCAACTTGAGGACTATGGTGTGCCTGACCCAAGCCATGGTAATTTCAATAACCTCATATACATGTGAAAGCTGGACAGTGAATAAGAAGACCATAGAAGAATTGATGCTTTTGAGTTATGGTGTTGGAGGAGAATATTGAAAGTGCCGCGGGCTGACAAAAGAACCAATAGATCCATTTTGAAAGAAGTGTAGCCAGAGTGCTCCTTGGAGGCCAGGGTGGCCAAACTTGGTCTCTCATACTTCTGACATATTGTCAGGAGGGACCAGTCACAGGAGAACGATGCCATGTTTGGTAACATGGAGGGTCAGAGAAAAGGAGGAAGACCCCCAATGAGATGGATTGGCCAAGTGGTAGCATCAATGGACTCAAGTGTGGCAACAGTAGTGAGGTTAGCCCAGGATTGGGCAGTGTTTCGTTCTGCTGTGCATAAGGTCGCTATGAGTTAGTGACAACTCGATGGCACCTATCAACAACAACAACAAACCTGGAATCAAATGTTGAATTTTATATATTCTATGATCTTGGCTGAGTTACTTAACATCCATGATTCCACATTTTCTCACCTGGGGACACTTTTCACCCTGCCAGTTTGGGTAAAGATGAAATGAGATAATGTCATATATAATATTCCTAACATAGTGCCTGGTGCACAGTGAGCTTCAAATAGCAAACAATAAACATTATTGTCTTGAGCTATTTACACCGCACATTAATTGTAAAGGTAATATATATCTTTTTTCACCATTCATCTGTCAGTTTGTCATACTGTGGTGACTTGTGTGTTACTGTGATGCTGGAAGCTATGCCACAGGTATTTTAAATAGCAGAAGATTTACCCTTGGTGGACAGATTTCAGTGGAGCTTCCAGACTAGGACAGACCAGGATGAAGGAGAGGCAGACTACTTCTGAATGCTTAGCCAATAAAAACCTTATGAACAGTACTAGATTATTGTCAGATATAGTGCCTGAAGATGAGCCCCTCACTGAAAACACAACTGGAGGAGACCTGCCTCATCAAAGCAGAGTTGATCATGATGACATGAATGGTGTAAAGCTTTTGAGAGCTTTATTGGCTGATGGAACATAATTCAAAATGAAGTGAAACAGCTGAAAATCCATTAATTAATAGAACATGGAATATACAAAAGTATGAGACTGGGAGAATTGGAAGTTGTCAAAAATGAAATGAAATGCTGAAGATCGATATCCTAGGCATTAGTGAGCTGAAATTGACTGGTATTGGCCATTTTAAATCGGATAATCATATGGTTTACTATGCTAAGAATGACAAATTGAAGAGGAATGGGATAGCATTTTTCATCAAAAAGAACATTTCAAGATATATCTTGCAGTACAATGCTGTCCCTGATAAAATGTACAGATGTTGCAGTTAAGTGCTGTGAAGTTGGTCCCAACTCATAGCAACCTTATATAGGGTTTCTGAGGCCATACATCTTTGCATGAGCAGAAAAGCTCATTTTTCTCTCATGGAGCAGTTGGTGAGCTCAAGTTGCTGACCTTGCAGTTCACAGTTCAGTGTTTATCATAAAGAGCCACCATGTACCCCAGATATCCAGATAAATGGATGGATAAATGGATTGATATATGGATGGATGAATAGATGCATGGATGAATGGGTTAAATGAATGGCAGACAGAAGTACAGCATCTGTATCCTTAGAATTTAAACTCAGAAGTTCATTTAATTGAGGCCTTCCCTTCTTGTTCTTAAGCCCCTTGCTTCAACGTCTTCATTCTAGCATATGACTGGGGAGTTCAGTAGACAGGGGAAAAGGCAAATTTTACCATTTTAAAGATTCATAATGAGCCAAGTCAAAATTCATAAAAGGCCAAGTCAAAATCAATTTATTATTCACCAAAGTCTCAGGTCCCTGCCTGTTTTGTTCTCCTGAATAAAACATACCTTCTCAAGTGTACAAGCTGCCAGCATCTGGGAAGAAAAAAGGTAGTGAGTAATATATATTTGCATAATTAGGAATAAAAAAATTCAAGCAGGTTTTCTTTTTAACGTGTATGTTTATCTGAGTCTCCAGCTCAGGAAAATGTTTACTTTGTATATAGAGCATGTGTATTTTTCACCTGATAGCAAGATTTTTAAGATCAGCATAGAATTTAGTAGCTGTTCCACCGTACCCTAAGCCCACTGACAGAAGGAACTCTGTTAGCCACCCAGCAATCAGCTCCAAGATGGGGGAACATCCAAAACCAGTTGCATCCCTGACATAAGCTGGGATCAAGCCATGTAGCTTTGAAAGTGACAGTGGTTATAATTTATTACCTGCATTGATTCACAAAATGCAGTTTCTTGTACAAACAAAGCAGACATTTTTCAACCATGCATTGCATTGGCTAAATTGTTTTGCATGGTAACTCTACTTTAAAATTAAGTGGGCATTTCAGATGTATGCATTAGGCATAGACAAATAATACATGCTTGCAGGGAAAAAAAAAAATCCCAGATGAAAACTGTGCTTCTTTAATCTTTTTAAGGGAAAAGATTAAATCAATGACTCTACTCTCACTAAACCCAGAGCATTTAGGCAAAATCCGGGTTTTAAACCGGTTCATCTCATGTGAATGGAATCTTGTTAAAATGTAGAATCTGATTCAGTATATCTGAGATGATAATTCAAATTCTCATCAGGGGATCAAATAGAAATAAACTAGTTTGAAGCTTAGGGCATAACAGATTCTGTGCTGCTTACATTACCCAACCCCTCCCTAAAGAGCAATGGCATTTCATTTTCCATCAGAGATTTTTTTTTTATTCATAATGTCATACTTTAATCCAATCAATGTACATTAGCTACAACTAATGTAAATGTCATTGCTACTTTTTCCTCAAACCATTTTTTTTTAATTTTCTAAAACTCAGTACAGCACAGTCTTTTCCCCTTAGATTAATAAATATTGGAAAGCTTTTCTATAGTTATTTTGCCTTCTCAGTAAAATATTATCGAACAAAGCTTTAGGATATTTTAGAGCAGTGAATGAAATAGATACTCCTAAGATTCTAGAGAGTACTTGGAAGTGCCAACTTTTTTCATCATTAGCACCCATATTTCCCCTAAGTATTTCTGCTAGAACATTGCTACTTTGCTTTGTTGTTGTTATGTGCTGTGGAGTCAGTTCAGACTTATAGTGACCCTGCACAGGGTTTTCGAGGCTGTAAATCTTTATGGGAGCAGAAAGCCTCATCTTTCTCCCACGGAACAGCTGGTAGTTTCCAACTGATGACCGTGAGATTAGCAACCTGATTCGTAACCACTACGCTACCAGAGCACCTTTGCTTTGGTTCATATTATTTCTTCTACTCATAATATTCTCTCATAATATTCAAACTTAAGGGTTTAATCAAGTGTCCCTCTTCAAGAAAGCCTTCCTTTATCCCATCCTTACCTTTTCATAGTCACTCAAAAAGCTTCACAGGATCTTCCTTGTAATTTTGGGAATAGTTAACCTTCAATTATAGTTGTTGCTGTTCTCACATTCTTTCCTCATGTAGGCTGTGAGGAAGCTCTGGAGATATCATGAGTTGGAACTCTGGTGATACTGTGGATTAAAAAAAATTGGGCTGCTAACAAATATATTGGTAGTTTGAACCCACCAGTTGCTCAATTGAGAAAGATGAGACAGTCTGCTTCTGTAAAGTTTAACAGTCTCAGAAACCCTAGCAAGTAGTCATACTCTATACTATAAGTTCACTATAATTGCAATTGAATTGATGACATTAGGGTAGATTATAATTTCCTAGACTGTATGAATCAATAAGTACCATCCATCATATCTGTACACTCTAGAACTTGGGATAGTGTCCAAGTAGGAATGCTATGATTTCCATGCATCTGTCATCACTTTGGCATGGACAACTAAAGGTGAGAATGAATATGCATATAGACTGAATATGAAGGGGCCAGAAACGTCTGTCTGTGGTATGGATACAGTGGAATGTAACTGACAACAGGAGATCAATCATATTTGGCAATACATTTTTCAAACAACATAAAACATGACTGTACACATAGACCTCACCAGCTAGAATACACAGAAATCAAATTGACTACATGTGTAGGAATAAACAGTGGAAAAGCTCCATATCATCAGCCAAAACAAGACTGGGGCAAACTATGGAGCATACCATCAATTGCTTATGTGAAAGTACAGACTGAAGTGAAATAAATTGAAAACAAGTTCATGAAAGTCAAAGTTAGATCTTGATCATATCCTACCTGAATTTAGAGATCCTCTCAAGAACAGATTTAATGCATTAGACACTAATGATTGAATACTTGAAGAGTTGTGGGAAAACATGAATAATATCATAGAGAAAGAAAGTAAAAGTTCATTAAGAATACAAGAAATAAGGAAAAGAACAAAATAATGTCAAAAGAGACTCTGAAACTTGCTCTTCAGGTTAGCCATGATAAAAACAAATGGAAGAAACAAGGAAAGAAAAAAGCTAAATGCAAAATTTTAAAGGGCAACTTGAGAAGGCAAAGTCAAGTTATATAGTGAAATGTGCAAAGACCTGGAGGTAAATAAATAAATAAATAAATAAATAATGGAAGAACATGCTCAGCATTTCTGAAGGTGAAAGAACTGAAGAAAAACTTCAAGCATCGGATTCTGTGTGCAAAATAATGAAAAATGCAGAAAGCATCAAAAGAAGATGGTAGGAATACACGGAGTCACTGTACCAGAAAAAAATGATCCGTGTTCAACTATTTCAAGAGATAGCATAAGATCAAGAGCCAATGGTACTGATGGAAGAAATACATGGTGTACTGAAGGCACTTGGAAAGAACAAAACTCCAAGAATTGATGGAATACAAATTGGAATGTTTTAGAAAACTGATACAACACTGGAGGCACTCACTCATCTATGTCAACAAATTTGATGGAGGATTAGGCAGAAAGGATGTGCAGACTTTCTTCAGTGAAAACATGGAAAGCCAGATGAAACACATTCAGAGGATGGTCCTAGAACTCTGAGCTTCATATACATGGACAAATAAGTGGATCAAGTGCTTACTGGGAGAAGGAATTTGACCAGAGCAAGAAAGGAGGTGACTTCTGATTTGGAGTGGGCAACATGACCTGCCACAACTATGTTGAATAAGAGCAAGTGAACTGAGAGTCAAGAGAACATTTCTGTTGCAGAAACCTGCATGTGACTTACAGAGACATAGGTGCAAGTATTATTATTATTTTTTCTTTTTCCTTCTTTTCTTTTTCTCTTTTGACTCACTTCCTCTCTGATTACTAGAAATGAGACCTGTGTTAGTAGACACCCCCAGGCAAGGTCCCACACCATGTGGATCCCACAGCAGTGCACAGAATCAAAAGGGGAAAACACAACAGAAAGAACCAGTGCTAGCAACCTCTTCCAAATCAGGTCTGCCAGCCCTGGGCTGGTTCACAGTTGCAGAAACAGATGAATGGACTTGAGGAGAAGGAAAAAAGGAGAAAAGGAAAGAAAAAAGCTGATGACATATCAGAGAGGCACAGAAGGAACATTGTGAAATTTCTCAGGCAACTGTGAAGGCAAGAGTCCCTTGTTGTAGTAAAATGCCATTGGGTCAATTCCAACCCATAGCGGCCCTGTATAGGGTTTTCAAGGAGCAGATGATGAGTTTGAATCACCGACCTTGCAGTTCAAATGGTTTTGCAGTCTGGCGCATTAACCCACAGTGCCACACCAGGACTCCTTTAAGAGGTGCTATAGAATTACTCTTATTTTCCTGTGGTTGCTTCATGGATTTATTTTAAATTGTTTTATTTATTTTCCTTTTTACAGTTTTATTTTCTTTATACTGTTTTTTGTTTGTTTGTTTTCTGTTTTTTTTATGACTTATTTTTAGTCTTGTTTCTTTGGCCACCCTTGTGGGAATGCTTTATCTTCTTGCCTCACAAACAGAAGACACCAACAGCAGTTATACAGTCCAGCTACAACTGCACACTCAAAAACCCCACCAATTGAGCAAGAGTAAATATGAGTTGCTAAACACCAGAATAGTGTATATTCTGGATTGAACTGTATGAAACACTCTGTATTCAACAGTATGAAAAGTGAACCGAGATCTCCTGATCACACATACCAGGAAGCAATTGGAAAGTGCTTAAGAATACACCAACATACATTCATCAAATTAATGCAGATACAACTTCACCACAATGCCTAAAATGCAGCAGAAAATTTCTCCTTACACACAGAAAGAAGACAGCATAACTGAAACAAAAAAACCAAGAGGAAAAAATAGAAATTGCCTTTGAGGGAGAAGAGGTTCTGGAAGTACCTGAAAAAAAGAATTCATGAGAAGGATATTGAGGTTCATGCAAATACTTCACACAATGGTCAAGGAAAATAAGGATGAAGTCAGAAAAGCACTTGAGGAGCAACCAAACAAAATAGAAATAGCATTGGAGACAATAGAAAACCTGGAAACAGAGGTCCAGATAATCAATACTAAAGTATCAAAAATGTACAACGTACTGAAATGTCAAAGGAGTAGAATTGAATCAGTGGAAGTCAGAACAAGCAAGCTTGAAAATAAATCTTTCAATGCTGTCAAGATAGAAGAGCAAACAGAAAAAAAAGAAAACATCTGAAAAAGCCTAAGATTCACATGGGACAACATGAAGAATAACCTACCAGTGATTTGAATTTCAGAACAGGAAGAGACAAAGTAAACCTCAGAAAAGATTGTCAATGAGCTGCTGGAAGAAAATTTCCCTAACGTTTTGAATGATGCGAAGACAAGAATTCAAGAAGATGAACAAACTCTAGGAAGGAGAGATTCCCTCACCACCTAAAAAATCACTAAGACATGTAATCAAACTCTCCAAAATCAAAGACAAGGAAAGAATCTTGAATGAAGTTAGTGGGGGAAAAAATGCTACCTACAAAGCAAAACTGATAAGATTAAGTTCTGATTTTTCAGTATAAAACATGCTAGCAAGAATGCAATGGGGAGGTATAAACAAAACTCTGAAAGAAAAAAAAAAACTATCAACCAAGAATCATATTGTTGAAAAGCAAAGATGTCAGCTTGAGGACTAAGGTGCGCCTGACCCAAGCCATGGTATTTTCATAACCTCATATGCATGCAGAAGCTGGACAGTAAATAACAAAGATCATAGAACAATTGATGCCTTTGAGTTATGGTGTTTGAAGAGAATATTGAAAAGCCATCGGCTGCCAAAAGAACCAATAGATCCGTTTTGGAAGAAGTGCAGCCAGAGTGCTCCTTGAAGGCCAAGATGGCCAAACTTTGTCTCTCACACTTTAGACATATTGTCAGGAGGGACCAGTCACAAGAGAAGGATATCATGTTTGGTAAGGTGGAGGGTTAGAGTAAAAGAGGAAGACCCTCAACAAGATGGATTGGCCAAGTGGCAGCATTGATGGACTCAAACATGGCAACAGTAGTGAGGTTGTCCCAGGATCAGGTAGTGTTTCATTCTGCTGTGCATAAGGTTGTTATGAGTTAGTACCTACTCGATTGCACCTAACAACAACAACAACAACAACAACAACAACAACAAAGATTCATATATATACACAGCAAAACTGTCATTCAAATGTAACAGTGAAATTAGAACATTTCAGGATAAACAGACTTTTAGGTATTTTGTAAAAGCCAAGCCAACACTTCAAAACATACTAAAAGGAGTTCATTGGATGGAGAACCAACAAGAAAATACAACTTAGACTGACATATGTGGCATCAATATCTGGAATTCAGTCCAGATATGGAAGAGTCCAGAGCAGAACAAAATTATGAGAATAAAATTAAGTTATCTTGGATGTCAGTCTATGATCTGGACAACTACAAAGTGCAGTAAGGGAACAGTATAGTTACAGAGATCCAAGTAATGAGGAGGTCAGGTAGATTTCAGATAAAACAGATTATTTTTAAATGAGGAAGAAATGAATAAAGTACAGGGTAACTTCAAAAAAAACACCAATATATCTCCACATCAAATCAAGGAATGGAAACTCAAAGAAGATTTTGGATACATCAAAACTATGAAGAAATTGACTAGAAAAAGCACACACAAAAAGAACTCTGAAAAGAAAGAATGCAGAACAAAGAAGCCAGCATCACACACACACACACAAAGCCCAGCAAAATGACATCAATTAATCCATTCCTGTTGATAGTTACACTGAATATTAATGGAATAAATGCACCAGTCAAGAGACAGAGAGTAGCAGAATGGATAGGAAAAATAATATGCTGTTAATAAGAGATACATGTTACATACAAATACAAAAATAGATTCAAAATTAAAGGATGGAAAAAGTATATCAAGCTAATTGCAATAAAAAATGAACAGGAATAACAATATTAACCTCTGATAAAATAAAATTTAAGGCAAGCCAACATAAAAGACAAAGAAGGACATTGTCTCATGATTAAAGGGTCCATTGAACACTAGGACATAACCATAATAAACATCTATGGTCCCAATGAAAGAGCTTCAAAATACATAAATTAAATCATAATAGAATTGAAGTAAATAGACAACTCTATAATAATAGTGGGAGATTTTAATACATGATTTTTGAAAAGGGACAGAATAACCAAAAAGAAACTCAACAAAAGCACAGAGGAACTAAACAACACAATCAATCAACTTGACCTCATAGATTTTAACAGAGCATTCAACTCAACACAACATAATACACAATCTTTTCTACTGCATAAGGAACATTTTCTAGCTAGACCACGGTTTTGTCACAAAACAAGTCTCAATAAATTTTAAAACATCAAAATACTACAAAGCATCTCAGATCATAATATTAAAAATTAGAAATCAACAACAGGAAGAATATATAAAATAAAATATATGAAAACAGTTGCATTCTGCTTTAAAGCTACTGGGTAGTAGAACAAATAAAAGATGAAATTTAAAAATTTCTAGAAACAAATGAGAATGAAAACATATACCCAAACTTTTTTGACACAGCAAAAGCAGTGCTGAGAGGCCAATTTAGCAATAAATGCACACATCCAAAAAGTAGAAAGAACTAAAATCAACACATTAACACAACTTCTACAACAATTTGAAAAAAGACTAGCAAAGTAAACCTACAGTCACCAGAAGAAAATAAATAAAAAAGATTAGAGCAGAAATAAATGAAATAGAAAACAGAAAAAACACTAGAATCAATGAGATAATAAAATGGACAAACCATTGACAAATCTAACAAAAGAGGGAGAAGATGCAAATAACATGCATAGGAAACCACATAGGTGACATCACAAAAGAACCAATGGAAATAAAAAGATAATAATAATAATTACAGAACACTATGACAAGTTGTACTCCAACAAATGTTAAAATCTAGAGGAAATGGATACATTTTTGTCAAAACAATACCGACATTCAAAAAAAAAAAAGGAAAGAAAGAAATTTGAATAATAGCAACCTAGCCAAATGATTTGAAGAGGTCTATATTTGTTTTCATTCCAAAGAGAAGTGACCCAATGGAAAGCAGAATTCATCAGACAATGTCATTACTGTAACATGGAAATAAAATTTTGCAAAGTTTTGTTCAAAATCAATTGCAACAGTAATTAACAGGGAACTCTCAGAGTTTCAAACTAGATTAATACAAGGTTGAAGAATGTAAGAAATCATTGCTGATGTCAGATAGATCTTGTCTGAAAGCAGAGAATTCTAGAAAATTGCTTACC
>NW_006408575.1:9439163-9441564 GCF_000296735.1 Chrysochloris asiatica | reverse complement strand
GATTTCATGCTTGGTAAGGAGTCCTGGTGTGGCACTGTGGGTTAATGTGCCAGACTGCAAAGCCGTTTGAACTGCAAAGTCGTCAGTTCAAGGTCACCAGCTGCTCCTCGAAAACCCTATACAGGGTCGCTATGGGTCAGAATTGACTTGACGGCACTTAACAACAACAAAAGTGGAACTAAGGAAAGAAGAGGAAGCCCCCCAGTGAGATGGATTGGCACAGTGGCAGAAATAATGGACTCAAGCTTAGCTAGGATTAGTAGATGACTCTGGACTAGGCAGTGTTTCATTCTGTTGAGTCAGAACTGACTTGATAGTGCCGAACAACAAGGAGTCCTAGTCTGTCACTATAGATTTAAACACTTGATAGCAAGGTTGCTTTGAACCACAAGGATGGTGGTTTGAACTCACCAACCACTCCTTGGAAACCCATTGAATCGGAACTAACTCAATGGCACTTAACAACAACAAGGAAGCCAAAGATCAGCCCTATACCACCATGCAAATGGTACCAAAAAAGAGGAAATAAAACTGGAAGAATGTTAACAAAAATTTAGCTCACCTTGAATCTAGTGACTTTTTCTGAGTTCTGAGGTTCATAAACTAATTCTCGTTAAGCTCAGCTAAATCCTACAAGTGGTATCACCTGGCTGAGATGGTGAACAGGGGCAGTCAATAGATGTAGTGACTGGCACCTAGTTGTAGCCATAGGCCAGTGTTTCATAAAACATCATTCCCACATGTTTGTCTTAGAGTCATCTGGGGATCCTGGTAGAAATGAAAAACCCTGGTATCCTTACAAGTAAAATCAGACCCACTTGGAGTTATGTAATGATGGGGATCCAGTTGTAAAAATCAATATTTTATTAAGATTCACAATAATTATTTTGCACTCTGAATTTTGAGAGTCACTATGCTAGACATACCCTGGAGGTAAAAAACAGGATGATTGAACAGATTCTCCTAGGACTCCAGCTATTTCCCTACACAAGTACAATTGGTTAAGATGTCTCAGTACTGTGTAGTCAGTAGCCTTAGAGGCTTTGTTGTTGTTTATTACAACTTCCAACCTACCCCATCCCCCAGTTCCCTTCTTCCTCCTTATTTCCTTACTAACCCTAACACCTCCTTCTTCTTTCTCTCTTTTTTTCTCCTTTCTTTTTGTCTACTTGTCACTGTTCCTCACTCGTAACTTCTTTTTGTCTTTATTTTCTTCTTTTAATTTCTGTAGACATTTATTATCATTCACTACGGGCAGGATTTATGCTAACGATTATGAGTCATATAAGTCAGCTGTAAGAATGCTCCTTCTTACATGGCTTGCTTTTAGCCTCCAGTGGCATGAAATTACTTTCAGCCTTGGTTAGGAATCATACCCTTGCAGAGAAGTATTTCCTAAATTATACATCCTCAAGGTCCTTGAAAGATAAGTACAACCTTAGCCCCACCTTTCCACTAAGAGATTGTTTAACACAGCATTGCCCAATGAAAATAGAATGAAATCCACAAATGACAACCATCTATATAACAAAAAAAATCAGTAGTTACATTAAAACAATGAAAAAGTAACAAGTGAGTATAGTTTTAACAAACTACTTCATTTAACCCAAAACAACTCAACATACTGTCAATATGTGGTTGTTGTTGTTGTTAGGTGTCATCAAGTTGTACTGACTCATAACAACCCTAAGAGTGCAAAACAAAATGAAATACTGCTCAATCCTGTGCCATCCTCACATAATTGCCATATTCAAGTCCACTGTGTAGCCAATGTGTCGATTCATCTTCTTGAAGGATTTCCTCTTTTTTGCTGACATTCTATATTACCAACCATGATGTCCTTCTTCAGGAACTGATTTCTCCTGAAAACATATTCAAAGCATATGGGAAGAAGTCTTGTTGTGCTTGCTTTAATCATTGTAGTGGTGGTGGTATGCCGGGGAATCGATTCTAACTCAAAGCTACCCTGTATAGAGTTGCCGAGGCTGTACATTTTTATAAGAGCAGAAAGCCTTCTCTTTTTCTCATAGAATGGCTGGTGATTTCAAGCTCATGACCTTTAGATTAGCAACCGACTCAAACTATTATGCTACCATCAATACAAAATTATCAGTTAGAACTTTCAGATTCCCTTTTCTATGCTATGTGCTCAAAATCTGTTGTCTATTTTATACTTTTGATATAACACAATTTGATCAAGCACTGTTTAAGTACTCAACACATGGCTATTGTGATGGATAGCACATATCTAATCAATCCTTCTTGTTGTTTTTGTTAGGTGCCATTGAGTCAGTACCGACTCATAGTGACCCTAAGTACAGTAAAACAAAACACTGCCCGGTCCTGGGTCAACCTCACAATCCTTGCTGCACTTGAGCCTATTGCTACTGCCACTATGACA
>NW_006408575.1:9434969-9438873 GCF_000296735.1 Chrysochloris asiatica | reverse complement strand
TCTTCAACACCTGAAAGAGGCCTTGTGCAATAGATTTGCCCAATGCAACATGTCAATTGATTTCTTGACTGCTGCTTCCATGAGCGTTAATGGTTGATTCAAGCAAAATTATGTTTTTGACAACTTCAATATTTTCTCTGTTGATAAGAATGTTGTTTATTGGTCCAGTGGTGAGGATTTTTGTTTTCTTTACAATGAGATGCAATCCACACTGAAGGCTGTGGTCTTCGATCTTCATCAAAGTATTTTAATCCCTCTTCACTTTCACCAACCAACGTTGTATCATCTGCATATTGCAAGTTGTTAATGCCTCTTCCTCCAGTCGTGATGCCATGTTTTTCTTCATATAATCCAGTTTCTCAGATTATTTGGTAGAAGTCTTCAATTTCATCATCACTGGCTTTAGTGGATGGTGAGTAATTTGAATAATAGTGGTACAAATTTGTCTTTCTTATAGATCTATGGATATTATCCTATCACAGATAGTGTTATACTTCATAACTTATTATGAACACAATGCCATTCATTTTCAATTGATCATTCCCGGCATAGTAAATCATGTGATTTTCAGATTCAAAATGGCCTCTACCAGTCCATTTCTGCTCACTAATGTGTAGGATATTGATATTTATATATTCCATTTTATTTTTTAAAATTTCCAATTTTCCTAGATTTTATTTCATACATTCCATATTCTGATTATTAATTGATATTTATTTACAGCTGTTCTCTTAATTTTGAGTTGTGCTCCATAAACAAACGAAGGTCCCAAAGGCTTTAATCCATTTATGTCATCACAATCAACTCTACTTTGAGGGGACAGCTCTTTCCCAGTTGCATTTTCACTGTCTTCCAACCTGAGGGACTCATCTTCTGGCACTACATCTGACAATATTCTGGTGCTCTTGATCACATTTCAATTTTCAATATTCTTGTGCTGACAGTGTTCCATTGTTATTCATAAGGTTTTCCATTACTAAATATTCAGAAGTAGTCATCTCGCCTTCTTCCTAGGCTGTCTTTGTCGAAAATATGAGCTGAAATCTCTCTACCATGGGTAACTCTGATGGTAATTTAATTATACATGGCATAGCTTCCAGAATCACAGCAACACACAAGCCACTACAGTATGACAAACTGACATCTTTAACCTTCCAATAACTCTCCTGACAGAACTCCAATCTACAGAAATGTCTTGTCTTTAAGAGTTTCATCTCAGCGATTTGAAATCTCCTCCTGTTGAATATTCACCTTTGGCTCAATTCCACCCTTCAGATTCATGCCCAACAGTACTTGTTTCTTTATGTTATTATTATTATTATTTTAATAAAAAAATATGTTTCCTCTTCTCCCTTGGTGGTTATGGGGTCCTCTGTTTCTGGACTGTAAGATTAGTTAATCTCCCCCTTTCTTGTTACAAAATTTCTACCTTTACAATTGTGACAGTAGCAATTAGTCATGTTAACAATTACTCACTATTAAATCATAAGACTCTAATCCCCATCTCTTTTAACCAGACCCATCTAGACAAGATGAAAACTATTCAGTGAGGACTCTATCTTCCCTCACACACTCTTAAATTAAGCTTCCTTCTGAAACCTTGTAAGTCAGTCACTTCATTCCTTTATCACCCCCTCATTTTAGGTAGCCAATGTCTAAGTTGTCCACCCCTATTTACATTGTATGCAGCGGGAATAGCATTGACACTTGATGTGGAAACTCCTTCCCTCTCTGTTGGCATTTTGAGCTACTACCTCCATGAGTATAGATCAAATTCATCAAATTATAGCAATTTACCCTCATTTCCATTATCATTTTCTTTTCTTTTCATCTTCCTCTAGTTGAGTTTTGATTATCAAGCCATCAAGGCTAAGTCAAATGGGTACTTTCTGAAAATTTGAGTGTTCTTGTGAGTCTCCCCTCATTTCATATCACAAGTGGAATGCAGGACCCTATCCAGAGGAACAGCAGCACCAGAGATGGAGGCAGAGATGGGGACATGGAGAGAGGGAGCAGTTGAAGACTCTAGATTCATGGAAAGAGAGGGACTAAGAGCTGGCAGCCAGGCGGCAGACTTGCAGAATGTGCTCTTCAGTGGTTTAATTTATTATATATGCCTGAGTGGGGTTTTTTTTGTTTGTGTGTTTTTTTTAAAAAAGCTAAAATGAATAGAGAGAAATACTGTTAACAGATGGTACATGGAGGGGATTATAATCATTGTAATGAAACAAAGTATAGGATTTGCTAAATATAAAACTGATATCTGCTTTGTAAACAGTTCACAATAAAAACTTAAAAAAAAATTATGTTTACTTAGAAGCACTTAGAATGTCACTAAAACAGCTTCAACTGTTTTTGTTTGCAATTATATATTGGTATTCAGTTAACAGAACAATTATTGCATATAAACTGCATCAAACAACTGAAGATGAAAAACCAACCAACCAACAATAACAACAAGAAAAAACCTCCAATACTACCATTCCCATATACAACTAATTTGTGGTGCACACCAGCAAGAACCTGCTTTAAATTTCCTTGCTAATGTACAACCCCCATACTGTACCATGCTATTGATAATACCACCAGGGCAGGGCTAGATAAAGACACTTTCAGTAGTTTGGTAACTATACAAAAAGAGACACTTTATAGTTCTAAAACAAATATTACACAGCTTTACATTTCAATTTTTTTTCTTCTTTAAAAGGACTGAGTTGTGTACGAGGAGGTTAAATGCTTTGTAGACAAGAAAAAAAAAAAATAGTGCTCTAGAATCAACTTACTAATTATCATCATTTTCTTTATCACCTTCATTCTCTTCATCTTCCTCCTCCTTTTCATCTTCCTCATCATCTTCATCTTCCTCCTCTTTCTTCTTTTTCTTGCTTTTCTCAGTTTTGACAACTCTCTTTTTGCCTGGGTTGTGCTTTCCTTTAGCGTGGTAGGCAGTAATATCCTGTTCATATTTCTCCATCAGCTTAGTGGCCTTCTTCTCATAAAGCTAATTGTCTTTATTGGAGGCATTATTCCACATCTCTCCCAGTTTCTTTGCAACTTCGTCCGTGGATAGGTCAGGATTCTCACCCTTGATTTTGGGCAATACTCAGAATAAAACTAACAGAAGGCTGAAGGAGACCCCTTGGGTGCATTGATATCCTTGAACTTCTTTACTGTCTCTCCTCTAGGTGGGATATAGGTTTTCATTTCTCTTTCATAATGGGCTTTGTCCACCTTTGCCATGTTGTCATATTTCCTTTCTCTTTAGAAGACATAGTCTTTCACAACTTTGAGCACTTCTTGGAAAATTCTGAGAAGCTGATTGAAGCCACCAGGGCTACATCAGTTTTTTGAAAGATTCCAATTTGTATTCCAGTAATTCCAGTGCCTTCTTCTTTGCCAATGCCTTCAAAGCTCCTTGGATTTCTTTCTTCAGTAGCATTGGCTCTTGATCATATGCTACCTCTTGAAATGACTGAACATTGACCATTCATTTTTTGTACAGTGACTCTGTGTATTCCTTCAATCTTTTTTGATGCTTTCTGCATCATTCAATATTTTCCCCATAGAATCCAGAAATATTGCAATTTAAGACTAATTTTTTTTGTCAATTCCCTTAGCTTGGGAAATACCAAGTGTGTTCTTCCCTTTTGGTTTCCTAAAACCAGGTCTTTGCACATTCCATTGTAATACTTGACTTTGTTTTCTCAAACTGACCTTTGAAATTTTCTATTTAGCTCTTTACTGCCTCAATTCTTCCATTAGCTTTAACATCTCTACACTGCAAAGAAAGTTTCAGAGTCTCTTGTAACATCCACTTTGGTCTTTTCCTTCTTTCTTGTCTTCTTAATGAATTTTTGTTTTCTTCCTGCATGATGTTATTGGTGCCATCCCACAAGTCTTCTGG
>NW_006408575.1:9432883-9434644 GCF_000296735.1 Chrysochloris asiatica | reverse complement strand
TGATTTACAGCATTTTTTCTATTATCAAGGTCATGTTTTCCAACTACTGATCCTTCCTCTTTGTTTCCAACCTTTGCATTCCAATTACCTGTAATTATCAAAACATCTTGATTGCATGTTTGATCAATTTCAGACTGAAGAATTCTTCTGTTTTATCATCACTGGCTTTAACGGTTGATGCATAATTTGAATAATAGAGGTATTAGTGGATCTTCCTTCTATTTGTATGGATATTATCCTATTACATACAGCATTGTAGTTAAAGACATATCTTGATACGGTCATTTTCATGATAAATATGATACCATTCCTCTTCAATTTGTCATTTCTGGTATAATAAATCACATGAATGTCAGATTCAAAATAATCAATGCCAGTCTGTGTCCACTCACTAATGCTTAGGTTATTGATATTTATGTATTCCATTTGCTTTTTGACGATTTCCAATTGTTCTATAGTCATATTTTGTACATTTCATGTTCTGATTATTAGTAGACATTTACAGCTATTTCTCTTCATTTTGAATTGTGTACCATGAGCAAATGAAGGTCCTCAAGTCTTTACTCCATTAACACCATCATGGTCAACTCTACTCTGAGGAGGCAGCTTTTCCCCAGTTGTAATTTGAGTGCCTTACATCCTAAGGTGCTTCTCTTCTTGCAGTATATCTGACAATATTCTGCTTTCCTTCATTATGTTTCAATATTCAATAATCTGGTGCTAACAGTGCTCCACTGCTTTTCTTAAGATTTTCAGTGATTAAATATTTGGAAGTAGTCCGTCCTTCCTTCTTCCTAGTATGTCTTCATCTGGAAGTTCAGCTGAAACCTGAACTTCTTGGGAGACCCTGCTGGTATTTAAAATACCCACAGCATAGCTTCTAGAATCACTGCAATATGCAAACCACCACAGTAGGAAAAATTGAGAGACAGTGGTGGAGAATCATAGTGGTGATACTTTTTGACTTATACTGTTATTGAGAAACAGTCTTGTTGCATCTTACCTCCACTCACTTTCTTATCTGTTATTGTGAAGCAAGTTTCAGATTCCATATTATTTTATACCTAAATGTTTCTGAATGCATTTATAAATAACAACCAAATAAAACCAAACCTATTGTTGTCAAGCTTATATTGACTCATGGTTATTTCATTTGTTACAGAGTGGAATTGCTCCAAAGAGTGTTCATAGTGTCTTTACAGAAACAAATTACTAGGCCTTTCTTTCATAGTGCTGCTTGGAATGTTAGAACTATCAATGTTTAACGTTTAAGTTAGAGGTCAAATAAATTAACCACTGAACCAACCAGAGATCCCAAAAGAGACTTACAAAATGGAAGACTGTACCATGCTCCTGGATAGGAAGAGTTAACATTGTGAAAATGTCAATACTGCCCAAAGCAATTTACACATATAATGCGATACCAATCCAAATCTCAATGATATTCTTCAAAGAGATGGAAAAAGCATCACAAACTTTTTATGGAAAGGAAAGCGACCCCAGATAAGCAAAGCGCTGCTTAAGAACAAGAGTAAGGTTGGAGGCCTATCACTCCCTGACCTCAAAAGATACTACATGGCTACAGCGGTCAAAACAGCATGGTACTGGTACAATGAAAGGTACATAGATCAATGGAACATAATCGAGAATCCAGAAATTAACGCATTACATACAGCCAATTGATTTTCGACAAAACACCAAAATATATCCCATGGGGAGGGGATAGTCTCTTCAATAGATGGCGCTGGCAGAACTGGAAAA
>NW_006408575.1:9430642-9431895 GCF_000296735.1 Chrysochloris asiatica | reverse complement strand
GGAAGTCTTTGTTGGTTGTTGGGAAGTTGGTTATGGGTGGGGGGGAAGGGGGAGGGTGGAGCGCTGGGCGGGGATTGGACACAGGAGAACTTGGGTGCTGGGGAGGGGGGCAATATACAGGAAGGGAGAGGGAAGTGGAGAAACGGGGAAGATGGGAGAAGAATTGGGCATGTTTGAAAGGGTTAAATGGGACAGAGATAAAAGACGATATATGCACAGCCTTGGAAGGCAGGGCTCTGAGATGCAGGGATTGAGTCATGGTTGGAATGGTGGAGATCATGTTAAGATGCTTGACTGTTTTGTTTGTTTGTTTGAATCTTGGTTTCCCTTGCATTATAATATAGAGTAGACACTGGAGAGGGAGAGAAAGGAATAGTCAGAAACACCACACTAGAAGGCTTGTAAGTCCGTCTTCTGCCTATGATTGATTGGAATACCTAAAATAGGGCTACAGAGTACCCAGTGAATGAGGCTTCTTGCAGAGCCTTTGAAATACATAAAACTATAGGTATAAACTGGAACCACATCCAGATCTCCAGAGATGAGAAATCTCCACTTGAAAGGATAAGCAGACCAGCCTGCAATGGCTAGAAGAATAAAAGATACCTCTTGAAAGAAAGATCTGTAGGAAAAATGGAGGCAGATGGACTGTTACTACAAAAACTAACAAATCGCTTCCCTAGGAAACATCAAGGCAAGTGGCCAGGTCCTCTCAACGCAAACCCCTTCCAAGACTAAGACTCAGCGGAATGCATGCTCTGATTGGTGACCAAACACACACCGATGGGGGGAAATGGGGTAAAAGCAGCAATGAAGCAGCAAGCTAAGTCCTACAATGGTCAGTGGACTTCTATGGATCCATTTGGGGACCTGGTTGGCAAGCAGTGTGAGGACACCTGGGGACTCTTGGGTCCAGAGTCAGTGGCGTGGCCACGGAGGACTTGAGAGGAGAGTGGAGCTACCAACTGATGGGAAGAGAGGGCATGTGCACAGGAGTGTCCACACTTGCAGGTGATACCCACGTGACCTGGACCGGATGACTGGATGATCGGAGCTCAACCAGGAGAAGAAAGAAGAGGGGGAAAATAAAAAAAAGTGAGCTGATACAATCTGATGAACTTGACTTATACCTCTGGAGCAGCAACTCAAAAGAAGGAACAAATCCTTACAGCAAGAAACATTCCCACCCCCTCCACACACAGAGTGGACGGAGATGGGCAACTTGGACATTGGATACTCAAATGGGGAGGGGG
>NW_006408575.1:9429230-9430241 GCF_000296735.1 Chrysochloris asiatica | reverse complement strand
TGGAGTGATGAAGTGGCTGGGGACTTTGGATCCACAGAGGGAAAGGGACTGTGGGCCGAAAACTGTGGGGGTTGGGGAAGTTTAGGGGGCGGGTTTCTAAGATATACACTTTGGTTGATTGATGATGCATGGAGGGGATTGGAACCATGACAATGAGATGATATACGATGGAATGAATGTAAAACTAAAGTTCTTTCATATAAACTATCATATAATTCACAATAAAACATTTAAAAAAAAATGAATTGCCTTGGCATTTATCCATGCAGCTTCATAGCAGAAAAATGGCAAGGGGGTGTGGCAAGGAAAACATACTTAGAAGTTTCCTTTTGTTCCTTAGGTAACACCCAGTATGTTTTATTAGCAAAATGTGCTATAGCCCTGAAATATCCAAACTCTCTTTGAACTGACTCATGGAAAATGTATGTGTGAACTGATAGCTTTTTGTGAAATCTTTCCCAAACATCTCATATTTTCCCTGCAGGAATAGAAGTTTGCATTTACTTACCAAAAAGAGCAATTTGCCTCAGTAGGTCCACAGCTGAATTTGTGGATCTGGAAAGAAAAGAGTGAAGGAGCAATGATCCATTTGGGGATAACTTTCCTGGTTCATTATACTCTACATGATCATGAAGTGGAGTGCAATCACAGATGTCTCCATTCCACCCCCCACGTTTATTTTTTTTAATGCTCCCCTGAAAGTAGAAATATGTGTTGAATTTAGTTCCTCCATACAGCTTTACCACTATGACCAATAGGACCCAATGTTTTTTATTTGAAGTCACTTTTGCCAGTAGCTATATGAGTTAAAAGAACTCATTGAAAGAATTGGCATAGAATAAGGCACCAGGAATTGATGGAATAAAAATTGAAATCTTTCAGAAAAGTGAGGCAATACAAGAGGCACTCACTCATCTCTGCCAAGAAATTTGGAAGACAACTATCTTGCCAACTGATTGGAAGATATCCATATTTGTGCCCATTCCAAAGAAAGGTGACCCAATGGAATGC
>NW_006408575.1:9421012-9428285 GCF_000296735.1 Chrysochloris asiatica | reverse complement strand
GGCTAAGCTTCGTCTCTCATACTTTGGACATATTGTCCGGAGAGAACAGTTGCTGGAGAAGGATGTCATGCTGGGTAAGATGGAGGGTCAGAGAAAAAGAAGAAGACCCACAACGAGATGGATCAGCCAGGTGGCATCATTGATGGCATCAAGTGTGGCAGCGACGGTGGGGTTGGCCCAGGATCGGACATTGTTTCATTCTGCTGTGCATGGGGTCGCTATGAGTTGGTTCTGACTCGATGGCACCTGACAACAACATATGAGTTAAGGTGTTTAGAAACTTGTAAGTATTTTATGTCATTTAGTTCATAATTTAAACTGATGCCATCTGGAAAAGAAGGTAGGCTATTTATAGTACCATTGGTCCAAATGGAGACATGAGACATAGTTTCTGACCTGCTCAAATCTCACATCTCCTCCATGACACTACCCCATATAATCTCATTTAAGATTAATCTCTACTGCTCAATTCATTATAGTAGTTTTAATAATCCTTTTTTAATTATAGTTTTATTTATGGAAGTCTCTCTTTTCCACATATGTCCTGTACATCATAAGCATTAATAAGCTTTTGTTTAAATGAATTACTAAAGTGTATATTTGATGCTATATGACAGGTAAAATTAGTACACATATCCCAAATATATAGATTTTGAAATTTTAATTCAATAAGAATTTGGTAATACCTATATAGGTGCTGTGGGCTAATGCATCAGACTGCAAGGTCTTTTGAACTGCAAGGTCAGTGGTTCAAGCTCACCAGCTGCTCCTTGGAAACCCTACACAGGGTCGCTATGGGTTGGAATCGACTCGATGGCACTTCACAATAACATATAAAAATACCCACCATATGTCAGTTTGTCATACTGTGATGATTTGCCTGTTACTGTGATGCTGGGAGCTATGCAACTGGAATTTTAAATATCAGCAGGGTCAGCCTTGGTGAAAAGGTTTCATTGGAGCTTCCAGAATAAGACAAACTAGGGAGGAGGAGAAGCAAACTATTTCTGAATGGGTAGCCATTGAAAACCTTATGAATGTTAACAGGATAACATTCTCAAATATAGTGCCAGAAGTTGAAAACATTATGACTAGCACAAGCATATTTTCAGATCTATTACCTGAAGATAAGCCCCTCAGGTTGGAAATTAGACAAAATTCATCTAGTGTACAGTTGCCTCCTCAAAATAGAACTGACCATATTGCTACAAATTGAGTAAAGCCTTCAGGAAATGTATTTGCTGTCAGGGCATAACTCAAAAAGAGCAAAAAAAGCTATAAATATCCATCAATAACTGGAATATGTGATGTATGAAGTGTGACTCTGGAAAATTGAAAGTTATAAAAAATGAAATGAAAAATATAAAGATCAATATCTTAGGCATTAGTGTGCTGAAATGGATTGGTATCGGTCATTTTGAATGTCAATCATATGGTTTACTATGTTGTGGGTGGTTGTGTATCAATGAGTCAGTTTTGACTCATGGTGGCCTTGTATAGGGTTTCTGAGGCTATAAATTTTTATGAGAGGAAAAAACCTCATCTTTTTTCCCACAAATCATCTGGTAGCTTTGAACTACTGACCTGTGGTTAACAGTTCAGCTTGTAATCCACTACACTATCAGGGCTCCTTATGGTTTACTATTCAGGGAATGAAAAAAAAATTAAGAGTAATGATGTAGCATTCATAATCATAAACAACATTTCAAGATCTATCTTGAAATACAATGCTATGATTATATCCATTTGCCAACAAGGAATATCAGTTAATACAACAAATATTCCAATATACAAACCAACCACTAAAGCCAATGATGATGAAATTGAATAATTCTACCCAATTCTTCAGTGTGAAATTGATCAAATATACAATCAAGATGAATTGATAATTACTGGTGATTGGAATGTGAAGGTTGGCAACAAAAAGGCAGGGTAAGTAGTTGAAAAATATGACCTTCATGATAGAAAAGCTGCTGTAGATTGCATAACAGAATTTTGAAAGACCAATGATATATTTATTGCAAATACTTACTTTAAACAACATAAAAGGTGACTATACACATTTATTGTTGATGTTGTTATGTTGTTATTAAGTACAGTGGAGTTGGTTCTGACTCATAGCAACCCTGCACAGGGTTTCGGAGGCAGTAAATCTTTACAGGAGCAGAAAGCCTCATCTTTCTCTAGCGGAATGGCTGGTAATTTCAAACTGCCGACCTTGAGGTTAGCAGCCTGATTCGTAACCACTATGCTACCAGTGCTCCTTTGGACCTCAATAAATTGAATATACAAGAATCAAATTAACTAAAGCTGTGAGAAGTTAGTGTTGTTGCTAATTGCACTTGAATTGGTTCCAACTCATAATGACACTATGCACAACAGAATGAAACACTGTTGTTACCTGCACCATTGTCACAATTGCTGCTACACTTGAGCCCAGTGATACCACTGTGCAAATCCATCTTGTTTGGGGTTCTGTCATTTTCTTGCTTTTCCTCCCCTTTACCAAGCATGGTGATCTTCTCCAGGGACTGCCGACTCCTGAGAATATATTCCAAGTATGAGACATGAAGTTTGCCCATGTGGCTTCTAAGGAACATTCTTATTGCACTTCTTCCAACACAGATGTTTGTTCTTCTGATAGTCCATGGTACGTTAATGTTTTTCTCCAACACCATAACTCAAATTCACCATTCTTCTAAAGCCTTCCTTAGTCATTCCAACTTTCACATGCATATGAAAAATACCATGGTTTGAGTTAGGCCCAACTTAGTCCTCAAATTAACATTTTTTGCTCTTGAACATTTTAAAGATGTCTCCTATAGCAGATTTGCTGATGCAATATGTCAGATTTCTTGACTGCTGTTTCCATGAATGTTGATAGTAGATCCAAAGTAAAAATAAGTTTTTGACAACTTCAATCTTTTCTCCATTTATAATGATGTTATTTACTGGTCTAGTGATGAGGATTTTTGTTTTCTTTACACTGAGGTGCAACCTATACTAAAAACTGATCTTTGATCTTCAAGAGTAAGTATTATTGTAAGTACTCCTTGCTTTCAACAAGCAAATTTATATTAATTATCTGAATATCACAGGTTGTAAATGAGTCTTCCTTCAATTCTGATACCACATGCGTCTTCATATAATTCAACTTCTAAAATTATTTGCTCAGCATACAGATTACATGTTGTTAGGTACCATCAAGTCGGAACTGACTCATAGTGACCCTATGTACAGCAGAATGAAACAATGTTCAATCCTGGGTCAACCTCACTACTGTTGCCACACTTGAGTCCATCAATACTGCCACCTGGCTAATTCATCTTGTTGGGGGGGTCTTCCTCTTTTTATCTGACCCTCCATCTTACCAAGGATGATATCCTTCTCTAGTGACTGTTGTTTCCTGACAATATATCCAAAGTACGACAGACAAAGTTTGGCCATCTTGGCCTCTAAGGAGAACTCTGGATGCACTTCTTCCAAAACAGATCTATTGGTTCTTTTGGCAGCCCATGGCACTTTTAGTATTCTCCTCCAACACCATAATGCAAAGGCATCAATTCTTCTATGATCTTCCTTATTCACTGTCCAGGTTTTGCATGTGTATGAGGTTATTGAAAATACCATGGCTTGGGTCAGGCGCACCTTAGTCCTCAAGCTGATATCTTTGATTTTCAACACTTTAAAAAGTTCCTGTGCAGCAGATTTGCCTAATACAATATGTCATCTGGTCTCTTGACTGCTGCTTACTTGAGTGTTGATAGTTGATCCAAGAAGAAAGAAGTCCTTGACAACTTCAATCTTTTCTCTGTTGATAAGAATGTTGTTTATTGGTCCAGTGGTGAGGATTTTTGTTTTTTTTACATTGAGATGTAATCCATACCAAAGGCTGTGTTCTTTGATCTTCATCAGTAAATGTTTTAAGTCCTCTTCACTTTCAGCAAGCAAGGTTGTATCATCTGCATATCACAGGTTGTTAATGAGTCTTCCTTCAATCCTGATGCTATGTTTTTCTTCATAGAACCCAGCTTCTCGTATTACATAAGTATGGTGAAATTAAATAGTTCTGGCATACACCTTTCCTGATTTTTTTTAAGGTTTTTATTGAGGATTGAGTGAATGTTTACAAGGCAGATCATCAGTTTTACATCCACCAAATCAAGCACCTTGTTTTATTACAATGATTTTAATCCATTTATGTACCATCAGTTAACAGTATTTCCCTTTATTCACTTTAGACTTTTTTCTCTTTTTAAACATTCAGGCTTATATAACAATTTACACCACCAAAGGGCACATTCTGCAAGTCTGTCTCCTGGCTGCCATCTCTTAGATCCTCTCTTCCCATGAATCTACTGTCCTCAGCTGCTTCTTCTCGCCATGTCCCCATCTCTGCCTCCATATCTGGTATCACTGCTTCGCTGGAGAAGGTCTTTTAGTCCGTTTGTGCTCTTCTTCCTTGATGGTCTTTGGATCCTTCGTTTCTGGACTGTAAGATTAACTACTCCCCCGTTCTTGTTACAAAACTTCTACCTTTACAAATGTGACAGTCTCAATTATTCATGATAACAATACTCACTATTGAATCATAAGAATCTTATCCCCATCTCTTTTAATTAAACACATCTAGACTGGATGAAAACTATTCAGTGGGGATGCTTTTTTCTCCACACTTTTAAACTAAACTCCCCCTTGAAACCTTGTAAGCCAGTCACTTTGTGCCTTTATCGCCCCCTCATTTTAAGTAGCCAGTTTCTGAGTTGCCCATCCCTATCTATTCTGATAAGGTAGGGCAGTGGTTACAAATTGGGCTGTGAATCTCAAGGTCAACAGTTCGAAATTGCCAGCTGTTCTGTGGGAGAAAGATGAGACTTTCTGCTCCTGTAAAGATTTACAGACTTGGAAACCCTATACAGGGTCAATATGAGTTGGTTCCAACTCCAAGGCACTTAACCACCACCACCATCTACACCATATGCAAAGGGGATGGCACTGATACTTGATGTGAAGACTCCTTCTCTCTCTGTCGATATTTAGAGCTACTGTCTACATGAGTGTAGATCAAGTTCATCCAATTGTAGCAATTTGCCATAGTTTCCTTTATCAAAAATTGTTTTGATCTTTTTTTTTTTCTTCCTCTAATCAAGTTCTTTTCTCTTTCTGAAAACCAAAAGGAAAGAACATGCTCAGCATTTCTCAAGCTGGGGGAACTGAAATAAAAATTCAAGGTTCGACTTTTCTTATTGAAAGATTCTTTGGGCAAATTACTGACTGATGCAAAAAGCATCAAAAGAAGATGGAAGGAACACACAGAGTCACTGTAACAAAAGAACATGGTTAGTATTCAACCATTTCAAGAGATAAAATATGAGCAAGAGCCAATGATACTGAAGGAGGAAGTCAAAGATACATTGAAAGAACTGGCAAGAAACGAGGCATCAGGAATTGATGGAATACAAATTGAAATATTTCAAGAAAATGAGGAGGCACTGGAGACACTAACTCATCTGTGCCAAGAGATTTGGAAGACAACTATCTGGATGACTGATTGGAAGAGATCCATATTTGTACCCATTCCAAAGAGAGGTGACCCAACAGAATGCGGAACTCATTGGACAATCTCTTTGTTTATCTCATGTGAGTAAAGTTTTACTAAAGGTAATACAGAAATGGCTACAATCATACATTGACAAAGAACTTCCAGAGGTTCAAGCAGGATTTAGAAGAGGTCAAGGAACAAGAGATATCATTAGTGATATCCGATGGATCTTGGGTGAAAGCAGAGACTATCAGCAAGAAGTTTACCCATGCTTTGTTGACTATACAAAGGCTTTCGATTGTGTGGATCATGACAAGCTATGGACAACATTGAGATGTATAAGTATTCCGGAACACTTCATTGTGCTCATGAGGAATTTGTACATAGACCAAGAGGCAGTTATTGGAACAGAACGTGGGAACACTGAATGGTTTAAAACTGGTAGCATTTGCCCTGAGAATCATTTAATGTTTCAAGTCAAGACTTCAATTTTTCTTCAGTTCTCTCAGCTTGAGAAATACGGAGTGTGTTCTTCTCTTTTTGGTTGTCTAATTAAAATTCAATGCACATTTAATTATAAAAACTTTACTTTATCTTCTTGAGCTGCTCTTTGAAATTTTCTCTTCAGCTCCATTATGTTCTCACTTCTTCCATTCACTTTAGCATCTCTTTACTGGAGAGTAAGTTTATGACTCTCTTCTAACATCCATTTAGGTCTCTTATTTCTTTCCTGTCTTTTTTTTTTTTTTTTTTTTTTGATATTCTTGATATAATTTCTCAGATCTTTGGGTCTTAGATCATTAGTGTCTAATGAATCAAAAGCTGTTCTTGAGGTGGTCCGTAAATGTAGGTGGTATATATTCAAGGTCATATTATATCTAATGTGGACTTGTTTTTAATTTTCTTGAGATTCAGCCAGAAATTTCATTTGAGCAATTGAAGGTCTGTTCACAGTCTTATTTTGGCTAATGATATTGAGATTTTCCACCATCTCTTCCCACAGTCAGGATCTGGAGATAGAAAACCAAAAGAGAAGAACACGTTCAGCATTTCTAAAGCTGAAAGAACTAAGGAAAGCATTCAAGCCACTGCTGGCAATACTGAAGGATTCTTTGGTCAAAATACTGAATGACACAGAAAGCATCAAAAGAAGATGGAAGGGTGAAGGAGGTTTCCTGAGCAGCCACTGCATTACAGAAGATTATAAGTGGAAGCCTAAACCACATCCAAACCTTCAGAGATGGGAAATTTTCCACTTGAAAGGACAAGCAGACCAGCCTGGAACAGCTAGAAAACCAGAAGATACTTATTGAAGAAAGACCTACAAGAAAAATACAAAACAGTAAAGGCAGTTCGACTGTTACCACAAGAACAAGCAAGTTGCTAGCCCAGGAGACATCAAGGAAAGTGGTCAGGTCCACTCAGTGCAAATCCTCTTCCAAGACTAAGACACGATGGAAATACATGCTCTGATTGGTGACCATGCACATCACCCATAAGGGGAAGTGATCGAAGAACATCAATGAAGCGGTGAGCTTAGCCCTACATCATTCAGCAGACTACTGTGAACCCCGGTGGAGACCTGGTCGCCCAGCAGCAAGGCAAGACCTGGGGACTCATGACACAGAGTCAATGACACAGCCACAGAGGACTAGAATGGAGAGCGAAATGACCAGCTGATAAGAAGACGGCAGACAGACGCAAGAACACCCACACTGCAGATGATACCCA
>NW_006408575.1:9418383-9419844 GCF_000296735.1 Chrysochloris asiatica | reverse complement strand
CCTCTTGACTTTCAGCAAGCAACGTTGTATCATCTGCATATCACAGGTTGTTAATGAGTCTTCCTCCAATCCTGATGCCACATTTTTCTTCATAGAACCTAGCTTCTCAGATTATTTGCTCAGCGTACAGGTTGAATAAGTATGGTGAAAGAATACAACAACCTTGTCGCACACCTTTCCCAGTGCACCTGACCCAAGTCATAGTTTTTTCAATAGTCTCATATTAATATGCAAATTGAACAATGAATAAGGAATATCGTAGAAGAATGGATATATTTAAGCTAGGTAGTTGCAGGAGAATATTAAAAACTGAACTGCTAGAAGAACAGCCAGATAGCTCCTTAGAAAGTAGAGTTACAAAACTTCATCTCTAAAACTTCAGACATGTTATCAGGAGACATCAATCCTTTGAAAAGGACATCAAGCTTAATAAAGTGGAGGGACAGTTAAACAGAGGAACCTCAGATATGGATTGCACAGTGGTAGTGACTATGTTCTTAGGCATAGCAACAATTGTAAGAATGGAGCTGGATTGGACAGTGTTTTGTTTTGCTCTGCATAGTATCACTATGAATAGGAGCTAATTCATTCGTACATAATAACAATAACAATGAGTTATTGGACTGCACACACTAGCAATAGTGGATAACACACATTAACAACAACACCAGGAAGATGGCATCTTACAACAAAAGCAACATATAAAAATATACTTATAAAAAATATATTTTGCTCACTATAACCACCTATCAATTTGTTATAACTGGGTGAATTTCATGTTGTTGTGATGATGCTGGAAGCTATGCCACTGGTATTTCAAAACCATCAGGGTCATTCATGGGGAACAGGCTTCTTAGCATTCTCAGCATATGACAGACTAGGAAGAAGGAGAGTTATCCACTGAAAACCTTGTGGATAGCAGTGAAATATTTTCAACTATAGATCCAGAAGATGAGCCTCTCAAGTTGGAAGGCACTGAAAACATGACTGAGATAGAGCTACCTTCTTAAAATAAAGCTGACCATAATGATGTAAATGGAAAAAAAAGGTTTTGGAACCTTCATTTGCTGATGTGGCACAACTATGAATGAAATGAAACAGCTACAAACATCTATTAATCAGAATGGGGATGTATGAAGTAAGAACTGAAGAAAATTGGAAGTTGTCAAAACTGAAATTAAATGCCTGAAGATTGGTATCTTAGGCAATAGTCCACTGAAATGTACTTATATTAGTCATTTTTCATCAGACACTCAAATGGTTTGCAATATCAGGATCAACAAATTGAAGAGATCTATCTTGAAGCGCAATGCTGTCTGGGATAGGATAAAGAATATATGCCTAAAATGAAGTTCATACAAATATCATTAAAATTTATGAGTTGTTAGTGTTTTTGTTAAATGCCATCGAGTCGGTACCAACTCATAGTGACATTATGTACAGCAGAACGAAACACTGACC
>NW_006408575.1:9416162-9417373 GCF_000296735.1 Chrysochloris asiatica | reverse complement strand
CTAGCTGAAGCTGAAAAAAATTAAAATGAGTCCATGAGGGCCAAAATATGACCTTGAACTTATCCCACCTGAATAATTTTAAGAACAGATTTTATACATAGAACTGAATAACATCCTGCTTAATAGTTACTTGGTAATGTTGCTACTGTTGTTAGGTGCCATCGAGTTTCTCCTATTCAATATTGTGTTGTAAATCATAAACACCCTATGCACAACAGAAGGAAACACTACCCAATCCTGGGCCAATCTCACAATTGTTGCCACGCTTGAGCCCATTGATGCTGCCACTTTGTTAATCCATCTCACTGGGGATTTTCCACTTTTATAGAAACAATACAAATGGAAAAAAATATATATTGAAACAAATGAGAATGAAAACACAACATACCTTTGACAAACAGCAAAAGCAGTGCTTAGAGAGCAATTACAGCAACAAATACACACATCCAAAAAGAAGACAGAACACAATCAACACATTGATACAACATTTCCAACAATTAGAAAAAGATGAACAAAGTAGGCCTGCAGTCATCATAAGAAAATAAATAATAAAGATTAGATCAGAAATAAAATGAATTTGAAAACAGAAAAAAACAATAGAATCAACAAACAGGAAGCTGGTTCTTTGAAAGGATTAATAAAATTGACAAACCACTAGCAAATCTAGCAAAGGAAAAGTGGAGGAAGACACAAACAATGCATATATGAAATTATGTTGATTACACCATGACAGAACCAGCAGAAATGAAAAGGATAATAACAGAATAATGATGAAAAATTGTTCTTTAATAAATTTGAAAATATAATAAGAAGAAATGGATAAATTTTTGGAAAATCACAACCTACCTAAACCTATACTGAAAGAAGTAGGAAACTTGAGCAGAGCTATAACATAAAAAATAAACTGATCAGGCTATTAAAAACTCCCAACAAAATAAAACACTAGTAGAGATGCCTCTATTGGTGAATTTTACCAAACATTCCCAGAAAAGGTAACCATTTTACTAAAACTATTCCAGAATACAGAAAAGGATGGAAAATTCCTGAATACATTTTTTGAAACAACCATAGCCTTCATACTAAAACAGGCAAGTACATCAAAAAAAAAAAGAAAATTATAGACCAATATCCTTCATGGACATACGTGGAAAATTCTCAATAAAATCCTAACCAATATAATTTTATATTATAAAACAACAACATATCAAAAA
>NW_006408575.1:9414804-9415791 GCF_000296735.1 Chrysochloris asiatica | reverse complement strand
AGAAAGGGAAATTAAAGGCCTCGGCATTGGCAAAGAAGTAAAACTTTCTCTATTTACAGATGATATGATTCCATACATAGAAAATTCCAAAGCTTCAGCAAGAAATTATTAGAATTTATTGAAAGACTTAGCAAATGTACAGAATCAATATACAAAAATCAGTTGGAGTTTTGACGTTTATGGCAGACAAGATGGCAGCCTCCATGCTGTGTTCGCTGCTGAGCACCATCCAGCAGATAGTACCTGCATCAGCTTCTGGCCAAGTTCGAGGTTACTACGTGGAATGGAAAATGTTACGTGATGTGAAGAGACGAAAAATGGCCTATGAATATGCAGATGAAAGGCTATGGATCAATTCGCTCTGGAAGAATACCATTTTGCCAAAGGACCTTCAGGAAATTGCTGTTGAAGAAATTGCTGCCCTTCCACGGGATAGCTATCCTGTTAGAATCAGAAATCGCTACATCATGACGTCCCAACATCATGGTGTATAGCTGCACTGGAGGCTTAGTCGTATTGTCTTTTGCCACTTAGCTGATCATGGGCGACTTTCTGGGGTCCAGCGAGCAATATGGTAAATCAGTTCCAGAGCCAAAGTTTGCAAGAAAGCCTGTTCTAGCAAGAGAATTTTCTAATATGCAGGAACCTAGTTGTCAGAGGGGTTTAAGAGACTCTTCTCTCTGATGCCATCTGTAAATTATGCTTAAGATTTAAAAGAAAGCTTAAATATGTGGTTCACATGTGGTTCAGTGAAATCCGGCTATCAGTGAATTACCTCTTCTCTTGGACTCAAGTAAAGAGTTGCCATGTGTGGAGCAGAGTAGAATAAAACATATTTTGTGACAACATGCTCTAAAAAAAGTCAGTTGTATTCCTCTGTACTAATAGATAGTTCTGCAAAAGGAAATTGGGCAAACAATACTATTTAAAATATCCACCTAAAGGATGATGTATTTATGAATAATTCTAATCAGAGAAACAAAATCC
>NW_006408575.1:9411680-9412220 GCF_000296735.1 Chrysochloris asiatica | reverse complement strand
TGTAATTATTAAAATGACTGTGCCTTGCATATAGTAGTTGATGTTGGCTCTTGCCTTTTATGTTGGGATTTTACAAGGTGAAAATACAGTTTGGCTGTATGGGCAGACCTGCTGTCTCTTGTTAGGTAAGACGGGAATAATGCCTCCTGCCCAGGTAAGAGAATCAACTTTAGATCTAAGTCCCAGAGTCAGACATCATAATAAGCAGCCTAAGGATTAACTTGTGGGACTGCTGGGGCTTTTAGGGATTTTCTCTTTGTGCCATAGGAAAATTGTACCCTGTGGTCACAATTCTGGGCCCTTTTTGGGGGTGTATTCCCACCTGCCTGAAGATGCCTGAAGTGCACAGAGGGTGTGACAGGGGAGAGAAGGAAAGAAAAGTAAAAAATGCTTTCACACCTCTTTTTCCACAGTCACTTTGTAGCTTTCTCTGTATCAGCCTGCTTGTGGCCCTGCCCTCTGATCTCTGTTCAGGTTGTAGGCCTCAGGTAGCATCCTGGTTGATTCTGAAATTGCCATGCTGAACAGAATTATTTAAAG
>NW_006408575.1:9404053-9409585 GCF_000296735.1 Chrysochloris asiatica | reverse complement strand
TGTTGGAGAAGAATATTGAAAGTGCCACAGGCTACCAAAAGAACCAATAGATCTGTTTGGAAGAAGTGCATCTAGAGTGCTCCTTAGAGGCCACGATGGCCAGACTTTGTCTCTCATACTTTGGACACATTGTCAGGAAGGACCAGTCTCCGGAGAAGGTTACCATGTTTGGTAAGATCTATACAAGAGGTAAAATAGGTCTATTGTTGTTGTTGTTAAGTGCCAAAATAGGTCTATACAGGGGGTAAAATTCCTTGTATAAGTATATATCCATGAATAAAAGTACCATTTTCTTGGAATATTATTTATACATAATGGTCTAGTTTTGGTCTTGCTATTTTTAATGATCTGCTCATGCAAGTAACAAAAGAAAAAAATAGTAAAATAATTCTCTACTTTAAGAGCTAAAAGTTATCACAGAAAGAATCTAGTCTAAATTATCTTTTTGCATATATAAGCACTGGCATGCTTTGGAGTCCTGGTGTGACACTATAGAATAAACACTGGACTGAAAGTTTGGTATAAACTGCAGGATTGAAAGTTCAAATCTACCAGCCACTCACTCCTAAGAAACCCTATCCAGGGTTGCTATAAGTTGGAATCGACTCCACATCACTAAAACAACAAAACAAAGTCCAGCAAAGCCACTTCAGTCAGTCATTTATTTAAGTACAGATTTTTAATATTATGCAATACCCATTGTCCCTTCTTTACTTCCTACTTCTGTCTCTTCTGCTCACTCTAAACTAGCTACAAGCCTCCTTGTAGTCCTTAGACATACCAGGTATGCTCCATAAAGATCTTCATCTAGATGTTCTCTTCATCTTGTTTCTTTTTAAATATCACTGCAGAATCTGCCCGTCTTTCAAGTCTGCATAAATACACTTTCTCAGTGACCTTACTCAATACTGGGGGAAGGGTGGGCATCAGAAAGTTTGTGGAAAAATGGAATAGAAAGATTATGGAATTTTTCATGATTTTTTGAAACCTCTTCTAACAACCTGTCCTGCTCTAATTTCTTCTTCCAGTTGTTGTGCAGTTGACTCCAACTTCTGGCAACCCCATATGTGCTTTACTGGAACTTCGCTACATAGGATTTTCTATGGCTATTTTGGAACTAGATAAGTAAGTCTTTCTTTCTAGGTTCCTCTGGGTAGACTCAAGCCTCCAAACTTTTGGTTAGTAACTAATTTTGTTAACCATTTACACCACTCTGGGATTGTTTTCTCTCTTAACCTGTTTCTCTTGTTATTTGTTCCATGTTAGTTATTCCCTTTTAACATTCTATATAATTCACTTTATTATGTCAAATTTTTTTTGGGGGGGTCAAATAGTAATTTACAAATACTGACAATATTTACATCTCCATGAAGGCAGGAGTGTTTGCCTATTTTGCCCCTAATCTATTTCCAAGTGCTGTTGAACAACAGTGATCTAAATTAGGACATAGGTGGATCCTAACCCTGTGTCTTTTCCATTCAATCATGTAAAGGAAGTGGTCCAGCACAGCACCATTTGAAATCTACAGTTCCTGGGATCTTATACTTCTCTTTGATACCCTTTGAGGCTACTTTCCTTTTGACTCTAATGCTTCATTGTAGGTTGGGTTCTTTGGAAGCAGGCAATGAGATAGAGTAGGAAGCTGTTGTTTTTGAGTGCTGTAAAGTCAGCTCTGACTCATAGTGACCCTGTGTAGTCTTTCTGAGGCTAGAAATCTCTACAGTAACAGAAAGTCTCATCTTTCTCATGTGAAGCAGTTAGTGGATTTGAACCACCAACTCTGTGATTTACTGCCCAACACGTAATCCACTACACCACCAGGATGCTGGAGTAGTAAATCTAAGAGGTTTATTATGGAGTAGCATCGTGAAAGAAAAAGGGAGGATGCCAGATAGGGTAGAGGGAAATATAAGACTATGATGCAAACCTGAAAGTTTCCACACCTCCAGATGGGGAACTCTAGAGCAGAGATTGTCTATCCCTACGTTGGGGAGAAATGTCTAAAACCTAGTATCACTATTTGTTCAGTCATTGGTTTGTCGCCACCACAAGAATAGGATGACTTTAACTTAAAAACTGGATCCTAACCTGAAGAATCTTAACAGAACACACACCTCTAGGTATGTAGTAACTAGAATTACAGACATTTTAATGCATATTTGGCTCTATCACTTAAGTCCATAAAAGTAGGAACTCTGTTTTACTTTGGTTCCATGTCCTCTTCTGAACCCGCCTCAAACCTCTGGAAGTTCTCTGTTAATGTATGCTTGCAGCTGTTTCTGTATTACTTTTAGAAAAACTTTACTAGCATGGGATCTCAAAAATATTGTCTGATGATTTCCACATTCCATTTGGTCACCTCTCTTTGGAATCAGTGCAAATATGGGTCTCTTCCAATTTGTTAGCCAGATAGTTTTCTTCCAAATTTCTTGGTAGAGATGAGTGAGTGCCTCCAGTGCCACCTCACTTTCTTGGAAGATTTCAATTTTTAGTCCTTCAATTCGTGGTGCCTTGTTCTTTGCCAATTCTTTCAATGCACCTTGGACTTCTTCCTTCAGTATCATTGGCTTTTGATCATATGCTACCTCTTGAAACAGTGGAACAGCAACCATTTCTTTTTGGCACAGTGACTGTGTATTTCTTCCATCTTCTCTTGATGCTTTCTGCATCATTCAATAATTTTCCCAGAGAATCTTTCAATAACGAAAGCTGAGGCTTGAATTTTTTCTTCAGTTCCCCCAGCTTGAGAAATGATGAGTGTGTTCTTTCTTTTTGGTTTTCTGACTCCAGATCTTTGCTCATTTTGTTGTAATATTTGACTTTGTCTTCTTGAGCTGACCTTTGAAATTTTCTGTTCAGCTCTTGTACCTCATTTCTTGCATTTGCTTTAGCATCTCTATGTTGGAGAGCAAGTTTCAGTGTCTCTTCTGACATCTATTTTGATCTTTTCCTTTTGTCTTGTCTTAATGACTTTTTGCATTCAACAGTATTTGCTTCTATTCCCTCTGATTTTTTTATTTTTTTTATTTTTTGGTGGGGGGCGGTTTGGAGGGATGTACACAAAAACACTCAGGAATATATAACTATTTACACAACCAAAGGACACATTCAGAAAGCCTGGCTCCTGGCCACCAGCACCTGGCTGACAACACACAGCTTTTGTCCTTCCATGAGTCTAGAGTCCTCAGCTGCTCTCTCTCTCTCCCCATACTCTCATCTGTCTCTATCTCTGGTGTCGCTGCTTCTCTGGATAAGGTCCCACATTTTTCTCATACCCTTGATGGTCCTAGGGTTCACTTTTCCTGGACTATAAGATTAACTACTCCCGTTTTTTGTTACAAAATTTCTATCTTTTTCAGAGAATTAGTCATGATAACAATTACTCACTATTGAATCATAAGAATCTTATCCCCACCAGACCCACCTAGAAAGGGTGAAAACTCTTCAGTGGGGATTCTACCTTCTCCCACACACTCTGAAACTAAACATCTTCTTGAAAACTTGTAAGCCTTCGTGCCTTTATAGACCCTCATATTTTAGGTAACCAATGTATACAGAAGGAATAGGATTGATCTGGGATGTGAAGATTCCTTCCCTCTCAGTTGGTATTTTGAGCTACTACATACATAAGCATAGGTCAAATTCATTACATTTTAGCAATGTTACATTTGTTGCCTTTATTTAAAAAAAAATGAAACTTGTAAAATACTCATGGCAAAGTATGAATATTCTACAAGTTTGGACATTCTTGTGCATCTCCCCTCACTTCATATTAGCTGGGTATTTTACTCTCAGTTCCAGCCCTCTGTGACTATGTCCATGTCCATGTCCATGGGCCCAGGACTCCACAGGTTTCACACTTCAGACCAACTGAACACTTCTCTTCTCTCTCTCATCTCCAGGTCGACGGTAATCTATGGAACATGAGTGAACTCAGCCCATATCTTCATTGCCGCCTTTCCACTTTTCCACTCACCAGGAAACCAATGTGCTCACCAGCAAGCTTACAAGCATGCTCATTTGTTCCCTTTGAGTTTCATTCTAAGAGGGGGATTTGTCCTGAAGGGACTTGATTGCTTGCCTTGATGGTTCACCAGTGAAAAACGTGCACACAGACTGCCATTTTTGTTTTGGATTTTTCCTGATAGTCTTTCTTACAAGAAGTATCTTCTGTTCCTCTAGTTATTTCAGGCTGGTCTGCTTGTCCATTCAAATGGAAATGTTCCCCCTCAGAAAGTTCTAGATGGGATTCAGGTTTCTACCTAAAGTCCTATAGACTACAAAGGCTCCACCAGAAGTCTATTTCACTGGGCAAATTCTAGGACCCCTTTAGGTATTCCAATCAGTCATAGGCTGATGACAGGCTTATAAGATTTTTTTTTCATAATTGTGTTTCCTGATATTCCTTTCTATCCCACTTAAGTGTCTACTTTACAGAAGTAGGCAAGGGAAACCAATAATCATAAGACAGGCAAGTGTCTTAATATTATTTACCATTGAGTCTATGCCTCGATCCCTGTATTATCAAGCCCTGTTGTTCCAAGGTTGAGCATACATCACTATCTACCTCAGTCCTATTTAGCCCATTCAAACCTGCCTCCGGATATCCCTATCTACCTTCTTGCCTCCACATTCCCCTATCTACATTGTTCTTCCAATTCCCTCCCCATTCTTGTGTATTGCCCTTCCCAACACCTGAACTATGATGTGTCTATTCCTGACCCTGTGGTCTACCATCTCCTCTCTTTCTGCCTTTACCACCACACCCATCACCAACAAATAAATAAAGATCCCCCCCCTTTTGTATGTGTATCTTTTCTTAAGCTTTTACAATAATGGCCATATGCAGTATTTATCCTTTTGTGACTAATTAATTTCGCTCAGCATAATGTCCTCAAGGTTCATCCATGTTTTATGGTGGCTTGCAGTTTCCTTGTTACTCTTCAATGTAGCATAATATTCCATTGTGTGTATATACCAAAGCTTGTTTATCCATTCAACCAATGATGGACACTTAAGCTGTCTCCATCTTTTTGTTATTGTGAATAATGCTGCTATGAACATTTGTGTGCATATATCTACTTGTGTTATGGATCTTATTTCTTATTGATATATACAAAGTAGAAGGATTGCTGGATCATACAGTATTTCTATTCCCAATTTTCAAAGGAAGTGCCATATTGTTTTCCAGAATGGTTGGACCATTATGCATTTCCACCAGCAATGTAAGAGGGTACCAGTGTCTCCACATCCTCTCTGGCATTTATTGTCCTCTGTTGTTTTGAGCTTCATTGTTATCGCTTGTGTGAGATGATATCTCACTGTTGTTTTGATTTTCATTTCTCTAAGAAGACAAGAAAGGAGGAAAAGATCAAAATGGATGTCAGAAGAGACACTGAAACATGCTTTTCAGCATAGAGATGCTAAAGCAAATGGAAGAAATGAGGAGGTACAAGAGCTGAACAGAAAATTTCAAAGGTCAGCTCAAGAAGACAAAGTCAAATATTATAACAAAATGTGCAAAGATCTGGA
>NW_006408575.1:9395094-9401402 GCF_000296735.1 Chrysochloris asiatica | reverse complement strand
GAACGGCTGACCTTGAGGTTCGCAGCCTGATTCGTAACCACTACACTACCAGAGCTCCTTTTTTGAAAGTGTAGACAAAGGGAATATAATAACTTGCTCAAGGTGATACAAGTATTACCAATCTGAATTAGTTTTCCATATAGCAGTCTGCTTTCAGAGCCCTAGTAGGCAGCTATACTAAGTCTAATGTCTATCACAAACCTGCCTCTCTAGTGTATAGTATTATTCCTTTACTAAATGAATACATGAAGAAACATTGAAGAGAAAACAACATCCCAGACAAAGAGATTAGCACATGCAAAGTTCCTGTGGACAGAGGGGCAGGAGTATAAGAGAGCAGTTACATCAACTTGTTCACTAGTGATGGAAAGGCTAGAGTACCCTGTGGACCATGGGAGAATAACATCTGCATCTTCAGATCAGAATAAGGCTGCTAGTTAATTTTAGGTAGGAGAGTAACCTGATGAGATTTGTCGTATACAAGCATCACTTAGGCTGCAGTGTGGAGAATGAATTGCTATTCAAGAGAAGATGTGGGGCAATAATTAGAAGGCCACAATAGTTCAGGTAAGAGATGAAAGGATTAGAATGTTGGCAATGGAGGAGAAGAAATGGAAGACTTAAGCCATATTTAGAAGATAAAATGGACATGAGCCCTCCCCTTCAGCCATAAGTGATTCCATGTCCATTCCTAATTCCTTGCCTTTGCTCAAGTTGTTTTGGCCACTTGAAAAACCCTCTTCCTCTGCCTGCTTCCACCCCTTTCTTGTGATGTATAGTCAAGGATTGCTAAAGTATTTACTTTGGTTCTCCTACATGAGGCTGATGTTTGCATTTTTAGTTTCTATTACATCTGAATCTTCCTTATCTTTCCAATTAGATAAGTTTGTTGAGTGTTAGGCACACAACTACACCATCTGTTTCTCTTCAGCTCCCACAGCTGGTCTCATTCCACTTTCTGTTTAGCAGATATCACACGGTGTCAGAAGTAACTGATGCATTGTTCTGAGAACTTGACTGAGTGTGAAGTCTTCTCACTAGCTGCATAACCATAGCCGTTTTTGTTGTTGTTGTTTTTGTATGGGGGGATTTTCTTTGTTTTACTATCTGTGAATAGATTCTTAACCTCCTTAATTATTTCCAAGGATTCAAGGTTTTTTGTTTTGTTTTGTTTTGTTTTTTGGTTTTCTTTTTTAGGATCCTCTCAAATGATGACTGTGAAAGTAGTTTTTAAATGGTATTTAAAACTGTGGAATTTTCAATAATATGAAAGTATAAGTTGGTACCCTGAGATTGCAAGAGAAAGAAAACCAACTTGAACTGACTTAAAGAAAATATGGGCTTTACTGGAAGAGTTCTGGGATAGCTCACACCACCAGAAGAAAAACTACAGGAATCAGAGTCCTCTGCAGCTTCAGGGACTGGAACCAGGAACTCAAAATTCATCAATTATCTCTCATGTTCTTTCTCTGTCAGTTCCATCTCTCTATGACTAGTAGCTTCTTTCTCTGCTCTTCTTTTTTGGCTATATTCTGTTACCCCATGGGTCTTTTCCACATGACAATGATAGAGAGATAAGAGAAAAAAGTACTTTCGTTACCAGAATCACTTGGACATTTTCCAAAATATTGGTCTAACCTGGATTGTGAGCACTCTTGGAAAGAGCATTGTGACTAAAAAAAAAAAAAAAAAAGGAGCTCTGGTAGCGTAGTGGTTACGAATCGGGCTGCGAACCTTAAGGTCAGCAGGTCGAAACTACCAGCCGCTCCGCGGGAGAAAGATGAGGCTTTCTACTCCCGTAAAGATTTACACCCTTGGAAACCCTGTACAGGGTCGCTATGGGTCGGAATCGACTCGACGGCACTTCACAATCACAATCACAATCATAGTTAAAAAAAAAATTCAGTGACTTTTCTGTGGCCAAAGACACAGGGTACCTTGATCTGCAGTGCATACCATATCATGGTTGGAATGTTCAAATTAACTGCATTAATATGGGTAGAAAAAAATTATGATAGTTGACATGATAGAAAGAAGGAAAAAGCTATATTAACCATAAGCAGTGTATCACCAAAATTAAGTCACCTTATACAGATGATGGATGCATAATAAATAAGCAGAGATGACTTACACATTTTATCCAAAGGCACCTGAGTTGATAGAAATTCACAATAAAAGATGTATATTTGCTAAAGGAATCAAGTCAGATTGAACCATGTGGGATGGTGAGGGGTAACATGTTATAAAATGACAAACAAATACCAAATAAATCAACACATGCAAGGTGCAAGACTATTAATGTCCTTCTCCTGATGAAGATGGATTCTAATTACAAACAGAAGTCAGTTGATTGTGTGCAGATTTTATCTATGATCAGTTCTGATTAGACAAATGATGACAAATGAGAATTGGTTGTAAATTGCCCAGTGATAAGCTCTGTGTTGCTAGGTAACAAATCAACACCATATTCCCAGTAGAAGCAAAGAAAAGGGAGGAATTGGGGGAGCAAAATGTTTCCTGGACCTCCCTCTTTTTCTTTTTATGGGAGGAGGAGGTTGGTGTTCTATAGTATACTTAGATCTTATTATTTTTACCAGGGCTTTCAGGTCTCATTCAATGGGAAACATCAGTTCAGTTTCAGTTCATGAACTATAACAATCTAAAAAATATTCTAGATTGAGTGAACTTGAAAATATCAACTTAAAAAGAACCAAAAACTGGATTTGCATGTGTTAATTTAGTTGATTAAATGTTTACTTAACTCCTCCTTTGTAAAGTGCTTTGCTCTAGACACTGTAGGGTGTAGTTGAAAGTATATAATACAGTATCTATACTTGGGATATATTGGACTGGAGGAACAACTACAACCAACCATCTCTGCCTTCATCTCTGGTGTCACTACTTTTCTGGGTAGGGTCCCAAATTCCGCTTGTGCTCTTCTTCCTTGATTGTCCTAGGGTCCTCTGTTTCTGGTATGCAAGATTAACTATTCCCCCAATTTTTTTACAAAACTTCTACCTTTGCAATTGTGACAGTCACAATTAGTCATGATAACAATTTAGTCACTATTCATTCATAAGAATCTTATCCCTATCTCTTTTTACCATACCCATCTAGATAAGATGAACACTATTCAGTGGGTACTCTATCTTCCCCTACACACTTTTAAACTAAACTCCCTCTTGAAATCTTGTAAGCCAGTCACTTTGAGCCTTTATCAACTCCTTATTTTAGGTAGCCAATGTCTAAGTTGACTGTCCCTATCTATCCTGCCAATCATTTATTTATTGCAAACATCTTTTTAAACAACATAAATGATAACTATACACATGGACCTCACCAGATGGAATACACAGAAATCAAATTGACTATATCTTTGGAAAGAGATGTTGGAAAAGCTTAACATTATCAGCCACAACCATTTAAAGAGCAGACTGTGGAGCAGACGATCAATTGCTCACATGAAAGTGCAAACTGAGGCTGAGGAAAATTAAAAGAAGTCCACAAGAGCCATGATATGACCTTGAACATATCCTACCTAAATATAGAGATCACTTCAAGAGCAGATATGATATATTAGACATTAATAATGACTGAAGATCAAAATATTGATGGGACTCCATCAAGAACATCCTATAGAAAGTAGGCAATAGGTCATTTAAAAGACAAGAGTCAAGGAAAAGACCAAAATGGATGTTAGAAAGACTCTAAAACCTGTTGTTTGGTGTAGATATGCTAAAGTAAATGGTAGAAATGTGAAAGTAGAATAGCTAAATAGAACATTTCAAAGGGCAGTTTGAGCAGACAAACTCAAATATTACAATGAAATGTGTTAAGACCTGGAGTTAGGAAACCAAAAGGATGAGTACACTCAAGCATTTCTCAAGCTGAAGAAAATGAAGAAAAAAATTAAAGCCATGACTTGAAATATTGAAGGATTTTTTGTTGAACTACTGAATTATGTAGAAAGCATGAAACTAAGATGAAAGAAATAAAAAGTCATTGTATCAAAAAGCAATGGTTGATGTTCAGCCATTTCATGAGGTAGTATGCAATCAAGAGCTAATGATACTAAAGCTAAAATTATAAGCCGAACCCAAGATATTGGCAAAAAGCAAGGCTCCAATAATTGATGGAATGCAAATTGAAATATTTTAGTAAACTGATGTAATACTGGAGGCATGCACACATCTATGCCAAGAATTTTGGTAGAGCGCTACCTGTCCAACTGATTGAGCCCATTACAACGGTATGTGGAAATCATTGAACAATATTATTAATATCATATGGAAGTAAAATTTTGTTTAAAAATTTTAAAATAGCTGAAACAGTACATTGGCAAGGAGCTACCAAAGATTCAAGCTGTATTCAGAGGAGGACGTGGAATGAGGAATGTCATTGCTGACATCAGATGGATCGTGCCTGAAAGCATACCAAAGAGACAATTATCTCTGTTTTATTGATTATGCAAAGGCTTTCAACTGTGTGGATCATGACAAGCTATATACAACACTGAGTAGCATGAGTATTCTAGAATACTTAATCGTTTTCATGAGGAAGGTGTGTATAGACCAAAAGGCAGTCACTCAAACAGAACAAGGGGACACTGAATGGTTTATAATCAGGAAAGGTGTGTACCTGGGTTGTATTCTTTCACTGCACTGATTGATTCTGTGTGCTAACAAAACATATAATCCAGAAGCTGGATTATATGAAGAAGAATGTGGCATAAGAATTGGAGGAAGACTCAGTAACAACCTGCAATATAAAGATGATACAACCTCGCTTACTGAAAGCCAAGAGGACTTAGAATACTTACTGATGAAGATCAAAGACACCATCCTTCAGTATGGGTTGCACGTAATGTAAATAAAACAAGCATCCTTACCACTGAGCCAGTAAATACATCATGAGAAAAGATTGCAATTGTCAAAGACTTCATTTGTCTTGCATCCCTCAACTCTCATGGTAATAACAGCAGGCATAAAATCAAACAACATTGCATTAGGCAAACGTGATGCACAAGACCACTTTCAATGTTCAAGAGCAAAGATGTAAATTTGAGGACTAAGGTGAGCCTGCCCCAAGCCATGGTATTTGCAATAGCCTCATGATGTTGTAGTTGATGTTAGGTGCAATTGAGCTGATACTGACTCATAGCGACTCTATGCACAACAGAACGAAACACCTCACAGTTCTGGTCCAACCTCACAATTGTTGATACATTTGAACCCATTGCTGCTGTCATTGTGCCAATCTATCTCTCTGGGGGCTTTCCTCTTTTCCTCCACCCTCTAATTTACCAAACATGATATCACTGTTCAGTGACTGATCCCTCTTGACAATATGTTTGAAGTATGAAAGACAAAGTCTGGCCATCCTGGCTTCCAAGGAGTACTCTTGTTGTACTTTCTCCAACAGAAACTTATTTATTCTTTTGTTTGTCCTTGGTAGTTTCAATATTCTCCTCCAATACCATAACACAAATGCATCAATTCTTCCATGGTCTTCCTTATTCACTGTCCAACATTCGCATGCATATAAGGTTATTGAAAACACCAAGGCTTGGGTCAGGTGCACCTTAATCTTCAAACTGACATCTTTGCTCTTCAACACTTTAAAGAGGTCTTCTACAACAAATTTATCTAATGCAGTATGTCTTTTGATTTCATGACTACTGCTTCCATGAGTGCTCATGGTTAAGCAGAGAAATGAAGTCTTTGACAACTTCAATTTTTTTCTCCATTCATATGGATGTTGCTTATTGGTCCAGTGGTGAGGATTTTTGTTTACATTGAGATGCAATCCATACCGAAGGCATTGATCTTTTATCTGCATGAATAAGTATTTTAAGTCTTCTTTGCTTTTAGTGAGTAAGGTTGAATTATCTGCATATCACAGGTTGTTAATAAGTCTGTGAGATCCCTTTTTACTCTTTTGGTGAAGTCTTTTGATGCACATAAGTGTTTAATTTTAATGGCCCAATTATCCATTTTTTCTACTTTTGTTTGGGTTCTTTTCAAAATGCTTGGTAGTTTGGGTATTCCCTGAATTAGAGCCCTCACATTTGTCCCTATTTTTTCATTGATTGCCTTCATAGTTCTGGGATTCATATTTAGGTCTTTAATCCATGCTGAGTTGGTTTTTGTATAGGTGTGGTGTAAAGGTCTTGTTTCAATTTTTTGCATATCACCTTCCAGTTCTGCCAGCACCATCTGTTGATGAAGAAACTATCACCTCCCCATTTGATATATTTAGGCACTTTGTCAAAAATCAGTTGGCTGTATGTGGATTGGTTAATTTCTGGA
>NW_006408575.1:9394142-9394794 GCF_000296735.1 Chrysochloris asiatica | reverse complement strand
GTTTTGTAGTTTTCTTTGTATAGGTCCTTTGTTTCTCTGGTTAAATTTATTCCAAGATGAGTCTACCTTTTGCCTTTTCTGATCATAGAACTAATGTTCTTTCCTCCCTTCCAACGCTTTCTAATAAGGTTGTTGAGAATCTTTATACACAAATGGATATTAGGGATACACAGAGAGATGTAAGAGAAATGCTCTGACTCTCTGAGGCATCATATTTTAGGAAGAAGCAAACCACAGGTTTCCCAAATATAAAGGTCTAAATTGGTGGTTTACCATCTATCTTGGCATATCACTTCCCTGGTCAAAAACATCCTCCAGAATCCTCACTCTGAGGCAGTGACTCAGATTCCTAAATATATTTTGACTTCACTCATATTTATTCAACTGACTCCTTTGTATCTTCACCTGGATAACTATTAGGTATCTAAAATGTAACATTATCTTGATCTATACTCTCTCTTTGGCATTGGCATTGCCATTGCAACTAATGGCACCATCAACATCTCTCACCTGGATAGTTAGTCTCTTTATTTCTATTCCCCTCCACCCCACCTACATCCCTTTCTCCACCTAGCAGCCAAAACAACTGTTTAAAATGTAAATAAAATCTTGCCAGTCCTCTAGTAGCTTTCAGTGACATCTTAAATTTTTT
>NW_006408575.1:9392863-9393652 GCF_000296735.1 Chrysochloris asiatica | reverse complement strand
TTCTTCTAGTCGAATTCTGATCATCCAGCCATTGAATTTCAGTGACATCTTATTGCTCTTTGTATTCATCAGTTCTTGTCACAATAATGCCACGTAAGAACCACTCCAAAGTCACTCAAAGTGACTGAAAGCAATTGTCATTTTTTTCCTTCTCACATGTTTATGAGTTGGATTGAAGGCTCTATTGATCTTATTTGGACTGAGCTGAATTTGGCTTCAGGTTGCATTGTGGATATTAGTATGATATTTGGGTTTCATTCTTCTGGTCTTATTCTAAACATACTCTTCTCATGGTGAGGCCAGGAGCTCCAGAGTAAACCTAAATTCATAAACAAATTTCAATCTCCTGCAGTGTCGTGTCTGCTAGCAGGCTATTGTCCAAAAGAAGTCAACAACCAAGTCTAAATCCAAAGAATGGGAAAATACATTCCATCCACCATTAGACTATTTCAAGGTTATAGATATGCAATACTTGTATACGGAATATATAATTACGTGCTGTCAATCTACCTTATACATTCAAACTTTTTACAATGACTTCAAAATCTTATATGATAATTGCCTTATGTGTGGCTCTTGATTCGTCCAACATTATCCAATATAATTTTCCATATCTCCAATTTCATTTTAGACCTACTGATCATTCTTTTCATTAAATATATGAAGTTAATCTCTGCTCAAGAAATTTGAGTTTTTTTCTTTGACCTGTAATGTTTTCCCCTAGTACAGATCTATATATGACTTATTCTTGGTTGATATTTCCATGGAGAGATTTCACTCTAAACTTGG
>NW_006408575.1:9382647-9387981 GCF_000296735.1 Chrysochloris asiatica | reverse complement strand
GCCTGGCCGCCCTGGCAAACCGGAAGTCGTTAATGTATATTCTTAATAGTACTTATCTATGTCTAAGGTTTTGTTATTTCTGAATTTCTATGGTGGATTATTATCTATCTTCTACACTAGAAATTAAGTACCATACAGTTTGAGTTTTATAATTTTGCATGCTCACCATATTAAAATAGTGATTGACCCCTACATTTTGAATAAAAACATGTAAATGTACAAATTCTGCCCATGAAATAATCTCATAGACATGGTAAATGAATTTCACATCTTACTCTGGCTACTTTTCTGCTCATGTGTCCTCCCCCCACTTTAGGTTCATATTTTTGAGCAAATAAAACAATTTTATAATAGAGGAAAAAGCACAATGTGAGTATACAGAATGGGCATTATATAAGAAATCACTAAGAGCTAGTATACATGCTACCAATTTTTTTTTTTTTTTCCGTACAAAATATTTCAGTGGTGACTGTGTGCCATTGAGTTGGTTCCAATTCATGGCGACCTTGCATAGGGTTTCTGAGGTTGTAAATCTTTAGGAGAACACAAAGTCTCATTTTTTCTCCTGTAGAATGGCTGGTAGTTTTGAACGTCTGACCTTCAGGTTAGCAGCCTGACTCATAACCAGTATGCTACCAGAGTTCCTTGTGCAATATATATATATATTTTAAGTAAATGCAATTACCTATATTCCACACAGCATTTACTTTATCTCCTTTGAATATCATATAATAAGCCATGTATTTTTATCATCTTTTATTGGCTGTGTATTGTTTCTTTAAGGAGCTCTGGTAACTTAGTGGTTACAAATCGGACTGCTAACCTCAAGGTTGGCAGTTCAAAACTACCAGCCGTTATATGGGAGAAAGATGAGGCTTTCTGCTCCCGTAAAAATTTACAGCTTCGGAAATCCTGTGCAGGGTCACTATGAGTTGGAACCGACTCTATGGTACTTAACAACAATTGCTTCTTTGGGCATGAATATGATCTGTACTGGACCTAGTGTTGCAAGGTCTGGAGTCCAAACTCTTCTGATCTATAAGAGAAAAACTTGGCAGTGTACTCCAACAAAGATTTGCAAAGTCTTAGAAACCTTATGGAGAAATTCTACTCTATCCTATAAGTTTGTTATGTGTCCGAAGGGACTCGATGGCAGTGGGTTAAATCTTTGCACACGTTTCATTAGTTCCTTAGGATAAATTCTAAAAGCAGAATTGCTAGGTCATAAGACATTTGCACCTTTCCAAGGCTTTTGATCTAGTTGTATTAGTCCCTACTCCACCAGCAGTGCATGAGAATGCTATGGCTAGGTTATTTACCATCCATAAGATCACTTTCATTTGAATTCAATTAAAACTGATGTTAACATTTTCAATGTGCCTGACATTTGATGGACCCTTGCGTGTTTACAGTCTCACACAGTATGTGCAAGAAAGGCTTGTTTCAACTCAAAGGTTATTTTCTATAGACCACCACCAAAAGCAGATAGAAGTCTTCATCAGCAAAACACACACACACACACAAAAGAAACCCACAAATGAATAAAAAATCATCCACACTCTTGCTGTAGAATTTATTTCAATCAATTTTTAGAAAAGACAAATATATCAGTTTTGAATGTACTTTCCCTGTTTTTCAATGCACTTTGTCCATCTGTCAACATGTTATCATATTCCCTTATTAAAGAATGTTTTAGGCTGAGTTGTGAGCCACAAATTCACCATTGTCTTCACTTTTTTACCAGAGTGAATTTAGCCCTGAAAGGGCTACTTTCAGGAGACCAAACTGGTAAAAATTTTATGGCACCATAAAAGGATGCCACAGGAGGGATGCTTTAACATCTCTAAACAAAGCTTTTGCAGAGTGCCAACAGTGTGGGCAGAGGATTCTGGACATGCATTGTCATGCAAATCACAATGCACTTGGATAGCATTGCTGTGTTATTCTGAAGTTTAGGATTACAGTGAGCATCTCACTATAAGAAGAGCTGTTGATTATTGAACATTTTCCCAATACTGGCCCTTGATAATCCCAGAAAATTCAATTTTCCAGCTAATAGTTAACTTTAAAAATTTTTTGTACTCAGTGACTGAGGAGGTTTCCATTCCATATTCTGCTGTTTACTCTCAGGCTCCTAGTGATGAATTCATCTCTCATCAACAATAATGATTTTTTTTTTTTTTTTAAAGAAACTTTTACCTTCCTTCAAGTATCACTCAAATATTATTTGCAGATATCAAAATGTTCCTTTTTATGCTTTTCCATGAGTTGTTTCAGTACCCATCTCACACAAACTTTTCAAACCCCAAGTCTGTTGTGGATTATTCCATAAGCAGAGCCATTGTTGATTTATAAATGATTTGGCACAAAATCCACTGTCGCTCACCTGTTTGACAGAATCATTTCATGTGCAACTCAATGTTGGCATCACCTGTGATGTGGTTGGGTGTTTCAATATAACCATTATTGTTGCTGTTAGTGCCATTGAATCAGTACCAACTTATAGCAACAATATGCACAATAGAATGAAACACTGCCTAGTTCTGCACCAGCCTCACAATCATTGTTACACCTGAGCACACTGCTGTGGCCACTGTGCCAATCCATCTCGTTCGGGGTCTTCCTTTTATTCTCATACCCTTCACTTTACCAAACCTGATATCCTTGCAGTGACAATATGTCTGAAATATGAGAGATGAAATCTGGCCATCCTGACTTCCAAGGTGCACTCTGGCTGTACTTCTTCCAACACAGATCTTTTTTTTTTTTGCCAGAGCATGGTAGTTTCACTATTCTCCTCTAACACCATAACTCATATTTATCAATTATTTTATGGTCTTCTTTATTCACTGTCCAGTATTAGCATTCATATGATGTTATTAAAACACCATGGCTTGGGTCAGGTGCAACTTAGTCCTCAAATTGATACTTTGTTCTTCAACATTTTAACTAGGTCTTGTATAGCAGATTTCCCTAATGCAATACACCATTTCTCTATTGCTGCTTCTATGAGTGTTGTTGATTGATCTGAGCAAAATGAAGTCTTTGACAACGTCAATCTTTTCTCTATTTGTAAGGATGATGTTTATTGGTCCAGTGGTGAGGATTTTTGTTTTCTTTACATTGAGATGCAACACATACTGAAAGCTGTGGCCTTTGAGTTTCATCAGCAAATATTTTAAGTCCTCTTCACTTTCAGCAAGTAAGGCTGTATCATCAGTGTTGCACAGGTTGTTAATGAGTCTTCCTACTATACTGATGCCCTGTTTTTCGCCATATAGTCCAGCTTCTAGGATTATTTGCTCAGCAAACAGATTGAATAAGTATGGTTAAAGAATGCAATCCTAGCACACACCTGTCCTAATTTTAAATCATTCAGTTTTTAATTGGTCTGTTTGAACAACTACCCCTTGGTCTACGTACAGGTTCCTCATGAGCCCAATTAATTAATCCAGAATACTCATTCTCCACAATGTTGTCCATAGCTTGTCATGATCCATACAATCGCAAGTCTTTGCATAGTCAATAAAGCATGGGTAAACATCTTTTTGGTATTCTCTGCTTTCAGCCAAGATCCATCTAACATCAGCATTGATATCCCTCATTACATGTCCTTGTCTGAATTTGACTTGGACCTCTAGAAATATGCTGGTCTTTTGGATTATCTTTAACAAAATTTTACTTGTATGAGATATTAATGATATTTTCTGATGGCTTTACATTCCATTGGGTCACCTTTCTTTAGAATGGGTACAAATATGGATAGATTCACCCAGCTGACAGTCGAGTGAGTGACTCCAGTGCTGCATCAGTTTGTTTAAAGATTTCAATTTATATTCCTTTGATTTCCAGAGCTTTGTTCTTTCACAATGCCTTCAATACACCTTGGATGCCTTCCTTCAGTATCACTGACATTTGATCGTATGCTACATTTTGAAATGGTTGAGCACTGACCATTTCTTTTTGGCACCATGACTCTGTGCATTCCTTCTATCTTCTTATAATACTTTCTGCATCATTAACTATTTTACCCATAGAATTCTTCAATATTGTAAGTGGAGGCTTGAATTTTTTTCTTCAGTTTGCTCAACTTACAAAATGCTCAGCATGTTCTTCTGTTTTGGTTTTATAACTCCAGGTTTTGCACATTTTTTTATAGTGTTTGACTTTGTCTTCTTGAGTTGCTCTTTGAAATTTTCTAGTTAGTTCTTTTACTTCCTCATTTTTTCCATTTGTTTTAATATCTGTATGCTGTATAGTAAGTTTCAGAGTCTCTTCTTACATCCAGTTGGGTCTTTTCCTTCTTTCTTGCCTTCTTAATGACCTTTTGCTTTCATCTTGTATGATGTTCATGATGTCATCCCACAAGTCTTCTGGTCTTCAGTCTTTAATGCCTATTGCATCAAATCTGTTCTTGAGATGATCTCTAAACTCAGGTGGGATATAGTCAAGGTCATATTTTGTCTCTCATGGACTTGTTTTAACACTCTTCAGCTCCAGCCTGAGCTTGCATATGAGCAATAGATGGTCTGTTCCAAAGTCTGCCCCTGGTCTTGCTTTGGCTGGTGATATAGAGCTTTTCCAATGTGTCTTTCCACAGATGTAGTCAATTTAATTTCTATATTTCTGTGTATTCCATGTAGTGATATCCATGTGTATAGTGGTGTTTTATGTTGTTTGAAAAGGGTATTTTCAATGAAAAAGGCAATTGTCTTGCAAAATTCTATCATGGGATCTCCAACATTATTTCTATTCCTGAGGCCATATTTTGTAACTACTGATCCTTCCTCTTTGTTTCCAACTTTTGCATTCCAATCATCAGTTTTGAATACATCTTGAATACATGTTGATCAATTTCAGACTGAAGAAGTTGATAGAATTCTTAGATTTCTTCATCACTGTCTTAAGTAATTAGTGAGTAAATATGAAAAATAATCTTCCTTGAATTAACTTGTCTTGCTTGTTGTTGTTGTTGTTGTTAAGGGTCATCAAGTTGGCTCCAACCTATAGTAACCCTGATAGGGTGTCTGAGAAGTGGCTGGTGAGGTTGATTCATACAGTTCTAACTGACATTGTAGTACAGTGCATTAACCCACAGCATTGCAGCTATCAAAGACAGTGCTGTACTTCAAGACAGATATGTACATGTTATTTTTGATGATGAGTGCAATGCCATTGCTCTTCAATTTGCCATTCATGGCATAACAAATCAGATTCAAATACACAAAACCAGTTCTTTCAGTTGACTAATGGCTAGAATGTGTCTTCCTCCAATCCTGATGCTACGTTTTTCTTCATAGAACACAGAGTTTCGGATTATTTGCTCAGCATACA
>NW_006408575.1:9376509-9378814 GCF_000296735.1 Chrysochloris asiatica | reverse complement strand
GTAGTGAGGTTGGCCCAGGATTGGGTAGTGTTTTGTTCTGCTGTGCATAAGGTTGCTGTGAGTCAGTAGTGACTCTATGGCACTTAACAACAACAATAACAATGGCTAGAATATAGATATTTATGTGTTCCTTCTTATTTTTTGATGTTTTAATTTCCTTAGATTTATATTTCATACATTCCATGTTCCTAATAGTAATGGGTTTTTACAGCTGTTTTCTTCATTTTGAATCTTTCCCCACCAGCAAATGAAGGGTCCTAAAGGCTTTCTTCTATTCGTGTCATCATAGTCAACTCCACTTTGATGATGCAGCTCTTCTCCATTCTTATTTTTGGTGACTTACATCCTGAGAGCCTCATCTTCTGGCACTTTGTTTGATATTATTGTGGTGCTCTTCATTATGTTTCAACAGTCAGTATTCTGGTGCTGACAGTGTTCCACTGCTATTAATCATGTTTTCAGTGACAAAATATTCAGAAGTAGTCTGTCTTTTCTTCTTTCTCACTTGTTTATGTCTGGAAGTTCATCTGAAACCTGTCTACCATTGTTGACTTGGTTGATATTTAAAATACCAGTGGCATGGCTTCGAGAATCACAGCAACATGCAACTACCACAGTATGACAAACTGACAGATGAGTGGTGGAACATAGCCATAGTGCATATAATTTTTGACTCACACTCATATGTGTGTGTGTATGTGTAGCAACCCTGTATAAAGTTTCTGAGGAGTGGCTGATGATTTTGAACTGTAGGTTATGCAGTCTGATGTATTATCCTGCAGTACCAGAATAATGACTCATCCTCATATGTATATATACATATGAGGGTGAGTCAAAATTATGTGCACTATGGCTATATTCTACTACTCAACTGTCAGTTTTTCATACTGTGGTAGTCCTGGTGTGGCACTGTGGGTTAATGTGCCAGACTGCAAAGCCGTTTGAACCTCAAGGTTGGCGGTTCAAGTTCACCAGCTGCTCCTTGAAAACCCTATACAGGATCACTATGGGTCAGAACCTAATTGACAGCACTTCACAACAACAACTATATATATATGTATTTACGAATTGGGCTGCGAACCTTAAGGTCAGCAGTTTGAAACTACCAGCTGTTCCATGGGAGAAAGATGAGGCTTTCTGCTTCCGTAAAGATTTACAGCCTCAGAAACCCTGTGCAGGGTCACTATGAGACAGTTCTGACTCCATGGCACATAACCACCACTATATCAAGCCACCATTCACTTGTCAGTTTGATGTGTTGTGGTTATTTGTGTGCTTCTGTGCTTTCAGAAGCTACTATATCACAGGTTTTTAAATACCAGCAGGGTCACTATGGTGCACAGATTTCAGCAGAATTTCCAGCCTAAGACACTCTTGTAAGGAGATGCAGACAAATTCTGAATTTTTATCCACTGAAACCCCTGTGAATATCAAAGGATTATTGTTGGATACAGTGCTGAAAGTTGAAAACATGATGAATAGCGCCAGTATGTTGTCAGATATAGTGCCAGAAGATGAGTTCCTGAGATAGGATGTCACTCAAAATGCAACTGAGGAAGAACTGCTTCTTCAAAGTAGAGTTAACCATCATGGTGTGAGTGTAAAATTTTCGGGGCTTACATTTACTGGTGGGGAACAACTCAAAATGAGGAAAAACAGCTGCAACTATTTATTAATAATCAGAAAATGAAATATCCAAAATCTGAATCTCAGAAAATGGGAAGCTGTCAAAAATAAAATGGAGCATGAAGATCGATATCCTAGGCATCAGTGATCTGAAATAGCTAGATATTTACCATTTTGAATCTGATAAACATAGAATAACAAATGGAAGATAAATGGTGTTGCATTCATCATCAAAACTAATATTTCAAGACCTATTTTGAAATACAATGCTGTCTATGACAGGATACTATCCCACACCTACAAGGAAAAGCAGTATCTTCTGTTCCTCTAGCTGCCCTAGGCTGGTCTGCTTGTCCTTTCAAGTGAGAATATCCCACCTCAGAAGTTTCGGGATGGGGCTCAGGTTTTTGCCTAAGGTCTTATACACTACAAAGGTTCCACAAGAAGCCAACTTCACAAGGAAAGTTCTAGCACACCTTTTAGATATTCCAAGCAGTTGAAGGCTGAAGATGACTTACAAGCTTTCTGTCATCATGTTTCTCGATAGTCCTTTCTATCCTACTTGTGTGTATTTTATAACATTAGGCAAGGGAAACCAATGTTCATAAGACAGTCAGGCATCTTAACATTATTTTCCCTCTTTTACCCATTCAGACTATGCCTTGATCCCTGTATCACA
>NW_006408575.1:9338170-9375784 GCF_000296735.1 Chrysochloris asiatica | reverse complement strand
TGCTGATATGAATATTGGTGTGCCTAAAGCTCTGGTAGCATAGTGGTTACGAATGGGGCTGCGAACCTTAAGGTCAGCGGTTTGAAACTACCAGCCTCTCAGCGGGAGAAAGATGAGGCTTTCTACTCCCGTAAAAATGTACACCCTCGGAAACCCTGTATAGGGTCGCTATGGGTCGGAACCAACTCGATGGCACTTAACAACAGCAACAACATATCTAATCATGTCATGGCTCATATTTCTTGTGGCTATATACCAAGTAGAGGAATTGCTGGATCATAAGGTATTTCTATTTCCAACTTTCTGAGGAAGTGCCATACTGTTTTCCAGAGTAGTTGGACAATTTTTCATTCTCACCAGAAATGTAAGAAGGTCCCAGTCTCCACATCCTCACCAGCATTCATTGTCCTCTGCTTTTTTGATCTTTGTTGTTATTGCTGGTGGTGTGAGATGGTATCGCATTATTGTTTTGATTTGCATCTCTCTAATGGCTACTGATCGTGAACATTTCTTCATATGTGTGTGGGCTGCCCAAATGTCTGCCTTAGTAAATTGTCTGTTCATGTCCAGTGCCCATTTTTTAATGGGGCTATTTGACTTTTTCTTGAAGAGTTGTTGTTGCCTATAGATTTTAGAAATTAGTTCCTCGTCTGATATGTCTTTGCAAAAGATATTTCCCATTCTGTGGCCTCCCTATCAGTCTTTTGGTGAAATATTTTGATGTATATAAATTTCTAATTTTTAATATGTCCCAATCATCTATTTTGTCTTCTTTTGTTTGTACAATTCTCACAATGTTTGGTAGTCTATGTGTGCCCTGTATTAGAGCCTTTAAATCTGTCCCTATTTTTTCACTGATGACCTTCATAATTCTGGGATTCACATTTTAGGTTTTTAATCCATGCTGAACTGGTTTTTGTATATGGTGTGAGACAAAGTTCTTGTTTCAATCTTTTGCATTTTGATTTCCAGTTCTGCCAGCACCTTCTATCTGTTGAAGAGACTTTGTCTTCCCTACTCAATGTACTTTGGCCCTTTGTCAAAGATCAATTGGCTGTATGTGGATGGATTAATTTCTGGATTTTTAATTCTGCTCCATTTAGCTATGTATATTTCAATGTACCAGTACCAGGATGCTTTGACCACTGTAGCCATGTAATAAATTTGAAATCCAGAAATTAGAGGCTCCCAACTTTATTCTTCTTCTTAAGAAGTGCTTTGCTTATCCTAGGTCTCATTCCTTTCCATATAAAAGTTTGTAGTTGTTTTTTCCATCTCTTTTAAGAATGACAATGGAATCTGGATTGGGATTGTGTTATATCTATAGATTGCTTTGGGTAGTATTGACATATTTACTTTATTTCCCTTGCTTTCCTCTTGTTCATTTCTAATTTTATAGCATTGTGGTCTGAGAAGATGCTTTGTAATATTGTGATGTTTGAAAATTTATGCAGGCTTATTTTGTGACCTAACACATAGTATATTCTGGAGAATGTTTCATGTGCACTGGAAAATAATGTGCATTTTGCTGTTGTTTTGTTGAATGCTCTGTGCATTTCAAATTTCTTCAAATTTATTAGAGTTTGTTTTATATAGTTTGGAGCGCTTTCACTAGGAGCATAGATATTAAGTGTGGCTATGTCATCTTGTTCAATTTACTCTTTAATCATGAGATAATGTCCATCTTTATCTAATATGCTGGTTTTGCCTTACAATTTATTTTATCAGAGATTAGTATTGTCATTCTGCTAGTTATTGCAATTATCTTGATTTTTTTTTTTTTTTAACCATTTCTTTAACTTCAATTTGCTTTTATCTTTGTGTGTAAGGTGTGTCTCTTGCAGACAACATAATGAAGGATCTTGTTTTCTTTTGCATTCTGTTACTCTCTGTCTCTTAACTAGTGCATTTACTCCATTGGCATTCAATGAAATTATTGATAGGTATGAGTTCATTGCTGTCATTGTTTGTTTTTTATGGAGATGCTGTTTGTTTGTTTGTTTGTTTTGTTCTGCATATCTTCCTGTGCTGAATTGATGTTTTTTGTGTTCTTTATTGTCTGTTTCTTTATACTTTCAATGCTTCCATATTCTTCTTGAAGTTTCATTTTCTTGCTATGTTGTGAAGTATGTGGTTACTTTATATTCTATTAACTTTTTCCTCCATTTTAAACAGTCTGTTTTACCCAGCAATCTACCTGACCTCCTCATCACCTGGATCTCTGTTCTTATGTTTTTACCTTCATTTTCACATTGTAATTGTTTTGATCATAGACTGACCTCCCAGTTCCTCTGAATTCATTCCTGTAGATTTTTTTTTTCTGATTTAGACTCTTCCATCGGTCGATTGAGTTCTGGGTGATGCTGCCACATATGTCCATCTCTGGTTGTTGTCTGTTCTTGCTGGTTCTCAGTCCAAAGAACTTCCTTTAGGATGTTCTGAAGCACTGGATTGACTTTGAAAAAGTCCCTTAGCTTCTGTTTATCCTGGAATGTTTTTATTACATCATCATATTTGATTGACAGCTTTATTGGGCAGATGATTCTTGGTTGGTACTTTTTTTGTTTTGTTTTTTTTTCTTTCATAATTTTATATATGTCTTCCCATTGCTTTCTTGCCTGCATGGTTTCTGATGGGAGAACAGAGCTTAATTATATTTGCTTGTCTTTGTAAGTAACACTTCTCTTTTTCCTAATTACTTTCAAAATTCTCTCCTTGTCTTTAATTTTGAAGAGCTCCATTATGATATGTCTTGCTGATTTCCTTTTGGGGTCTATCCTTCCTAGGGTTCATTGAGCTTCTTGAATGTTTATCTTTTTGTTTTTTTAGGAAGTTGGGAAATCTTCTTCCAGCAGCTCTTCAACTTCTCCTCTGTGGACTTCTGTGATTCTTCCTGTTCTGGAATGCCAATGCTTCTTAAGTTATTCCTCTTCATGTTGTGTCACATGAATCTTAGCATTTCTTCAGATTTTTTTTAATACTTTTTTTCTGCTGTTGTTCTATCATAGCTATATTGAGAGATTTGTCTTCCAGTTTGCTGGTTCTCGCTACCATCTCTTCAATTCTTCTCCTTTGCCTTTCAGTGTATTGTCTGTTTCTGATATTTTATTATTTATCACTTGGACCTCTTTTTGCAGGTTTTGAATGGGTTCCAATGCTATATCTGTCTTATTTTACTGTTCATGTAGTGCATTACTGACTTCTTCCTTATTTTCCCAACCCTTCTGTGGAGCATTTGGATGTACCTTAATATTATTCTCCAGTATTCCTTCTCAGCCTGTTCAAAAGCCTGCCCTTCTTGCAATGGAGTGTCTAGGTCTACCTCCACTTCTTTTGTCTCAGTTATTCTAACTTGTTTCTGGACATGTGCTGAAATCTTTAGCTCTTTCTTGGGCATTTTCAATAATTATATGTGTTTTCAATAATTAGATGAATGTATGGTGATATATTATTGAGCTTTCTGATTGCCTCCAGGTAAGCGTGATCAGGAGATGGGCTTCCTTTTTCACTTTTCTTATTATTCAACTCAGAGTAACTGTAGCAGGTGTTGACTGTCTATCTTGTGTGTAGCAACAATATTGGATCTTGCCTGGATAGTGGGATTTTATATTGTGTGATGGTAACTTGGTTATATGACTGCAATTGCTGTCACTTCTTGGGTAACTTAAGGAGAGAAATAGCCCCCCAAAGGTAAAAGGGGACCAAAACAAAACAAAACAATAGCAAAAAAAAGTTTGGATACTATAGTCTATAATTGCAATAAAAATTAAAAAAGAAAGGAAAAAAACCTGTAGCAAAATATGAGTATGACTTTAATACCCATCTCTTGGATTCTTGCCTTCATGGCCACCTGAAAAATTTCAAGATATTACTGTTGTTCTTTATGATATAATTCAGAATTTAAGTTTCAGCCTGTTTCCATTTTAGTCTGTCTTCCCCTCCACAACCTCCTTCAGGTGTATCTCCTAGTGAGAAACAGCTCAGGTCCAGTTCAAGTCATTCTGGGAGACAACTCAGTTTTAAACAGTCCCTGTTGACTGCTCCCTGTTCATATATTCTGCACACAGTGTCCTTTGCTTAGCAGATCTGTGCGCATGTGTAGTAGAAACCTCCGGGTGAAGGGGGGTATCCACTCACTCAGGCACCCTCTCTAGTTACCAGTGTAAGTGGGCAAACAGCACCAGTCAAAGGTTTTAGAAAAAAAAGTCCACACCTTTATCTCTGAGGATCCGTCAGACCTCTGTGGTGGGAACACTCCTCTGATCCTTCATCTGTTCTGTCATGTCCAAGATGGCTGCTCTGGGATCCACTGGCAGATGCAGTTCAGAAAACACCATCTTTCTTGCTTCTGCTATGAATTCCACTAGCAGTAAGCCTTCAATCTTTCTAAAGATTCCTCTATATATAGTTCAGATTCCTGGGATTGTCCACTGGACCTACTTTGTCCAGTATTCTGTATTATTGCAAGAGGACTGTAAAGCACTTCTCCCTAATCTGCCATTAAGACCCACCCCCTGACTGCTATTTTTCCAAGACAAATTTGTTTGGTTATGTCAATTAATTGTAAGTACTTTCAATATTCTTCTCCATCACCATAATTCAAATACATTGATTCTTCCATGGTCTTCCTTATTTATTGTCCAGCTTTCACATGCATATGAAGTAACTGAAAAGACCATAGTTTGGCTCAGGTGCACCTTAGTCCTCAAACTGTTATATTTGTTTTGTAACAGTTTGAAAGACCACTTTACAGAGGTCTTTTGCAGCAGATCTGTCAATTATATTACACCATTTGATTTATTTTCTTCTATTTCCATGAGCAATGATTGTGGATCCAAACAAAATTAAATTTTTGATAACTTCAATCTTTTCTTCATTTATTCAAATTCATATTTCTACCCTGTATAGGATTTCTGAAGCTGTAAATCTTTGTAAGAACAGAAAGCCTCATGCTTCAGGGTGGCTGGTGTACTTGAAATGCTGACCTAGTGGTTCAAAATCCCATACTTATCCTACAGAGCCACTGTGCTGTCCTTTGTCCACTTAGCATAATACTATTTATTGGTCCAGTTGTGAACATTTTTGTTTTCTTTGCATTGATATGCAATCCATACTGATCTATGATCTTCATCAGTAAGTATTTCAAGTCCTCCTTGCTTTTGGCAAGAAAGGTTGTGTCATTTGCATCTTTTTACTGTTTCATCTAAACCTGAGGCGGTTTTCTTCTTCAAACAATCCAATTTCTGAGACCACTTGTTCAATATTTAGACTGAATAAGTGTGGTGAAATGATACAACCCCAGCTCACATTTTTCCTGGTTAAATAAAAACAGGATCTGTTCTAATGATTTTTCTTTTTGCCTCATGCTCTAATGTGGCATGGCATGCACTTGATTGGTCCTGTCATTATTTAAATATTTGATGTTTTGTTCATTATGGATTTCTGGTATTGATTTTGATATTTGAAAATGTAGCATTAAAAAGTTATGTTTTATATATTGAGTGTTGTGTACCACTTTAAATTTTGAACCTAAGGTGAATACCTCACTTGTCTCACCCTAATCTACCTTGCCTTACTCATTGCCTCTGTCTGTAAATTAAGGGGTATGGACAAGATCAATGGCTTCTTAAGCTGCCTAATGGTTGAAATGACCTGGGGACCTTCACAAAATTACAGATCCCTGTGCTTGACCCCTGGAGAGTCTGATTCATTAGGCTAAGGTAGGTCCTAAGCAAAAATATTTGTCTAAAGAGACCCAGATAATTCTGGTAATTGCTTCTATTTGGAAACTACAGAACTAGATGATTTTTAGTCTCCTCTTAACTTTAATATCATAGGATTTTATCTGATGTTTTTTTCTGTTTTTAAAGTAAATACTTTTGGGATCATAGTTCATTAATTCAGTAGCATCTTTATGCAGATTAATTTAATAGCTTGTTTTTCTCTTGACAGAAAAGATACTGGAGTTCAAGTCCTCTGAGGACCTCATAGATGGGGGTGCTGGGAGAAGAGTGGAGCTCACAAAATGTTTCCCCCTCACAGAGGCTTCATTGAGGCTAGGGGCCCAGATATGCCCCCTTGGTTCAGCCATAAGCAACAGGAAATTGCTTTTAATCAATTTGAAAATAAATGGAACTGAATGCCAGTGCATTTTCTCTTTGAAGAGATGTCAGGAACACTTTCAATCTTTTATCTTCCCGAAAACAGCAGGAGGAACGCCACTGGAATCAGCCCTGTAATTTCTACTCAGTAATTATACCTGTCACCACTTCCGACAGAACAGATATAAATAGCCAGTTATCTTACTTTTTTTCTACTTTTCTTTGTATTATTCTTTCTCCAACCAGAGCCTTCTGTGGCTAATGCTAATACCCATGCACGACACAAAGCATTCATGCAAAGTTCGCCGCTAGACATAAGACCACAGTTACAAAAAGCCGCATGCAATGGATGGAAAGAATCTCATTTGCTCAAAGAGCTCTGGTCTCTAAGATTTATGACAGGTAACAGAGAGAGACAGGCACGAAGGGAAGGGGTTTTGCTCTCCATTTCTATTTTCATTTTATTCCCAGTAGGGAAGCGCACGTGCATACATGCCTGCTGCACTGTGTGTGTTATTACACCCACATACCTTTGCGCCATAGTGACTCACTGCGAGGAAATCAAGTCTTCTGGGAGGTGGATTAACCCTTTCAGGTCTCTGAGGAATGGCACTGTCATCAGGAAAAGGCACAATGGAAATGGTCTAAAAAGTATTCCTTATGATTAATGTAATTACTAATGTAATCATTTAGCATCTTTACTTATTCTTTAAAGGAATTTAACATAAATGATCATTTTGGAATCTCCTACCAGGAAAAAAAAAAAATTAAGTGATATAGTGGAAATAACATGATTTTTAAGGACCAGTATTCTAGCATTCAAATCCTGTTTTTCTTCTTACTTGCTGTGTTGACCTTAGATGAAATAATGTTTCTGAATCTTAGTTTCCATATCTGTAAAATGAGGATAATAAAATTAGCCAACTTGGTTAATTTATCATGGATGGTTATATAGGATAGTATAGGTAGAGCTAAGGAGCTCTACCTATAGAAACACAGCAAGCATGGTTTCTACATGATTATAAAATTTTGACTGATTATTTGCTGACATTCAATTTTCTTCTCCCTTCTTACAGATGTGCAGTGTGACTTCTAGGAATCACAGTCTCACCTACTTTCCATCAAAAAGAAAAAAAACAAAACAAAACAAACAAATATACAATCATTGCATGCTTGTGTGTGTATTTGAGGGTGGTGATCTGGATGGTGCTAGGACCCTTAAATTATCTTTTTCTTGTCTCCCTAGCTAGAGTTTCTGAGATTTCTTCTACTCAAAGCCAGCAGTGCAGAATACATTGCTGAAAGGAAGACACACAAAGAAACTGAGATCCACACAAGCTCTCAAACACAATTTTTCTTCCCTGTCTTTTGTTGTTAAGTGCCACTGAAAAGGTTCTGACTCATAGTGACCCTATACAGAGTTTTGGAGAAACACTTGGTTGGTAAGAACCTCTGACTGACCTTTCAGGTAGCAGTCCCATTCTTATCCTACAGCAACACAGCAGGAATCCCCTCTGTCTTTTATGTTTCCTTTAATTCCTTGGCAGTAGTGTCTCCTTCCAAGGAAACTGTTTTGCCTCACTTTATAAATGAGATATATTATCCCAAATTCACTGCCGTTGAGTTAATTCTGATTCATAGCAAAGTTATATAGGGTTTCTGAGACTGTAAATCTTTATGGGAGCAGACAACCTCATCTTTCTCCAAACCACTGACCATGTGGTTAGCAAGGCAACATTTAACCCACAGCACTACCAGAGCTTCTTTATCAAACTATAGTGAGTATTTAAATAAAATAACATTGATGGTAGCTGTTTAGAAAGTGCTAATAATCTCTCTGTCTCTCTCTCACTCTCTTTCTCAATGAAGAAGCCAGGCAGTATAGGGTTTAAGATTTTCAGCTGCCTGCTTTTCTACCTAGTGATGAGACAGTTTACTTTCCCTCAGTTAGTGCATCTATAAAACTGGGGTGCTATCACTAAAGAGCCCTGGTAGCGTAGTGGTTACGAATCGGGCTGTGAACCGCAAGGTCAGCAGTTTGAAACTACCAGCCGCTCCGGGGGAGAAAGATGAGGCTTTCTGCTCTCATCAAGATTTACAGCCTTGGAAACACTGTACAGGGTCGCTATGGGTTGGAACCGACTCGACGGCACTTAACAACAAAAACAGCATCACTCCTAGTTATTACACAGGATACTTACACTATTTAAAGCAAATAATTAATATGAAGGGATTGAAGAAGTTTCTCTTGCTTCTTAGGTCCCACTCCTGATCCCACTGTAGAAAATTCTATTTGTTCAGTTTTCTTCCTATTCAAATAATTATCAAAAGCATGTTGGTTGTGATTCCTACAGTCCTGAATCTTAGCTACCATTTTCAGTAGCTAGGCAATTTTCTTCCAAGGAAATTCTGTAGAATATCATTTACCAAGTAAGATAGGCACCACATCAGTTCTCCTATGTGTTGAAAGCAGCTTCTATACATAGGCTGACCCTCTGCAGAGTGTGTCCCACAGGGAAGTGATACTTGGCAGGAAGGGAAGGGATATTGTTCCCCAGGAGATTTTTAACTAAGCCTGGAAACATTTTTGTCTGCCACAGGTGGGCTGGCACTACTGACATCCAATGTTAGACACCATAGATGCCATTAAGCATCCTAGGATGCACAGGACAGAATTATCCAGCCCAAAATGTCAATGGTGCTGAAGTTAAGGAACCTTGCAATAGGTTAGGGATGCTCACCATTCAGTCCTCTCCCTTCAGGTTTATCTTAGACACAGGTATAACTGTTTTGTTTGAGGGGCATATCCTTACTGTCCATTGCTACAGAGCCCCTGATTCTTTCTTGGTGTATCTGAAACACTCTCCTGCAGACACTTGAGGGTTAGTAGTCAGGGACCTGCTCAGTGTTCATCTTCTTACACAGTTTCTCTGACCCACTCAACCTAAATAGCCTTCCCTCTTTCCATGCCTCCTAAACACTTTTCCTGCTTTAGTTTTCTTCTTAGCTTCCACTACCTGGTATCATGGTTGTTTGTTGTTAGCATTCCTCTTTTAAATGTGACTCTCACCTGGGCAAAGATTTTGTCTCATTCATTTCTCTAACACCAGAACTTTGCAGTGTGTCTGGCCCATTGTGGGTATTTAATAAATATTTGTGGAATGCATGCAGAGTAAGAGATTTTATTGACGTGCTAGGATTGGTGAATATGTGCTTAATGAATCCTGTCTGTTGTTATTAGCATTATAATCGGGGTGACTGTGTCCTACTTACACTCTCCAATGCGATACTGACCCAAAGATTTTCATTATCTCAGTCTTAGGGGGAAGTTGGCTAATTCTCTCTGAGTTCCTTGACTTGGCACCAGCCTCACATTTTTCAGTGGCTGATTTGAGAATGAAACTGACGGGCTGTGAAGGGACTGCCATCCATCAATCAGTCCTTCAGTCACCCACTCTGCAGATGACAACTCTGACAGGGAAGTAGGGGGGAGTTAGTATAGAATGAATGTCCTGCATCTGGAGGGAGGCATGTTAAGATAGTAAATATTTAGGGAGCAAATTCAGGCTGTCAGATCAAGGGCAGAGAGGCAAACCCAGAATGCCCAGCTGAGCTTGACTTTGTACCTAGACAACTGCTTTGGATAAGGTCTTTTTAAAAAATGTAAATTTATTTATTTTTATTTTTAATTGTGGAAGGGTGAGATAAACCTAGCAAGGAAAAATTGCCCAGATTATTCATTTAGACATAATCTTGGGCAATGGGTAAGATTAAATAAGAATGGAATTAATGGCATTTTATTGCTTGGCTGATAACCAAAATGTTAGTGGTTCAAGCCCAGCTATTCAGAAACAGAAAAATGTGGCAGTCTGCTTCTGTAAAGGTTTCAGCTTTGGAAATCCTATGGGGCAATTCTAGCCTGTCCTATAGAATTGCAATGAGTTGTAATCAATTTGACATCAGAAGATTTTGTCTTGTTTTGTTTGTTTGTTTGTTTGTTTTATTCATTCCATAAAACTTTACTGTGGGCTTATCGTATATCCTCCCATTCCTCTGACAGATTGTTGTACTATGATAGCTCGCATGTTGCTTTGATGCTGTATGATCCAAGCCATGGTATTTTCAATAGCCTCATATGCATGTGAATGTTGGACAATGAAAAATGATAGAAGGCAAATTGAAAAATGGGCTATAGTATAGGCATATGTCACAATCTATGATAGGGTGGAGGAAGAGAAAGTCACTTCTAAATGGTCTAGAATTAGAACCATGGGATTCTTCTTAAAGATGTAGTCACTGGTTCTGACACACAAAGTAAATGTAAGATTTCTAGAGGCAGACAAACGGAGTAGTGATATGTAGTAGCTGGTTCATGTGCACATTTCATCCTAATTTCACATTCAGTGACATCTAATTGGCTGATTGAAATTGATCATTATCTTTTAATTCTATTTTCCATGAACTTTTTGAAGCCTCTTTGTATTTATTTATACCATGAAATTTGGAGAAAACTACAGATTAGGATTTTCTTCTTTTCTTTTAATTTTTAGACCTGTTTCACTAACACACCATTATAAAAGGAAGTTGCAGATGCCTGAAAGGATGTGTACACATTGAAAGAAGTCTGGTGATACAGAATATCTGAGGAAAAGTAATAGATGAGGTTGGTAAGGTAGATTTGAACCAGATTACAATATGCCTTATATGCCAAGGCAAGGAGGCTTGGTCTTATGCTTTGGGCACTGGATTTATCAGAAAATTTTGTGATATAATATTACTTGTATTGTAGAGTGTGTAATTCTAGTGTCAGAGTCACAATTAAACTAAAAAATAAGTGGGAAACCAGTTAAGAGATTTTAGCAGTAAGTAGCAGAATAGAAAGATGATAGAGACCCAGACAGGGCAGTGGTAGTGGAGTAGAAGAGAATGGAATAAACAGAGATGACATGGAGGAGAAAGAATCTAGGAAACTTGACAAGTGATGGACTGGGTAAGGTGGTCCAATATTACTGAATTCACTTGTTTTGGAAACTATGAGGTGGTGATGTTATTTGCAAAGATAAAAAACACAGAAATAAAAGTAGGACTGTGTGGAAGGTAATACTATCTCTTATGGATGTGTTGAACTTGAAAACATTTTGTACATTAAGAAAATCTAGTCTCAATCTTGAGAGAAAGATCAGCGTTACAGATGAATAGGTGATAACAGAGTAGAGTATAGAGCAGAGGTGAGTAAACTTTTTTTCTGTCAAAATTTGTGACATCATTCACAGGCCATACAAAATTATCAAATTAAAATTTAACCTGCTGTATTTGACCAAATAGTTAATTAATTCACCCCTAATATAAAAGGAGCTCTGGTAGCGTAGTGGTTACGAATCGGGCTGCTAACCTTAAGGTCAGCAGTTCGAAACTACCAGCCGCTCCGCGGGAGAAAGATGAGGCTTTCTACTCCCGTAAGGATTTACACCCTCGGAAACCCTGTACAGGGTCGCTATGGGTCGGAACCGACTCGACGGCACTTAACAACAACAAACAACAATATAATGGTGTAAATTTGAATAATAGTGGTATTAACTGGGTTTCCCTGTAGGCGCATGGATATTATCCTATTGCAGACAACGTTGTTCCTCATGACTGATCTGGATTCCAAATGGCCAATACCAGTCCATTTAAGCTCACTAATGCCTAAGATATAGATGTTTCTGTGTTCCATTTCATTTTTGACAACTTCCAATTTTCCTAGATTCATACTTTGTACAGTCCGTGTTCTGATTTTCAGTGGATTTTTACAGCTATTTCTCTTCATTTTGAGTTGTGTCCCATCAGCAAATGATGGGCTTTTCTCCCACAGGCTTTACTCCATTCGCGTTATCATGGTCAACTCTACTTTGAGGAGGCAGCTCTTCCTCAATTGCATTTTGAGTGCCTTGCAACCTGAGGGGCTCATTTTCTGGTACTATATCTGACAGTGCGTCTCCGCTACTCATAAGGTTTTCAGTGACTAAATATTCAGAAATAGTTTGTCACTCCTTCTTCCTAGTCTGTCTTTGTTGGGCAGCTCATCTGAAACCTGTCCACCATGGGTGACCCTACTGTTATTTAAAATACCTGTGGCATAGTTCCCAGAATCACAGCAATTCACAAGCCACCACCGTATGACAAACTGACAGATGAGTGGACCAGTCACTGGAGAAGGATATCATGTTTGGCAACATGGAGGGTCTGAGAAAAAGAGGAAGACCCCCAACGAGATGGATTGGCCAAGTGACAGCATCAATGGATTCAAGCCTGGCAACAGTAGTGAGGTTGGCCCAGGATCGGGCAGTGTTTCATTCTGCTGTGCATAAGGTCACTATGGGTCAGTACTGACTCGATGACACCTAAAAACAGCAACAAATATGATGGTACTGTGGGATAATGCACTATACCTCAAGGTCAGTTTGAACTGCAAGGTTGATGACTCAAACTCACCAACCACTCCTCGAAAACCCTATACAGTGTCACTATGAACTAGAATTGACCTGACAACACTTAACAATAACAACAATGTGATGGCTGGAACTGCGGTTGCTTTGGCAGTGCTAGACCAAATGTATATAGACCTCTATACTAGGGGTAAGGAACATTTGTCCTGCAGACCAGCACTTAATATGGGCCAGATATTCCCTACCCCTCATATAGAGGAAGCAAGGGAAACTCAGGAAGAAAGCACAGAGCAAGAATATAAGGAACACAATGGAGCAGTTTAATAAAACTTTCCATCCATTCATTCATTTGTTAATTCACATACTTAACAAGCATCCATTATGTTTTGGGTAACCATATGTCCTCCTTTTTCTGGAGCAGCACTATTCAGTGTTTGTTGGTTTTGTTAAGTGCCATGGAGTTGGTTCCCACTCATAGCGACCCTGCACAGGGCTTCCAAGGAGCAATTGGAGAGTTTGAATCGCCCATCTTGTGATTTAACCTGACCTTGTGACCCAGTGCTTTATCCCACAGTGCCATACCTGGACTCCAATGTTGTTGGCCAACCATAATTATAAATATCACCTCTTTCTAATCAAAAGTGTCCTAGTTTGAATTATAAATCATATGACCATGTTAACTATGTGCCATAAACAGTACTGACAATCAAGAATTCAGAGATTTGTTCATGTAGAACTTGCTTTCAACGAGTTCTACTAAACATTGTTTGTGTGTGTGTGCTGTGAGTCATGAAAGTAAAGTAAAAAGTATGTTTTTTTTTCCCTCATGGAATTTAGCCTCCACCTAAACAGTAATTCAGGCCACAGGGTGTAAGTGACTACCAATTCCATTGTGGCTGTTGTTGCTATTGTTAGGTGCCATTGAGTCAGTTCTGATTCATAGTGACCCTATACACAACAGAATGAAACACTGCCTGGTCCTTCACCATCCTCACAGTTGTTATGCTTGAACTCATTGCTGCTACCACTATGTCAGTCCATCTCATTGGGAGTCTTCTTCTTTGACTCTCCACTTTATCAAGCACAATGTCCTTTTCTAGGGACTGGTCCCTTCTGATAACATGGCCAAAGTATGACATAATAAGTCTCACCATCCTGGCTTATTAGAAGCATTTTGGTTGTACTTCTTCCAACACAGAATTTCATACCATCCAGAACTGCTATCATCATCAACATTAATAATAATTCATATTAATATTTTGATGCAACATGATTTTTAATAACTACATTGTTGTTAAGTGGCATCAAGTCAATTCAGACTCATAGCAATATTTACTTTCTTTTGTGGGGGCATTTATTGGGCTCCAGCTGCTGACTTTAAGGTTTGCAGTCTCGTGCTTATCCTGTGGAGCCACTGAGCTCACAAGGGCTACATTATATCTCTTCATATGAGTATTTCATGATTTAGTGAAATATCCCCACCCATTAGATATTAGGTTGCTTCCAAATTTTCATTAATATAAATATTCATTCACTTTTACATGTATCTCTTTCTTTAAAATGAATTCCAGTATTATTGCTTGGCATTGTGTCTTTGGTTTAATGTTGTAGAAGTCAAAAGTGATAAATGACTCTTAATTAGCCAGGTGCCCAGGGCTTTGCACCTTCCTCAAAGAATAGGCTCCCTGGGGCAGCTGAATTATCCATTGACTTGCTGGGAGAGTACTGGAACCTAAATGCCAATAATTTTCAATGAACATAATTAAGGATGTCTCAAAGTCTAATTATATCTCATCTACTACCAAATGTTTTCCTTAGCTTATTTAAAATGTGCATTTAAAGAAAGATGTTATTTTCTTATAAAAATTTCTCTTCTTTTTGCTTAATTCCTGCCATCTTTCAGCACCTAATTCAAGGTTTCATGTTTCAGAACTATAGGAATCCTGGAGGTCCCATAGTTAAATGCTTGGCTGCTAACAGAAAGGTCAGTGGTTCGAAGAAAAGAACCACTGCAGAAGAAAAGCTCTGTTAATCTGATTCTGCAAAGGTTAAAATTTAGGAACTGATTCAAAGGCACTTAACAACAACAGCAACAGGGGCAGTTCAATTTTGTCCAATAGTGTCAGTATGAGCCAGAATTGACTGGATGGCATCTAATATCTAAAATCCTTAGAGGAGAATCAGAGAACCCTTGCTCCAAATGAACATATAAATAAAATGTACTTTCACTCTCCAAACCAAGATGTCTCATATAGTCACGATTGCCTTTTGTACTTACTAGCAATGAGAGACTTCTGCTCTTTGCGAGTACAGGCAGTCAAGTTCCCTCCCTATGCACCTCTGGAGATCCTCTGAGAATATTCACTTTTATCCTGGCTCCTGCCGATCACACTCTGCCCTGGATCTCTTTATCAGTCCTCTCTTGTTTCTTAAAAACACTTTTTCATGCCTTTGCCACAGTCTGTGATTTGTTCTGAACACAGGCAAGAACACAGGCTCCTCTCTTAATTCACTAAAGTCAATATGATACTGTTTTATTAACAGATTTTGAAGAAAAGCTTGAATTAGAGAATGATAACACAGAGATAAGGAGAAATAAAAATGAATGTTAGAAGTAATTGCTGTGAAGTCTGGTTTCCAGAACTCATGCAGAAGCTCCCTTCCATGATCACCTCTCATCCATGAGCCTCAATCTTCAGGGTCCGGTTTGCCCTCATGTATAAGAGACCACAACCCAATCTGCTCTACTCTAATTATAGACCTGAATGCTCTAACTTGTTGAGGGATGTGTGAAGAATGTGACAGTTGACAATGAAATAAACTCTGTAGGGGGTAACATAATCCTGTGAATGACAACTTTTTTTAATATTCAGAAACAGGATACTTGACCTGAAACATTTGGACTATTACACTCTTTCTAAGAGCAATGTGTAGATACCTGTTTGAGATACATATAGTTATATGACTCAAAACATTGCCTCTCTAAATGAAGGATAAACCTATAAGGAAAATATGTTCTAGGTTCACTCTACAATGCAGCAGAGATTTTTGGCATCTCTCCCCATCCATTAATTTCATAAGTTCAATGATAATTTTAACAATTCACTTGCAACAGCTAAAATTAATTACTAGAAGATTTAAATATCGGTTTGTATCTAAGACACAACCACATCATGATGGCATACATTTTAGAAAGTTTTAACCACCACTACATTACCATGAGGTCTTCATCTCTTTCTTTCTTATTTCTTACATTAACAAAACAAGACAAATGATGTTAATGAGGCCAGATGCAATCCACAAGATTAGGCTGTGTATTGAGTCAATCTCTTTTGAAGATAAAAGAGATTAAACAAACAAGTAGACCTCAGAGGACCTGTTGTTGTTGTTGTTAAGTGCCGTCGAGTCGGTTCCGACCCATAGCGACCCTGTACAGGGTTTCCGAGGGTGTAAATCTTTACGGGAGTAGAAAGCCTCATCTTTCTCCCGCGGAGTGGCTGGTAGCCACCATAAAAGTGGAGCTGGGAGTGGAATGTGTAGCTTGGACCTGGGGTCTCTACACTGTGAAGCTCCTAAATCTAGGGAAAAAGTAATGCTAAGCCACATGGAAATCTCCAAGGAATACTGGGAGACAAGGTCCTTCCTCTAGAGCTTGTACTCTGAATTTGGACTTCCAGTCTCCTAAACTGTGAGAGAATCAATTTCTGGTTGTTAAAGTCATCCACTTGTGATATTTCTGTTATAGCAACATGAGATAACTTAGGCAGTGAAGAAAAGCAAAGTTTTCCTCACACTGTAAGAAATATTCAACAATAGTGAGGATGGCCCAGGATTGGGCAGTGTTTTGTTTGCTGTGCATAAGGTCGCTGTGAGTCAGCACTGACTCAGTGGCACCTAACAATAACATTACCATGATGACAGGAATGGAGTAAAGCCCATGGGACCTTCATTTGCTGATGGAGCACAACTCAAAATGAAGAGAAATAGCTATAAACATCCATTAATAATGGGAACATGGATTGTAAGAAGTCTGAATCTAGGAAAATTGGAAATTATCAAAAATGAAACAGAATGCATAAACATCGATATCTTAGGAATTAGTGAGCTGAAATGAACTGGTATTGGCCATTTTGACCAAAAGAACAAACAGATCTGTGCTGGAAGAACTGCAGCCAGAGTGCTCCTTGGAGGCCAGGATGGCCAAACTTCATCTCTCATACTTCAGACGTATTGTCAGGATGGACCAGTCTCTGGAAAATGATATCATTTTTGGTAAGGTGGAAGGTCAGAGAAAAAGAGCAAGGCCCCCAGCTAGATGGATTGGCAAAATTGCAACATCAATGGGCTCAAGCGTGGTAACAATTATGAGGCTGTCCCAGGACCAGGCAGTGTTTCATTGTAGTTTGCATAGGGTCCCTATGAGTTGGTACGGACTCCATGGCACCTAACAACAACAACAACAACGTTACTCTAGGCCCATCTGTAGATTCTACTGACCATCTTTTGCTCCATCTCAAATCATTTAACTTTTTTCTCTGATCTGTTTACCCTTTCTTCTGAAAAATATCCACCTTACAAATAATTGCTGTAGTGCTGTGGATTAATGCACAAGATTGCAAAACTGTTTGAACTGCATGGTCGGCAGTTCAAGTTCATCAACTGCTCCTCAGAAACCCTATACAAGGTTACTATAGGTCGGAATCAACTCGACGGCACTTAACAACAACAACAAAGGGCATATTATTGGGTATTAGTTGACTTTACAAAGATTGGTATAGTTTTTTATTTGATTGAAAACTCCTTGAAGACAGAAACATAGCTTTTACTTGAATTTTAGCAATGCCTAACACAGCATCCAATAAATATGAAGATGAAGCAAAAAGTATTGCTGCTAGGGTTCCAGTTCCTATATGCATGGGTTTATTCCAAGCAAAACATGCTAAAATTTGTCTTTATGACCAATGGATAGTTGCAGACAAGTTCTTTCACTTGTATTAGTCTTGTTAGGGTGCCTTCAAAATTAAGGATGAGTGTTAAACCCTCCCCCCCCAAAAAAAACGTTGCACAAAGATCAACTAACTGAGCAAGCTGAAATTTCTATTAGCCTTCTAAGCAAAAAGGAAGTTAATGAAGATAATTTTAGGAACAATTGCAACCAAGATAAGTCTTGGATTTACCAATAAGATCTAGAGATCAAGGTCCAATAACAAGAGTGGTTTCTGAGGAGATCTGTGGGGCCAGTGAAATTCAAGGCAGAGAGATCAGCTCCGAAAGTTATGGTGAATGTTTTTTTGAATGCTAAAGAGGTAATGTTGATGGATTTTTTTAAAGAATCCAGAATTTTCATGTGGGTGTTTATTATGAAGAAGTTTTAAGAAAATTAGAAACAACATTGGTGATAAAAAAGGTTAGAAATTTGCACCTTTTTTTTTTTTTTTTCCATTATGACAGTGCATCCTCTCTTTTTTCCAGAGTAGCAAGGACTGTCCTAGGAGAATTTCATTGGGAAACTTTACTCATCCACCTTACAGCCCTGATTGTGCCTTTTAGACTTCTTTTTATTCCCCAAACTCACAGAGGAGTTAAATGAAACATGATTTGAGTCCTTTTAGAATAACAAATGAGGCGCCATTTTGATAGAACACAAAATTCTTCAGGAAAGGTTGTTGTGATCAAGTGCCATCGATTCACTTCTAACTCATAGATAGAGGATTTCTGTGGAGCAGAGCAGCTGATAGGTTTAAACCACTGAATTTATGGTTCACAGTCCAGTGCTCAGAGAGATGGAAACACCGCCTTCTGAAACATATTCCCTCCTAGGTGGAGGGAATGTTAAGAAACAATTGGTTCATTATTTTAATATTGTTGATTAATAAAAGTTTCTATGATTTTGTAACAAATTTTTTATTTACTCTCATACTGTACAGTATTTTCTTGCTTCAAAGATATTGATTATTAAATTGCACCATTGATTTAATAAAAGCTCTTTAGAAAACAAAAACTCCACTGCATTGAGTGTACTCACTGATTTTTCAACTCATTCCAATTTTCAAAGCATTAATTGGAGTAGAGGGGAGAAAGAAGCACATTGTGGATAGACTTAACATGGTATGGTATAGTATGTGAACTCTTACAGCTTTAGGAACCTCAGAGGTCAAATATTCCAGCCTCCAACCAAATGTAAGAATCTTTCCAGAATGAATGCTTAATCTAGGGTTAATGAGTGGAACTAAGAGAATAGATGGATTCCTGAAATTTTAGGCAAACTTGGGCTTGTATATGTATGCATGTAGATTTTCTTAGGAATGGACCAGTAGCCTCCATTATCTTTTAAAAGTCACATTGTTGTTGTTAAGTGTCTTCGAGTCAGTTCCAAATCATAGCAACCCTGTACAGAGTTTCAAGGAGTGGCTGGTGAGTTTGAACCTCCAACCTTGGTTCAAACTGACCTTGTGGTCCAGCGCTTTATCCCACAGCACCACACCTGGACTCCCTTAAAAGTCATACTAACCTCAAACTCCTTGCTGTTACTTGGTGTTAAGTGCCATCGAGTCGGTTTCAACTCATAGCAACCAGGTGCAGGGTTTCTGAGGAGCAGCTGATGGATTTGAACTGTTCACCTTGTGGTTCACAGTCCAGTGCTGATCCTGTAGTGCTACTCCTTAAGAAGCACTAATTTAGAGCACTGTTTGTAGGTTATCATACTATCTAAATTTTAATATTGCCAAGGGAGTTTATTCAATCATTCAGCTCTTGTAACGATTAAAAAAACCTTTGCTAACTTGCCCTAAAATTTGCTGCCTTATGCCCCTTGGTCATGGGCCAGAATACCTACTTCTGTTAGATGTTTTATTATAAATATTAACGATGATGGCTTGATACATGCTGGCTCATTAATATAAGAAAGATCAAGCTGAGGAGCACAAAATTGGCTTATTGGCTTTAATGTTTTGTTTTGTTTGTTTTTTTTTCATTGATTTTAGCTTTTTCTTTTTCTTTTGAACCTGAACATTTTGAAAAGTGGGAAGCCAACTCGGTGTGGAAATGGCATATGCTTAGTGATCAATAAATGTCAGCTGAATGAATTAAGTAGATTCGTGTATTTAATTTGAATTAAATAAATGATGAAGGAAGTGTGGCTAACTAAAACATTTGGAATATGAATTTGTGAGATAATTAACACTTGAGTAATTGAAATGATGTACTTCATTCCACGTCCATTTTTTAATCTGGCTTGGATTTCTGGCAGTTCTCTGCCAATCAATTGCTGTAACTGTGCTTGAATATGATAATTACATGTAATAATAATGATATTGTTCAATAACTTCCACATTCTGTTGAAACACCTCTCTTTAAAATGGTCACAAATTTGAATCTCTTCCAGTCAATGGTTACGTGTTTCAAATTTCTTGGCATAGATGAATGAGGGCTTTCAGAACTGCATCCATTTGTTGAAATATTTCAATTGACATTCTGTCAATCCTTGAAGACTTGTTTTTTGCCAGTGTCTTCAGTGTAGTTTGGACTTTTTCCTTTCATACCATCTGTTCTTGATTATATGCTATCTCCTGAAATGGATGAAATTCAATCAATTATTTTTGGTACAATGACTGTGTTTCTTCCATTTTCTTTTGATGCTTTCTGTGTTGTTCAATTATTTGCCCATAAATGTTCAATATATTGTAACTGCAGGCTTAATTTTTTTTTTTTTTTTTCATTTCTTTCGGCATGACAAATGCTGAGCATGTTCTTCCATTTTGGTTTTCTCACTTCTGGTTTTTGCACATTTCATTATAATAGTTTGTCTTCTCAAGCCACCCTATAAAGTCTCTGTTCCATTCTGTTCAAGAGAAAGTTCCAGAGTCTCTTTTAACCACCACTCAGGTCTTTTCCTTCTTTCCTGGTTTTTTTAATGGCCTTTTGTTTTCTTTATGTATGATGTCATTAATGTCATGCCACAATTTGTCTGGGCTTCAGTTGTTAATGTTCAATGCATCAAATCCATTCTTGACATAGTCTCTAAGTCCAGGTGAGGTATACTCAAAGTTATACTTTGATGCTCATGGATTTCTTTCAATTGTCTTCAGTTTGAACATGGACTTGCATCTGAGCAGTTGATGGTTTATTACACAGTATGCTCTTGGTCTTTTTCTGACTGGTAATATTGAGATTCTCCTTCATCTCTTTTCACATCAGTGGTCAATTTGATTGCTGTGTATTCCATCTGGTGAGGTTTACATGTATAGTTGCTGTTGAAGTTGTTTCTATCACCAATGACCTATTTTTCAGCTCCTACTCTTTCCTTGTTTCCAACTTGCACATTTAAAATCGTCAACAATTCTCAATGCATCTTAAATTACATTTTGATCCATTCAGACTGCATGAATTGGCAAAATCTTCAATTTCTTCAACTTTGGAATAAATGGTTGGTGAATAAAATTAAATATTACAGATATGAAGTGGTCTTCTTGTAGGTATATAGGTATTATCTTATTGCTAACAGCTTTATACTTCAGAATGAATCTTGAAATTTGTTGTTTTTGTTTTTGACAGTGAATGTGATGCCATTCCTCTTTAATTTATCATTCATGGCAAAGCAGTCCATATGTTATCATATTGAAAATGGCCAATACCAGCTGTTGAGTATGTTCTGACTCAGAGAGATCCTGTACACAACAGAATGAAATACTGCCTGGTCATGTGTCATTCTTCTTATTCTGTCATAATTTGGAAGTTCTTTTGAAACCTACCCACTATTGGTGATCTGCTGTTATTTGAAATATCAGTAGCAAATCTTCAAGTATCACAACAACATGCAGGATACCACAGTAAGCCAAACTGAGAGACAACTGGTGATTCGACCAAGTAAATTTTGCTCAAAATAGTTTCAAATTGCTTACTATAATGCATTGACAGGGAACAGTAGGAAATTTATGAGAGATTAACAAAAGGATGTACTTTGAGAACTACCATTAATGTCAGATGTACCTTAGCTGAAATCAGTGAGTACCAGAGAGATGTTTACCAATATACAAAGGCATTTGTCTATGTAGATCACAACAAATTTTGAATAATGGTGTAAAAATAATAATTTCAGAACTCTTAATTTTACTCATGTGGAACTTGTACATAGATCAAGAGGTAGTCATTTGAACAGACCAAGGGAATTTCATATGGTTTAAAATCAAGAAATGTGTGTGCCAGGACTGTATCCTTTCACCATAATTACTCAATTTTTATGCTAAGGAAATAATCTAAGATGTCGGATAATATGAAGACAATGCGGCATCAGGTTAGGAAGAAGACTTATTACCAGTCTGTAATATGCAGGTGACACAGCCTTATTTGTTGAAAATAAAGACTTGAAACACTGATGAAGGTCAAATAATATTACATTTAGTATGGATTACATCTCAATAAAAAAGAAAACTAAAAAATTCAGAACTGAAACAATAAGCAAGTTCATGATAAATGAATCAGATATTGAAGTTGTAAAGAATTTCATTTTACATGGCTCCATAATCAATACCCATGGAATCAACAGGCAAGAAATTAAATGAAATATTGCATTAGGAAATTTTCTGCAAAAGATTGTCTTTAAAATGTTAAAATGAAAACTTGTGACCTTGAGGAGCAGGTGAGTCTGACACAAATCATGGCATTTTAAATTTCTTCAAGCTCATTTGAAAGATAAACAACAAATAAAGAAGACCAGAGGAGATTTGATGCCTCTGGATTATGGTGTTGGTGAAGAATATTGACTGTACCATGGACTGTCATAAAAATGAATCAATCTGTCTTGGAAGAAGTATAGCTGCAATGTTTCTTAGAAACAGGTATGACAAGACTTCAAACCACATATTTTGGACATGTTATCAGAAGGGACCAGTCCCTTTAAAAGGACATCAAGCTTGGTAAACTAGAAGGTCAGCTTAAAAGAGGAAGATGTTCATCGAGACGGGTTGATATAGTGGTTTCAACAATAAGCTCAAGCAAAGCAACACTTGTGAGGATGGAGTTGGACTAGGAAGTGTTTTACTATATTGTGTATAGGGTTTCTATGATAGGTAACTGACTCAGTGGCATCTAACAACAACAACAAATGAAATGGAGGGTAACTAAAACACTTGAAGCTATGATAATGGATGCTGTGCAGAACCATGTCAGTGTTATTTACAATCACAAACAATTTTCAGTGTCTGAAGTCCAGTTCTTCTGAAGATAGATTCATCTAATATTCCATCCACCAATCGATGGTTTCATCCTCCCAACCAACATTCATAGACTAAGCTGTATGTTTTATATGGAGGAAATATGATACATTGTGATATTTTAGACACTCTAACACTTGTCTGTTAGTTTGACATACAATGGTGCATTGTGTGTTGTTGTGATGTTGGAAGCGATGTCACTGATATTTTAAATACCATCAGATTACAACCATGGTGGACTGATTTCAGCTGAACTTCCAGACTAAGAGTATCTAAGAAGAATGAGAGGTGGACTACTTCTTAATATTTAGCCACTGAAAAACCTATGAATCATAGTGAAATAGAGTCAGGTAGCACCAGAATATTTTATATTGAAGCATGATAAATAGCATGAGAATATTGTCAGGTATAGTGTCAGAAGATGAATCCCTCAGGTTGGAAGGCACTAAACATATGACTGGGAGTAGCTGTCTCTTCAAAAGCAAGTTGACCGTGGCAATGAGAATGGAGTAAAGCTTTCTGGACCTTCATTTGCTAATGGGGCACAACTCACTATGAAGTGAAACAGCTGAAAATATCCGTTAACAGTCAGAACATGGAATTTACAAAGTGTCAAGGACCGACCTCAACACAGATGTTTGGTGCACGAGGTGGGGATATCTGGTGGTGATAAAGATATAGAAAGACACACAAGGACACAAAGAGAGTGACAAAGAGACACCCCGAAACCACAGTGGATGTGGGACTGGCATCAGGCAGATCCCTCATTGCAAACATCTCAGCCATGAAGGCCGTAATATCCTGCATAGTAAACATCTTGGCTAAACAGGCAGTATGGTTGCAATGCTGGACTGAGCCCCTGCATGCTGTAATGCACACCTTGCCAGTCTTAATGCACCTGGATTCGTTCTGCGCCTCCGTTTTATTTAGGGGAGGAGCCTTACACCAAGCTGGGAGGGACTAAGACAAGGTACAGCTAACACACGTAATTTTCCAGACATTCAGGCAACTTTACATCGTAATTTGCAGGTTCGAGTCCCAGGCCCGCAACTTGGTTTCTCAGGCTCAATTAACATATCTATACCACCTGAGCTCAGTTGGGGGAGAGTGAGAAGGAAGATCAAAAGGCTTGGGAGGAGTCCCGCTGTGTTGGCTTCCTGAGCCAGGTTTTCAGGAGGCCAGTAGAATGGCCTGCACCTGGAAACACTTTAAGACAGCAGTCTTTTTGTCCTTAGAACAAAGACTGGGAAGTCGCTCATCTACCTTGAGTGAATTCTTTGGGGGAAATTTTCTCCAGAGCCCAGCAAATCTGCTTTAGGAACTTTTAGTCTCTGCCTTAGGAGGTTATTACATTTATCTGTGGATATCAAGTCTTTATGTATGAAATTAATAATAAACATAACTGAACAATAAGATGAAAGACGGTTTTCTATGTCTGCTAAGTGGCTAGAGTTTGTTCCTCAGAGCCTGTGGCCTGTACGGTGTGCAACACTTGGGCCCACAGGGCCTCGAACTCCTGACCAGGTCTGCATGGTCTGCAACAACAAAGTATAAATCTAGAAAAATAGGAAATGATAAAAAATGATATCTAATGCATAAAAATTTATACCCAAGGTATTAGTGAACTGGAATGGATTATTATTGTCCTTTTGAATCTGACAAATTAAAATAAGCCATAAACCATAAATCATGGTTTATTATGCCAGGAACATCAAATTGAAGTGGAATAGCATTGCATTCAATATCAAAAAGAGCATTTCAATACCTTTCTTGAAGTATAATGCTGTCTGTGATAGGACAATATCCATATACTTACAAGGAAGACCAATTAATATGACACTATGACACAAATTTCAGCACCAACCACTAAAGCTAGTGATGATTAAATTAAATAATTCTACCAAATTCTTCAGTCTTAAATTTATTAAACATTCAATCTAGATGTATTGATAATTACTAGTAATTGGAATGCAAAGGTTGGAAAAAGAAAGATTCAATAGTTAGAAAATATGGGTTTGGTGATAGAAATAATACTGGAATTGCACAGGACCAATAACTTACTCATTGCTAATACCTTTTCTAAAATGACATAAAAAACTATACACATGTACTTTACCAGATATAATACACAGAAATCAAATTGATTACATATGTTGGAAAAGATGGTGGAAAAGCTGCATCATTAGCCTAAACAAGGCCAAGGGAAGACTGTGGACAAAGATAGACCATCAATTGTTCATATGCAAGTTCAGGCTGTTGTTGTTAGTTGTCATCGAGTTGATATTGACTTATAGTGACCCCATGAACAACAGAATGAAACACTGCCCAGTCCCCCACCAACCCTACAACCATTGTCATGTTTAAGACCATTGCTGCTGCCACTGTGCAAATTCATCTCCCTAGGGGTCTTTCTCTTTTTCTCCAATCCTTCACTTTACCAAATATGATAACCTATACCAGGTACTGGTCCCTCCTAATAATATGTTTGAAGTATCTGAAATGAAACCTGGCCATCCTGGTATCCAAGGAGCATTATGACTGACTTCTAACACAGGTCTGTTTGTTCTTTTGGCCGTCCATGGTACCTTTAATATTCTTCTCTAACACCATAATTCAAATGCAATTCTTCTAAGGTTTTCCTTATTCACTGTCCAATTTTCACATGCATATGAATTTACTGAAAATACCATGGCTTGGCTCAGGTGTACATTAGTCATCAAACTGACATCTTTGCTTTTGAACTCTTTAAAGAGATCTTATGCAGCAGATTTACCCAATGCACTATGTTATTTGATTTCTTGGCTGATGTTTCTATGAGTGTTAATGGTTGATATGAGCAAATTGAAGTCTTTGACAACTTCAATCTTTCCTTCATCTATATGGATGATATTTATTGGTCTAGTCGTGAGGATTTTTGTTTTCTGTACATTGAGGTGCAACCCATACCAAAGGCTGTGGTGTTTGATCTTCATCAGTAAGTATATTAACGCCTCTTCATTTTCAGCAAGCAAGGTTGTATCATCTACATGTTACATATTGTTAATGAGTCTTCCTCTAATCCTGATGCCACATTCTTCTTCATATAATCCAGTTCAGGCTGAAGCTGAAGAAAAAAGAAAAAATCCTTGAGACTCAAAATATGACCTTGAACCAATCTTACCTTAATTTATAGAACACCACAAGAACATATTTGCATTAGAGACTAATGACAGAAGACCAGAAGAGTTGTGGAATGATACTGAGAACACCATACAGGGAGAAAACAAAAAGTCCTAAAATACTAATGACAATCAAAGCCCACAACCTTTAGTATGGGTAGTACCTCAATGTAAAGAAAATAAAAACTCTAGCTACTGGACCAATAAATTAAATTTGCTTTACTTCCAAATTTTTTGATAGGAAAAATTTACCTAAATAAAGGCATAAGTAGATTTATCCTCAAGAGATTCATAATCCCAGTGTGGTGCTATAGGATAAGCACTGGATTGCTAACCACAAAGTCAACATTTCAAACACACCAGCTGCTCCTTGGAAACCCTACACAAGAGATTCATAGTCCCAGTGTGGTGCTACAGAATAAACACTGGATTCCTAACCACAAAGTCAGCATTTCAAGCACATCATCTGCTCCTCAGAAACCCTACACAGAGTCAGAATTGACTCAATGGCACTTAACAACAACAACAAAATATAAAACAGGGCAATAATGAAGCATATCTCATTAAGAAGGCACTATATTAAGACAAACGTGTATTTGATTTCTTGAAAAAATAACTTCTTTGGAAACTTACAATAAGTTACTCATAAACCCCAAATAATAAACCATAAAATTCACTTGCATACCTACCTATACATTTACTTCTGATATAGCTAAACTTGCATTGTTGGTAAGCACTACAGAGGTAGCTCACGGGAAAGGGACAAAAACAATCATAAGATCCAGGTGGTCTTAAACAAATGGGACTCTCTCAGAGAGGAACAGTTGCAAAGGTCTCTTCCTCTGGATTTCCCAGATGAAAGATATTTTCAGACAAAACAACCTATGAACATTACAGCTTTGTTTTGTTTTCCAAACCTATATTTTATTGGCTTTAATTACACACTTCAATATTTACAAAGTTAAAGTTTAAATGAAAAGTCTCTATTGTATTAATATATATTTAGCTACAGCCTGAATTAAAGTGCCCTGGAGCAAATACAAATCCATCGGCTTAGAATCAGTGATTGCCTCAGGAACCAGGTAGTACTCTGTGTTACAACAAAGCAGTTTATTTGTGATCAGTGTCTGAGATTCTATACATCCTTCACAAATTTACTTTGACATAATCTGGTACTTTTTTTTTAAAAACTGAAACTTTAAACTGCTAGATTTTGACTCACCCAGAGTAGAAGGGCTGGTATAAGTTATTTTCCAGAAATGAGGTACCATTTCACAGACTGGTTTCTTTTTGTCTGTTTTCAAGTTTTAAAGAGCTAAATTTGTGTTTGTTATAATCAAAAAGTAGGAAAGATATTCTTTAAAAATAATTTTGATCAAGTATATGTTCAAAGAAAGTAGGATAAAAAGGCTTTTTCTCTAACATTCTGCATTGGACTGTACTGTTTTTGCTCAATAGAAATTAGCTTCTGTCATTTGCTAAAAGAGTGCGTAGTGGGGAACAGGATATGTTGGGAATTTCATTACAGGCAACAGAACCTTTCTCTTGGGTAAACCATAGGCAGGGGCAGCTGTGCTGTAACCATATGGTGTTCCATAGCCTGGAGCTATGTAGCCAGGAGCAGCTGTGGCCCCAACAAAAAGCTCCCCTTGTTAGAGTTCCTCTTCCTCTGTCCAGAACAGCCTGGACTGCTGCAGACACAGCTGTATTCACAACACCCTTTGCCTGAGGGAGAATCTTCTTTTTCTTATTATTTGCTGCATTGGGTCCAGAAAACAGTTTCTCGAGAGCAGTTAATGCTACACTTGCCTTCGCCACTTTTTTATTTGGACCTGAACCTCGGAATTTCTGTCCATCTACTTCTACCTCCATTACAAAACGTTAGTCATGGCTTCCACCAGTTCTCCGAGATGAGTTCATATTTAAGACCTCTTCTTTTTTCATTAAGCTCCATTACAGGATTTTTGCTACTTGCTGTAAGGATTGGGCCCTGAGTTCTTACCTCTAAGGTACTGGAGGTTTCAGTTGTAGAATTTCCAGTATTGCTTGAGTTTGAAGACATCATTTCATTTTTGCTTTCATTATCTGATTTTTCATTGGAACTCATACATTCAATATCTGCATCAAAGCCTGTTGGGTATCCCATTGTCTGTAGTATCTTCACTGCTACGTGAAGTTTTGCTGTTTTCTTGAATGGTCCTGAGGCTTCTTACGTTGTGCCATCCACATCTACAGACATTGTGACAACAGGGGCATGAACAGGACCAGACTGAGATAAGAGCTTGTACTGAAGGCCAGGCCTGATCTGATTTAGTGTATTCATAAAGTCTATAGCTGCACAGTCCAGAATTTTCCTTAAATTTCATTTCATTTTCTTGTTGGGATCTTTATCATCCCCTAATACATCCTCATCACTGGACCACTAGACAACATTCTTATCAATGGAGAAAAGATTGAAGTTGTCAAGGACTTCATTCTTCTTGGATCAACTATCAACACTCGTGGAAGTAGCAGTCAAGAGATCAGATGACGTATTGCACTGGGCAAATCTGCTGCACAGGAACTTTTTAAAGTATTGAAGAGCAGAGATGTCAGCTTGAGGACTAGGGTGCGCCTGACCCAGGCCATTGTGTTTTCAATAGCCTCATATGGATGCGAAAGCTGGACAGTGAATAAGGAAGATTGTAGAAGAATTGATGCCTTTGAGTTGTGGTGTTGGAGGAGAATACTGAAAGTGCCATGGACTGCCAAAAGAACCAATAGATCTGTTTTGGAAGAAGTGGAGCCAGAGTGCTCCTTGGAGGCCAAGATGGCTAAATTTTGTCTCTCCTACTTTGGACATATTGTCTGGAGGAAACAATAGTTGGAGAAGGATGTCATGCTGGGAAGGGTGGAGGGTCAGAGAAGAAGAGGAAGACCCCCAATGAAATGGATCGGCCAGGTGGCATCATTGATGGACTCAAGTGTGGCAGCGGTAGTGAGGTTGGCCCAGGATCGGACATTGTTTCATTCTGCTGTGCATGGGGTCGCTATGAGTCAGTTCCGACTCGATGGCACCTGACAACAACAACAACAATACATCCTCAAATGGCCTCTTTAGAGCTGAAGACCTAGCACCTTCTTTATCAGTAACTGACCAGAAATATTTCTGGAAAGGCTTACTGGATGGAAAAGGATCCATCTCCAGCACTTTATAAATCTGGCCAAAGGCTGATAATCTGAGTGCATGCTGTGCACTGTGGGTAATATCTTCTTTTTGTTGAATGGTCATACAGCTCAGAGCATCTGTTGGGTCACACTCACAAGGATCATGAAGACCAGGACCTCCAGGAGGTAGTATTCCAATGCCAAACACTCCATTACTTGTCTCAAGGCCTCCCCAGCGCCCAAAGGTCTATTACAAGTACCTATAGACTTTTCACATATAAGTTCTAGTGGCCATCCTTTTAATGGTGCCCATGTGGGGACTTTGGTGCACAAATCTCGAAGACTGTGGAGGACAATTACACATGACTTTAATCCATTTGCCCTTGCCTGAAACCATTTGGCAAGTCTCAGAGATGCCAAAGCATTCAGGCATTTCTGCCTGTCCAATAAGTCCGGAGGATCTTTTATTGCAACATTTTCTCCATCTTTTTTCTCCAATTTGTCCCTAATTAGAGGGGAAGTAAGTATCACCTTCAAAGTTAGGGTGGGTTCCTTTGTATTCTGAATTATAATAGATGCCTCATTTACACATTGCTCTACTTGATATTTCTCTTCTGTGAGTTTCTGAGTCTGAATAGGAAGATTTTCTTTGACTGTATTTAATAGGGATTCTGTGGGTTTGTCTTTATACATTAAACCAGCTCCAAGTCCATATCATCTTTAATCAGCAAGCCTTTTGTAACCAGGCCAATCCTCATTACACCACACAATGTACGACCACCTTTATCCTTGGAATAGTTTTCTACAGCCTCATCTTTCTTCACTTCTGTCTCACCCTCTGTTTTTATGCCTATATTTATTTCATCCAGCCAATCTGAGACATGCTTAAGAGGACGTTCAACAGTAGACACCTTATTCTGAACAGCTTCAAGTTCCTCTGGTGATGGGGAATTTGTTGAATGTTTCACCATAACATGCCTGTCATCATTGGCAAAAGATCGACTAGAATTCATGATTTTCTATAGTATTTTTAGTTTCTTTTTATGATCATTTCCGCTCTTTCTTGTCATCTTCACCAGACACTCTTTTGTGTGGCAGAATTTTCTCATAAGCCTGAGTCCCCTGACAGCTCACAGTCAATAGGACAGGGATGTTTGGAGATTTTTCTATGGAATAAACCTGTGCCGTGCTCTGCATGCTTGGTGCTTGCTCCCTCTCAACCGCTGCCCACCACCTCATCTCGGGTTCCTCAGTGCAGTGTCGGCTCCTGCTGCTGCAGCGGCTACTGCCCTGGTGGCACTTGAGGCTCTGGTCTCCACTTCAGTGGCGGCCACCTTACAGCTTTTTGAAAAGGTTGTTTTGCAAACACTTCCCTGAGGCTAGGAAATGGCAAGTTTGTCATTCTTCCTAATGTTATCTATAATATGTTATGATCCACACAGTTTAATACTTTTGCATAATTGATTAAACACAGGTAAACTTTTTGTTCTGGAAAGAAGTTCTGTCCTTTGTCAGACAATGAAACTGTTACTCCAGCAATAATTGTGACCACACTCAGACCTCACAGTAATGACATGGCATATGAATCAATAATAGGTCATTGGACTTTACATTTTCCCAAAATACCTGCTTTAAATTCATATTCCTGTATTCGTTCCTTCTTTTATCCTTTCTGTCTTTCACTCTTTCTATGTTTTATTCATTACTTTTTCCTAGTTTTTATTCTTCCTCCCCTCCTGACTTTCTTTATTTCTCTTTTCTTTAAGAGTTTAAAAGCCACTCACTAGGTTACTTATCTTGGGGTAAAAGGTGAAGATTGTGGATCTAGAATCAATTATGGATTTGTTTTTCTCTTTTGTTAGCCCTGGGGACACCACAAACGGCATCGATTGATACCAATGCAACTGCTTTTTGCTGCTGCTTATAATTGATGCTATTCCATTAAAAGGTGAATGCACACAACAGAGAAATACGAAGTAAAATAGTTACAGACAGTGATTAATATCTTAAATATTCCTAGGGAGTAGTACAAAATGAAGATGGGAGACAGATGTACAGCAGGAAAATCTCAAGGATCCTTGGCCTTTGATTTCATGCCACAAGGCATAGACCCTGAATCATCAAAAAATATGAAACAAGTTCCTGTTGTCTATGTTGCCTTTGTTCGGTATCAAGTCAGTCTGACTCATAGCAACCCTTTGCACAACAGAATGAAACACTATCTGGCCCTGTGCCATCACAATTGCTAGGTTTGAGCCTATTGTTGCTACCACTGTGTCAATCCATCTAATTGGAGGGCTTGCTCTTTTTTGATACCTTTCACTTTACCAATCATGATGTCCTTCTCCAGGGACTGGTCCCTCTGGAAAATGTGTTCAAAGTCCGAGGGATGAAGTCTCACCATCCTTGCTTTAAGACACGTTCTGAATGTTCTTCTTCCAAGCCACATTTCCTTGTTCTTCTGTCAGTCTTCTCTAGCACCAAATTCAAATGCACTGATTCTTCCAGAGTCTTCCGTACTCAGTGTGCAGCTTTCATATGCATACAATGCAATTGAAAATACCAAGGCTTGTGTCAGGTGTTCCTTAATCCTCAAAGTGACATCTTTGCTTTTTAACAGTTTAAAGGGTTTTTTTTTTTTTTTTTTTTTGCAACAGATATGCCCAATGCAATGAATAATTTGATTTTTTTTTTCCTCTCTGGTGAGGTCTACACATATGTTGAAACAGAAACCACATGACCTGAAATATTTACTATGAGATTCTTTATACTGTTTATTGGAGTCCTGGTGTGGTGCTCTGAGTTAGTGTGTGGGTCTGCAAAGTCGGTTTGAACTACAAGGTTGCCGGTTTCAGCTCACCAGTCACTCCTCAAAAACTCTATACAGGGTTTCTATGGGTCAGAACTGACTCAATGGCACTTAACAACAACAACAGTGCTATTTATTAGACCAGCCACTATTAGATCATTGTATACACTGTTAGACCACTCTTCTGTCAGTTTGCCTGTGGTGGCTTGTAGGTTACTATGATACTGGAAGCTATTCTGCCAGTATATCAAACACATCAGGGTCTATCATGTTTCAGAAGAGCTTCCAGACTAAGACAGATTAAGATGAAGTGTAGGTGGACCACTTTTGAAAGGCTAGCCACTGAAAACCTTATAATAACAGTGGAGCTATGGTTTAATGAACTATCTCATGTATTTTCTAGCCATTTCTACTCTGTAGCTCCCACCAAACAATGTTTCTGTCCTGCTGGGCCTGGGTCAAAGAAGGTGGGAGAAGATACTGATAGGATGACATAATTCAGCTGTGGATGCTAGCAGAGTTAACTGTAATTGTAAATATGTGAAACTCTAGTGTGTTTTAAAATGAGCCATCTAAGAAGCAGAAGGGATTATTTCACTATCATCAAAGAAGAAGAGCCAAGAAAAGGGCATGTCTTTTGGACCCCAAGATCCTTGTGCATTGAGCCTCCTCAACCCAGAGACAGAGAGCTCTGACACCAGAGGAATGGCAGAGGAGCAGCAGAACCAATAACCAGTACATGAGACAGAACAGTGGGCTTTCATACCCACAGAGTAAGTAAAGCTGAGAGACTTTTGACAGAAAGCTTACTTGTATAGGGGGTGTCACTAGGCACTTAAGTTGAGGAGCTAGGTTTGCTGACTCTCAGAACTAGAGTCGAGTGTCTTCAGGTTGAGGCTTATTGTGGAGTGGTGTGTCCTGTGGGCATTTATTAGCAGATGACTGGAACAAATGTGCCCTTAACATTTTCTGATCCTGTGTTATAACCAGCTAACTGCCTTAAATGCAGTAACTGTGAGAATTATCTTTGAGTTCTGTGTGGCCATGGCAATGCATTATCACACCCAAATGAGGAGTACAGTGGGTTGTTGGAAGAATGGTTGGTGTCATATTTTTGCAGGCACACTCTCTGATATCATGTTTGAAGATGAGCCTCTCAGGTTGGAAGACACTCGAAATATGACTGAGCTGCCTCCTCTAAGTAGAGTTTTTTTATGATGTGGATAGAGTAAAGCTTTAGGGATCTTCATATGCTAATGGGATATGACTCAAATGAGAAGAAACAACTACAAACAACCATTAAGAATAAAAATATGAAATATACAGAGCATGAATCTAGGAAGATTGGAAGTTATTAGAAATGAAATGGAATGAAGAAAGATCAATATCCTGAGCATTAGTGATCTGAAATGGACTGGTATTAGCTATTTGGAATCTTACTGAAGAGGAATGATGTCACATCTATCATCAAAAAGAACATGTCAAAATTTATCATGATAAACAATGCTGTCTAGGACGATATATTATCCATACAACTACAAGGAAAACTAAGGAGACATTGTGGCATAATGGATCATGAGTTGGGTTATTACTAAATGTCAGCAGTTCAAGCATGCCAGCCACTCCAAGGGGAAAATATGAGACTTTCTGCTTCCATAAATATTTACAGCCTCAGAAAACCCTATACAGGGTGGCTATGAGTTGGAACCAACTCAATGGCACACAACCATCACAACCAGAACCACAAGGAAAACCAGTTAAAACAACTATTATTTAAATGTACACACCAACCACAATAGCAAATGATAAAGAAATTAGCAATTGTATCAAAGCCTTTAGTCTGAAACTGATCAAACATGCAATCAAGTTGTACTGATAATTATTGGTGTTTACAATGTCAAAGTTAGAAACAAAGAAGAAGGATCACTAGTTGGAAAATATGGCCTTGTGATTGCATAACAGAAATTTCCCAGACCAATGACTTATTCATTGCAAATACATTTTTTCCCCCAAAAATCAAACATGACTATACAAATGGAGTTTACCAGGTGGAATATACAAGTATTAAATTGACTATATCTGTAGAAAGAGACAATAGAGAAGTTCAATATCTTTAGGAGTCTAATATGTAACTGACCCTCAATTGCTTATATGCAAGTGCAGGTTGTAGATTAAGAAATTAAAACAAGTACAAGAGAGTCAAAATAAGATTTTGAGTATATCCCATCTGAATTTAGAAATCATCTAAGCAATAATTTTGATACATTGGACAATAAAGACTAAAGACCAAATGAACTGTGGGACGACATCAGGAAGGAAGCAAAAGGGCTTTAAAAAGACAGGTAAAAAAACCTCACAAAATAACAAAATACATGCCACAAGAGACTCTGAAACTTGCTCTTGAATGTAGAGAAGGTAAAAATACTGGAGAAAAAATGATAAAATAAAATAACTGAACAGAAAATCTTAAAAGTAGGCTCAAGAAGACAAAGTAAAGTATTAAAATGAAATGTACAGAGACCTGGAATTAGAAAATCAAAAGAGAAAAACATGGTCAACAGTACTCAAGCTAAAGAAATGAAGAAAATGTTCAAATCTCAACTTATGATATTGTCTTGATTTAAGATCTGTCATAAAGTACAATGCTGTCTGTGATACGATAGTATCCATATGCCAACAAGGGAGATTAGTTAATATCCTATTATTCAAATTTATGAACCAACCACTAAATCCAGTGATGATGAAATTGAAAAATTCTACCAATGTCTTCACTCTGAAACTAATGAAAAAATGCAATCAAGATGTATTGATAATTACTGGTGATTGGAATGCAAAGGTTAGAAACAAAAAGGAAAGATCAACAACTGAAAATATGATCTTGGTCATAGAAATGATGTAAGAGATTGCACAATAGAATTTTTCAAGAGCAACTTCTTCATTGTAAATGCTTTTTTTAAACATCATAGAAGGCAACTATACACATGTCAACAGGTAGCATATAATCAAGAGCCAATAATCCTGAAGGAATAATTCCAAGGTGCATTGAAGGCATTGGCAAAGAACAAGGCACTGGGAAGGGATGGAATACTAATCGAAATAATTCACACACTGATGAGGCATTGGAAGCACTCACTCATCTATGCCAGGAAACAGCTACCTGCTAACTGACTGGAAGATATACACATTTGTGTCCATTCCAAAGAGATGTGATGCAACAGAATAGGAGAATCAATGGACAATATCATTAATATCTCATGCAAATAAAATTTTACTAAAGATGATACAAAAATGGCTGCAACCAAACTTTGAGAGAAAACTTCCAGAGGTTCAAGCTGAATTCAGAAGAGGATGTGGATGGAGGGATCTCATTAATGATTTCAGATGGATCTTGATGGAAAGCAGATAATTCCAGAAAGTTGTTTACCTGTGTATTATTGACATCTCCAAGACTTTTGATTGTGTGGATCATGACAAGCTATGGACAACATTGTTGAGAATAAGTATTTGGAATGCCTAATTGTGCTCATGAGGAAACTGTACATAGTCCAAGAAGTAGTTGTTCAAACAGAAAAAGGGAACAGCAAATGGTTTGAAATTAGGAAAACTGTGTGCCAGGATTATATTATTTCACCATACTTATTCAATCTGTGTGCTAAACAAATAATCCTAGAAGCTGGATTATATGAAGAAAATTGTGGCATCTAGATTGGAGGAAGAACCATTAACAGTTTAAGATATGCAAATAATATAACCTTTTTGCTGAAACCAGAGAGGACTTAAAATTCTTACTGATGAAGATCAAAGACCATAGCCTTCATGATGGGTTACACCCATACCAAAAATAAAAATCCTCACCACTGGACCAATAAATAGCATCTATATAAATAGAGAAAAGATTGAAGTTTTCAAAGACTTAATTTTGACTGGGTCCACCATCAGCACTCATTGAAGCAGCAGTCAATAAATCAAACTACATATTGCATTAGGCAAATCTGTTGCACAAAGTCTCTTTAAAGTGTTGAAGAGTGTAAACATCAGTTTGAGAGCTAAGTTGTGCTTGACCCAAGTCATGATATTTTCAATAATCTCATGTGCACGAGAAATTAAGACAATCAGTAAGGAAGACCCTAAAAAAATTGATGCATTTGAGTTACGGTGATGGAGGAGAATATTGAAAGTACCATGGACTTTCAAAAGTACAAATAGATAATAGTTCTGTGTTGAAGAAGTACAGCCAAACTGCTCCTTTGAAGCCAGGATGGCCAGACTTCTTTCATACTTTAGACATATTATCAGGAGGAACAAGTCCCTGGAGAAGGATATAATGTTTGGTAAAGTGGAGGTTAGGAGACAAAGAGGGAGACCCCAAAGAGATGGATTGGCAGCACCAATGGGCTCAGATGTATAAACATTTGTGAGGTTGGTGCAGGACTGGCCAATATTTCATTCTATTGTGCATAGGGTCACTATGAGTTGATGGCACTTACCAAAAGCAACAATACACCTGGACCTCACCAGATGGAATAAACAGGATTCAGACTGACTACATCTGTGGGAAGAGATGGTGAAAAAGCTCCATATCATCAGCCAAAATATAGCCAGAGCCAAACTGAGGGAAAGGCCACCAATTGCTCAAGGGCAAGTTCAGACTGAAATTGAAAAACAAAACAATTCCACAATAGCCAAAATATGACCTTGAATGTATCTCACCTGAAGAACACGTTTGATGCATTACATACTAGTGGCCAAACAATTTGGGGATGACATCAAGAACATCATACAGGAAAAAATCAAAAGTTAATTAAGAAGACAAAAAAGGAAGAAAAGACCAAAATAGATGTCAGAGAGACTCTGAAACTTTTTCTACAACATAGAGAATGGAAGAAAGGACGAGGTAAAACAGTTACCAGGAAATTTCAAAGGGCAGCTCAGAAAGACAAATTCAAGTATTATAATGAAATGTGTAAAGACCTATAGTTAAAAAAACAGTGGAAAGGACATGCTCAGCATTCCTCAAGCAAATGGAACTGAAGAAAAAACCTAATCCTTGATTTTCTAGTGAAGGATTTTATGGGCAAAATATCAAAAGATGTAGAAAATATCAAAAGATGATAGAAGGAGTAGTTAGTCAACTGTACCAAAAATAAAGGTTCAATGTTCAACCAATTGAGGTTGCATATGATTAAGAGCCAATGACACTGAAGAAGTCCAAGGTGTACTGAATGTATTGGCAAAGAACAAGGCTCCAGGAATTCATGGAATACAAATTGAAATAATTCAACAAATTGATGCAGGCCTATAAGCACTCACTCTTCAATGTCAAGAAATTATAAGAGGGCTGTTTGGCCAAGTAATTGGGAGAAATCCATATTTGTACCCATTCCAAAGAGAAGGTATCCCAATGGAACACAAAAACCATCAAAAAAAGTAATTATTATCACATGCAATTAAAATTTTGCTGAAAATAATTTTTAAATGGCTGCAACAGTGTATTATATCAACAGGGAATTGCTAGAGGCCCAAACCAGGTTCAGACAAGGATGTAGGACTAGGGATATCATTGCTAACATCAAATGGATCTTGGTGGAAAGCAGAGAAAAGCAGAAAGAAGTGTTTACTTGTGCTGTTTTGACTATGCAACAGTTTTTGACTGTGTGAATCATGACAAGCTATAGATAACATTGTAAAGATTGGTTATTCCAGAACACTTATTTATGTACATACACCAAAAGGCATATGTTGTTGTTGTTGTTAAGTGCC
>NW_006408575.1:9334732-9336010 GCF_000296735.1 Chrysochloris asiatica | reverse complement strand
TGGCTTCAATGACTAGATGATCAGAGCTCAACTAGAAGAAGAAAGAAGAGGGAAAAAAGCGTAATCTGATACAATTTGATGAACTTGACCTACACCTATAGATGCAGTAGCTCAAAAGAGGGAACAAATCCTTACAGCATGGATCATTCCCATACCCATCATACACAGAATAGACAGGGGTGGGCAACTTGGACATCGGCTACCCAAAATGGGGTGGGAGGGCTACAAAGGCAAATAGTGACTGGCTTACAAGCTTTCAAGAGGAAAGCTAGATTCATAGGGCATGGAGGAAGGTAGAATCTCCACTGAGTAGTATACAGTCTGTCTAGGCGGGGTTGATGAAATGAATTCTGGATGGATCTCTTGTGATACAATAGTGAATAATTGTTATCTGGACTGATTTTGAGGGTTGGAATTGTAAAGGTAGATGTTTTTGAGCAAGGAAGGGAGTGATTAACTTTTCAGCCTAAGAGCGGAATTTCCTGGGACCATGAAGGGAGAAGAGCGGAAAGCGGGACCCTACCCAGAGAAGCAGTGATGCCTGAGATGAAGGCAGAGACGATGATGTGGAGAGATGGAGTTGTCAGGGACTTTAGACACAAAGAGGGAGAGAGGCTGTGTGCTGATAACCGGGGGCATGCTTGTAGTGTATACCCTTTGGATGGCTGATGATGCATGGAGGGGATTGTAACCATATCAATGAAATGATATACTATAGGATAAATGTAAAACTAATGTTCTCCCATGTAAACTATCACATAATTCACAAAAAAAAAAAAAAGTACCGTGTGGACTGTTAGAAGAACAAACAAATCTGTGTTGGATAAAGTACAGCCATAATGATGAATTGAAGCCAGGATGGTGAGATTTTGTCAGAAATGTTATCAGGAGTGACCAGTCCCTAAAGAACATCATGCTTGACAAAGTGGAGGGTCAGGGAAAATAGAGCAAGATCTCAAACAACATGAATTATCACAGGTGCAGCAGCAACCGGCTCACACAAAACAATTGTAAGGATGATGCAGGACCAGGTAGTCTTGTGTTCTGTTGTACATAAGGGCCATATTAGTCAGAACAGATTCAACGGCACTTAGCAACAACAGCAATTGGCAAAATATTGGATGATGCACTAAACATCAAAAGAAGATGTAAAGAATACATAGATCAACTGTATCAAATAGACACGCTAGAGGTGCAACTATTTCAGGAGATAGCATATTATCAAGAACCAATGATATTCTAGGAAGAAGTCCAAGCTGAACGGAAGGATGTTGAGGA
>NW_006408575.1:9330574-9331514 GCF_000296735.1 Chrysochloris asiatica | reverse complement strand
CTAATGTTCTCCCATGTAAACTATCACATAATTGACAATAAAACATTGAAAAAAAAGAGAGAGAAAAGAACATGACTCTCAATGAGTTAGAATGACACAGTGACTGCAGGAATTAGCTTAAACGTAGCAAAGACTGTGAGCATGGCAGTGTTTCATTCTGTTGGATTTAGGATTGTTTTGAGTCAGAATTGACTCCTCACTGCCTAACGAGAACAGCCACCACATCTGGCCCCAGGGAGCTATGTTTCTCCTTAACAACTGCAACTTACAGAATTTAAACAACTTTTCTTGTTTCCTTTTACACAGCTGAGACAGGCTGACATTTTCAAAAAGAACCTTAATACTCAGGGAACAAAAGGCAATAATTACTGAAAATACAAAAGGCATTACAGATGTCATGTTTAAAATACAAGCATTTAGTCCTCTAAGAGAACTGGTTCCTTGCAGAACCTGGAGCACAAGTGGTTTCCTTCCCTTCTGACCCTTTGTCTGCTGTCTTTGATGTGGTCACCATTGCATCATCACTGTCACCTGCAACCAATCTTAGAGAACTGACTAATCTCCTTATAAGTTAAAGGTAAAAAATCACTTGCCGAACAACTATCAATTTCAAACCTTCCCGTTTTGCTCTCCTATAAGGTTTTTGTTTCATCCAGAGCTGATTGGTGACATGAGAGACTTTATTGTTAGTCAATATAACAGCATTGCATACTATATACGTTGTTGTTGTTATGTCCGTGGAGTTGGTTCCGACTCATAGCCACCCTATACAGGGTTTCTGAGGCTGTAAATCTTTACGGGAGCAGAAAGCCTCATCTTTCTTCTGCAGAACCGCTGATGGTTTCGAACTGCTGACCTTGAGGTTAACAGCCCAACTCATAACTACTACTCTATCAGAGCTCCTTATATTATATATATATTCAAAATACTTCAACTGTAA
>NW_006408575.1:9327686-9328740 GCF_000296735.1 Chrysochloris asiatica | reverse complement strand
TTCACATGTATATAAGGCTATGGAAATACCATGGCTTGCCTCAGACGCACTTTAGTCCTGAAATTGACATCTTTGCTATTGAACAGTTTAAAGGGTCTTTTGCAGCAGATTTATCTACTTCAATATATCGTTTGATTTCTTAATGGCAGCTTCCATTAGTGTGATAGGGATCCAAGCAAAATGAAGCCTTTGACAACCTCAAACTTTTCTCCACTTATTATGATGTTATTTATTTATTCAGTTCAGTGATGAGGATTTTTGTTTTCTTTACATTGAGGTGCAACCCCAGCAGACATTGGTTTTTTATCTTCATGGAGAAGTATTTTAAGTTCTCTTCTCTTTCAGCAAACAAGGTTGTGTCTTCTACATATTGTAGGCTGTTAAAGAGTCTTCCTCCAATCCTGATACCAAGTTCTTCTTTATATAATCCAGGTCTTCAGATTATTTCCTCAGCATACATATTGAATAAGCATGGTGAAAGAATACAACCCTAGATAACACCTTTCCTGATGTTAAAGCATGCAGTGTCCCCTTGTTCTATTTGAACAATTGCCTCTTGGAGTATGTATAGGTTACTCATGAATGGAATACTCATTCTTCTCAATGTTATCCATAGCTTGTCCTGATCCACACAGTTGAAAGATTTTGCATAATTAACAATGTACAAGCAGACATATTTTTGGCATTGTCTGCTTCCAGCCAAGATTTACTGATGTAAGCAATGAAATCCTTCATTCTACATCCTCACTTGAATCTGGCTTGAACCTCTGTCAATATATTGTCATGGCTGTTTTGAATTATCTTTAGCAAAATTTTACTTGCATGTGAAATTGAAGATAATGTCCAATGATTTCCCCATTCTGTTGGGTCACTTCTCTTTGGAATGGGCACAGATAATGGAACTCTTCCATATTTGCAGCAATACGTTAACAGAGAGCTGCCAGAACTTCAATCTGGATTCAGAAGAGGACATGGAATTAGGGATATCATTGCTGATGTCAGATGGATATTGTTTGAAAGCAGAGAATATCAGAAATATGCTTACATATGCTTT
>NW_006408575.1:9323712-9326976 GCF_000296735.1 Chrysochloris asiatica | reverse complement strand
CAGCCTTGAAAACCCAGTACAGGGTCCCTATGAGTCAGAACTGACTCCACGGCACATAACCACCATAATATCCATTGAATAAGGAAGGCCTTATAAGAATTAATGCATTGGAACTGCATAATTGTGTACTGCCAGAAAAGCAAACAAATCTGTCTTTAAATAAGCACAGTCAGAATGTTCCTTAAAAGCGAGCATGGAGAGATGTATTTTCTCATACCTTGGACATGTCAAGAGAGATCAGACTTTGGAGAGCGACATCATGCTTGGTAAGGTGAAGGAAGATCAGTGAAGAGGAGGAAGAGCTGTAGTGAGATGGATTGACACAGTGGCAGCAGCAATAGTCTCAAATGTAATAATACTTATGAAGATTGTACAGAACCAAACATTGTTTCTTTCTGGTGTGCACTGGGTTGATCTGAGTCAGAACCAAGTACAAGGTACCTAACAACAATAACAAAAACAACATATGACCTTTCTCCTTGGTTCATTGGCAAAACAGCTTGAAAGATTTTTTTTCAGATGAGTTAACTTTGCCCTAATTTTCTAACCCAGAGAGTTTGTTACTTTATCCAGGTTGATTGATGTTTCCAGGGTAACTGTAAACAACTAGGTTTGATATTTTCTGCCTAGCCTTGAGCATGTTGCCTTGTGACTGGTATGTACCTTGTAGGCATTGATCAAAAGACTATGCAAATGAGATAACTTACAGCCCAGTCACACCTACTATGCAAATGAAATTGTTGTAGTCTATCAAGGGATGATTGGTCAGTTTCAAGAACCAATGGAGAAAAGGCGCATATCTTGAAAGTTATGCATTATTCTTGCATACAGATAGCCAACCCCACAGATACTAAGCAAGCAGAACTGGGGAGAGAATCAGTAGAAAGAAGCAGAAGGGAGAAAGAAGAGAAGCAGCAGAGACAGAAAAAGACGACAAGTAACATTGTTGAACTACTAAACATTAGGTTAGTAGTTCAAAACCACCATTCCCTCTGCAGGCAAAAGATGAGTCTCTCTGAAAGCATAACAATTTGTTGTTGTTGTTGTTGTTGTTATGTGCCATTGAATCAGTACTGATTCATAGTGACCATATGCACAACAGATCAAAACACTGCCTGGTCCCTCGTCAATCTCACAATTAGCTCTAAACCCATTGTTGGACCCACTGTGCTAATTCATCTCAATGTGAGTCTTCCTATTTTCCTTTGCCCCTCCACTTTACTTCTCCAGGAACTGATATCCTTCTCTAGGAACTAGTCCCTCCTGATAATGTGTCCCAAGTATGAGATATGAAGTCTGGCCATGCTGGCTTCCAAGAAGCATTCTGGTTGTGTTTCTTCTAATGTGGATTTGTTCTTTTGGCAGTCCATCGTACTTCTCAATATTCTCCTCTAATACTGTAACTCAGATGCATCAATTATCCCATGGTCTGTCTCCCTTATTCACTCTCCACCTTTCATATGCATATGAGGTTATTAAAAATACCATGGCATGGATCAGTCACATTTAGTCCTCAAACGCACATATTTGCTCTTCAACACTTTAAAGAGCTTTTGTGCAGCAGGGTGGCCTAATGCAATATGTCCTTGATTTCTTAACTGCTGCTTCCATGAGTGTTGATGATTGACTGAGCAAAATAAAATCGTTGACAACTTCAGTCATTTCTCCATTTATATGGATGTTGTTTATTGGTGCAGTGGTAAAGATTTTTGTTTTATTTAAACTGAGATGCAATCCATACTTAAGGCTATGGTCTTTGATCTTCATCAGTAAGTATTTTAAGTCCTCATTTTCAGCAAACAAGGTTGTATCATCTGCATATTGCAGGTTGCAGACATAACACTTTCCATTATTGTTATGTATATCCAGAACAATTTATATCATTGCAAACCCTGTACTTGTTATATCCACAACAATTTATGGATAAATTTACATTATTTACATTATTGGAAAATTGTTGTTGTTGTTAGGTGACATTGAGTTAATACTGACTCATACTGACCCTATGCACAACAGAATGAAGCATTGCCTGTTCCTAGGCCAACCTCACAATCATTGCTATGCCTCAGTCTAGTGCTGTTGCCACTGTGGCAATCCATCTCATTAGGGGTCTTCCTCTTTTCCTTCAACCCTCTACTTTACCAAACATGATATCCCTCTCCAGTAACTGGTCCTTCCTGATAATATGTCCAAAGTATGATAGGCAAATTCTGACCATCCTGGCTTTCAAGGAGCATTCTAACTGTACTTCTTCCAATACAGATATGTTTGTTTTTTAGGAAGTCCATGGTACTTTCAGAGTCCTGGTGTGTCGCTGTGGGTTAATGCAACAGACTGTAAAGCTGTTTGAATTGCAAAATTCGTAGTTCAAGCTCACCAGCTGCTCCTCAGATACCCTATACAGAGCCGCTATGGGTCGGAATTCACTCGATGGCAATTCACAACAACAACAAATGGTACTTTCAATATTTTCCTTCAACCCCATAACTCAAAAGCATCAATTCTTCTAAGGTCTTTGTTATTCACTGTCCAACTTTTGCATGCATATGAAGTTACAAAATTACCGTCGCTTGTGTCAAGTACACCTTAGTCCTCAAACTGACATTTTTGATCTTCAAAACTTTAAAGGGGTCTTGTGCAGCAGATTTTCCCAATGCAAAACGTCATTTGATTTCTTGACTGCCACTTCCATAAGTGTTTATGGTTGATCTGAGCAAAATAAAGTCTTTGACAACTTCAATCATATCTCCATTTATATGGATGTTGTTTATTGGTCCAGTAGTGAGGATTTTTTATTTCTTTACATTGAGATGCAACTCCTACTGAAGGCTGTGGTCTTTGATCTGCATCAGTTAGTATTTTAATTCTTCTTTGCTTTCAGCATACAAGTTTATGTCATCTGCATAACAAAGTTTGTTAATGAGTCTTCCTCCAACCCTGATGTCACATTTATTTTTTCATATAACCCAGCTTCTCAGACTATTTGCTCAGCATATGGAATGAATAAGTACGGTGAAAGGATACAGCTTTAGCATGTGGTTTTACTAATTTTAAACCATTCGGTCTTCCTTTGTTCTGTTTGAACAAGTGCATCTTGGTCTATTATATACAGGTTCTTCATGAGCACAATTAAATGTTCTGGAATACGCATTCTCGCAGTGTTGTCCATAGTTTGTCATGACCCATGCAAATAAAAGGATTTGTGTAGTCAAAAAAGGATAGTAAACATCTTTCTGGTATTTTCTGTTTTCAGCCAAGATCCCT
>NW_006408575.1:9319622-9320387 GCF_000296735.1 Chrysochloris asiatica | reverse complement strand
AATTATAGAGAAAGACTAAAGGGATATCAATCTATAATCAATGAGAAGAAGCTACCAGGACATCAGTCAAAACAAAAACAGTTAAAACCAAAACAAAAAACAAATTTTCTCAGAGTCCACAGTACATAATGCGGCAATAGAAAATTCTGAAATACGTTCCTGGGAATATACTAGCCAAGATGAAAAACTGCTTTGGTTGAATATAATGGGAGTTCATGCTAGAAAGGAATTAAATTAGACATTCTCTGAAATTTCTTCCAGCCTTATCTTCCCAGTTCCTCTAAATCCAAATAATTGATGCAAAAGAACTCACTGGAATAAGTGTTTGTTTTTCAATCTTTAGCTGACAAGCAGTCAAGATGTCTCTGCATCATGCATATCCATCAGTAGTGATTTTTCTTTCTCCTACCTAGACTTCATTATTTGATTGTTTAGCTATTAAATGACATTTTAAGAGCTAAAAAGCATTAGCAGCCACTGAAGAATAGTTGACACCTCTTGGGAATCCATGAAATGTATATTTTTATTTGAATATAATTTTGCTTTCAGTTAATACTTTTGCAAAGTTTCTTTCCCCATTCTTCCCTTAAAAGATTAGTTTCCTGAAACTAAGCCCTTGTTTTCTGAGAATTGCCTTGTTCCACGGCATACTTTACCTATAGAACTAAAGTCCTATTTGTAGCATCCAAATTACTTTTTCTGAACCTAATATATACAGTGACAAGGAGCTCTGGTAGCGTAGTGGTTACGAATCGGGCTGGGAGC
>NW_006408575.1:9304089-9318022 GCF_000296735.1 Chrysochloris asiatica | reverse complement strand
AGAGAGAGAGAGAGAGAGAGAGAGATACACACAGATAGTCTATATGTATATTGTTCTCTTTCATTTGCAAAGCTCTGCCTCTAAACAGGGAAAGGATGACTAACAGTTCCTTCTGGTTGGTTGATTATCATAATACAAATTCCTAGCTAATCTTAACATCCTCACATCAGTTGCTATTTCAAGAAAAAGCAAATTCCCATCTGTCATAGAAACATATTTTGTGATAGTACACGTGTCCATATCCTCATGCCATACCATAGCAGTGCAATGGTATCAAGAGTATTCTTATCTTGGTTAACTCTGGAAAACTCTCTCTAAACCAAAACATGGTAAGTAACTCAGTGCCTGCCTGGTTGTAATATATATAAGAATGACAATAACTTTTGTTGCTCTTTTTGAATGTACAGAAATGATCAGTAATACGTAATCATTATTTTTTGTTATTTAATGTACTTTTCTTAGAGTATGATGGACACTGTTTCTTTTTCTCTCTTAAGCTTGTTTTTACTTTTGAAAATTAGCTCATCCCCACAAGGTACAACTGTCTTCCACAATGGATGAACTCGTGACCCAAGCTGGCCAAATAATAAGCTTATCTGCCTGAATGCTCAGGTTGGATCAGGGATGAACACATGATCAAAATGGGGATCCAATCACAAAACCAAATCCACTGGTATGGAGTCAATCCCAATTCACAGTGATTTTAAAACAACAAAGTAGAACTCCAACATTGTTATTGTTATGAAGTGCTGTGGAGTTGGTTCCAACTCATAGTGACCCTGGATAGGGTTCCCAAGGAGTGGCTGGTGAACTTGAACCACCAACCTTGTGGTTCAAATTGCCCTTGCAGTCCAGCGTATTAAACCACAGCACCACACTAGGATTCCAGAACTCCCATAGGGTTAAAAAACTGTAAGCCTTTATAAAAAACAAACTGCCACATTTCTCCTGTGGAGTAGATGGTGCCTTTAAATCACCAACCTTTTTATAAGCAATGTAGCATTTTAACCATTGTCCATAATGGTAGACACACAGGGTTTTCCCCTATATGTTTTATGAGCCATGGAGTCTTGGTGTGATGCTTTAGGACTTGGAAGATCAAATCCACCATTTGGTCCTCAGAAGCCCTATATAGGGTTGCTTTGAGTGGGAACAGACTCAATGACATTAAACAACAACAGCTTTGAGGAACAGAAGCTTTCCTTTCTTATGGATTTCTAGGTATGAGGACAACTTAAACTTAGTATTTCTGAGAGCTTTTGCTATCATACAAAAGGTGCTTGTCATAAAATTAAATCACAAGAGAGAAATAAAACAAAACCAAAAAAGGTAGAAAGAAATGCATAACTTTAAAATCATTAATAAAACTACAGCTGAAGCTTGGTCTAATTTTAAGTTTTCATTTGTACAAGCTTCAGCAAACAAGGTTTCTGTCACTTGTAATGGAGAGTCCTAATACAAAAATGTGTAGAATCTGAGAATTAGAAGGGACCTTCATTGTCTAAACTTTCACCTGGTAAGTTTTAGGTCATGGTATAGTACCTTTGCCATTGGTTACTTAGGCTTTGTCTGTGTTTGAATTTCCCCAGTGACAGTTTATTATTACATTTGGAAGACCACTGTACCATCAATAAACTACAGTTTACAGACAGTTGATTTTTTTCTAATATCAATCAAGTTGCTTTGTATACCTTCTCTTCTCTGAACTTACTGATGCTCTCTGGAGAGTCGCAAAAAAGTCATCTTGCTTTTTAAAAATAATTGAAGACAATTATCTTATTTCATTTCTTTCAAACATCCCTTCAATTTTATTTGAAAGGTAACAGACTGCTCTCCTCTCTACCCTGCCCATGTCATGGTTTGTAAATAAATACCAAATGAGCCCAAATCAATCCCATTGCTATTGAGTTGATTATAACTGATGACGGCCCATGATTTGCAGAATAGAATTGTTACATAAGATTTTCTTGGCTGTCATCTTCATAGAAGCAGAGAGAAGTTTCTTTTGGGACTATGCCGGGTGGGTTCAAACCACTAACATTTAGGTTAACATTTCAGTGCAAACCATTTGTGTCACCCAGGAACTCTTTCAGTTCTCACATAAGCTACCCAGGGGAGGTCAAAGAGGCTGCTTCTCATCCCTGCCCATATTTCTACTGTTTTGTGTTTCTGCATATTGCTTCATTTTAAATAAAGGTTTGGATAGTAACTGTGCTTACTTGTTTTCACTCTTCTTAAACTGTAGCTTAATGCTAGATATAATGAAGCATAGAAAAATCTCTTGAAAGATAGCTGACTTGCTCCAACTTCATGTAAATTATCCAGGGTCATGATCTAGATGTTATACTTGTAATAAGAAATGCTGGAAAGCTTCTAGCTCCTGAAAGTTTGAAATTCTATGAAATTCCTGGATCTTTTATATGCTGCACAAAACCTCTTTCAAGTGTAAAAGAGTAAGATATCAGTTTGAGAACTAAGGTGCACCTGACCCAAGCCATAGTGTTTTCAATAGCCTCATATGCATATGAAAGTTAGATAATGAATAAGGAAGATTGTATAAGAATTGATGCATTGTAGATTGGTGTTGGAGAAGAATATTAAAAGCACCATAGACTGCCAGAAGAACAAACAAATCTGTGTTGGACAAAGTATAGCCAGAATGGTCCTTAGAAGTTAGCATGGTAAGATTTTGTCTCTCATATTTTGGACATGCTATCATATGGCCCCAGCCCCTGGATCAGGACATTATGCTTGACAAAGTAGAAGATTAGCAAAAACCAGGAAGACCTTCAACAAGATGGATTGGCAAGATGGCAGCAGCAATGTGCTCAACTGTAACAACAATTGTAAGGACAGCACAAGATCAGGGAACATTTTATTCTCTTGTTCGTAGAGTCAGTATGAGTGAGAACCTACTTGAAGTCACCTAACAACAACAATGAGGAAGGAATCCTGGTGTGGCACTGCAGGATAAACACTGGACTGATAACCACAATGTTGTCATTTCAAAACCACCAGCTACTCCTTGAAAACACTATACAGGATTGCTATGAGTTTGAATCAGACTCAATAGCACACAACAAAAACAACATGAAAAATGAGAAGTGGAATACTCTTTCAATTTCAGTGGCCTGGCTACATTTTCTTGATAACATCGATAGGTTTTTTTGCAAAATCAAATTGTAACAATTTTCAAAATTATCAACAATGTTAGCCCTATCATAGAAGTTCCATCAATTCACACATGCTGAAGGAAAAATGAAAATCCTAAAACACTGCCTCATTGCCTATAATTCTCCTTTGAGAAAACCATTGTTAGTAGCTTGATTTGTATTCTTCTATGCCAACTTATTCGGAAGTAGTTCATCACTAAACACTGTCAGATACAGTGTTGGAAATTGAGCCACTCATGTTGGAAGGCACTCTAAATGCAACCGGGGAAGAGCTGCCTCCTCAAAGCAGAGTTGACCGTAATGACAAAAATGGAAGCCTATGGGACTTTCATTTGCTGATGGGGTACAACTCAAAATGAACAGAAACAGCTGTAAACATCTATTAATAATCAGAACACGGGATGTATGAAGAACGAATCTAGGAAAATTGGAAATTGTCAAAAGTGAAATGGAACTTATAAACATGGTTATCTTAGGCATTAGTGACCTGAAATGGACTGGTATCAGTCATTTTGAATCTGCCAACCACATGGTTTACTATGCCAGGAATGACAAATTGAAGAGGAATGGTGTTATGTTCATTGTCAAAAAGAACATATCCAGATCAGTCATGAGATACAATGCTGTCTGTGATAGGATAACATCCATGTGCCTACAGGGAAGCCCAGTTAATAACAGTACTATTCAAATTTTTGCACCAAGCACTAAAGCCAGTATGGATGAAATTGAAGAATTCTACCAACTTCTTCAATCTGAAATTGATCAAGCAAGCAATCAAGATGTATAGATCATTACTGGCAATTGGAATGCAAAGGTTGGGAACAAAGAGGAAGCATCAGTACTTGGAAAATATACCCTTGGTGATAGAAATGGTGCTGGAGATTGCATGATAGAATTCTGCAAAACCAACAGTTTGTTCATTTCAAATACCTTCTTCAGACAGCATAAGAGACAATTATACACATGAACTTCACCAGATGGAATACACAGAAATCAAATTGATTACACTATGGAAAGAGACAATGGAAAAGCTCCATATCATCAGTAGAAACAAGGTCAGGAGCATATTGTGGAACAGATCATCAATTGCTTATATGCAAATTCAAACTGAAGCTAAAGAAAATGAAAACAAGTCCGTGAGAGACAAAATATGACCTTGAATATATCCCACAGTAATTAAGAGGCCACCTGAAGAAGAGATTTGATACATTGAACTCTAAAGACCAAAGACCAGAAGAGTTGTGGCATGACATCAAAGAGGAAGAATGAAAAGAGTCATTCAGAAGACAAGAAAGAAGGAAAAGATCAAAATTGATGTCAGAAAAAACTGAAAGTTGTTCTCCAGCATAGAGATGATAAAGCAAATGAAAGAAATTAGTAGGTACAAGAACTGAACAGAAAATTTCAAAGGTCAGCTCAAGAAGAAAAAGTCAAATATTACAATAAAATGTGCAAAGATCTGGAATCAGAAAACCAAAACGGAAAAACACACCCAGCATTTCTCAAGCTAGGGGAACTGAAGAAAAATTCAAACCTTGACTTTCGTTATTGAAGGATTCTCTGGTCAAATTATTGAATGGTGTAGAAAACATCAAAAGAAGATGGAAGGAATACACAGAATCACTGTCCCAAAAAAGAAATGGTTGGTGTTCAGCCATTTCAAGAGGTAGCATAGGATCAAGAGACAATGATATTGAAGGAACAAGTCCAAGGTGCATTGGAGGACTTGGTAAAGAACAAGACTCCAGGAAACATATGGAATAAAATTTGAAATCTTTCAAGACAGTGAGGTGGCAATGGAGGCATTCATCATCAATGCCAAGAAATTTTGAAGACAAGTATCTGGCCAGCTGATCGTATGAGATCCATATTTGTGCCCATTCCAAAGAGAGGTGACACAGCGGAATGCAGAAATCATTGGACAATATCTTTGCTATCCCATGTGAGTAAAGTTTTATTAAAGCTAATACAAAAACGGCTGCAAGCATACATTAACAGAGAAATTCCAGAAGTTCAAGCCAGATTCAGAAGGGGCTGTAGAATGAGGGATATCATTGCTAATGTCTGATGGATGTTGGCTAAAAACAGAGAATTCCAGAAAGATGTTTACCTGTGCTTTATTAATTATGCAAGGCTTTCGGTTGTGTGTATCATGACAAGCTATGGACAACATTGCAAAATATGAGTATTCTGGAACACTTAATTGTGCTCACGAGGAATCTATACAAGGACCAAGAGGCAGTTGTTCGAACAGAACATGAGAACACTGAATGGTTTAAAATGAAGAAAGGTGTGCGACAGGGTTGTATTATTTCACCATACTTATTCAACCTGTATGCTGAGCAAATAATCCGAGAAGCTGGGTTATATGAAGAAAAACTTGACATCAGCATTGGAGGAAGACTCATTAACGATCTGTGATATGCAGATGATACAACCTTGCTTGCTGAAAGTGAAGAGGACTTAAAGCATTTACTGATGAAGATCAAAGAGCACAGCCTTCTGTATGGATTACATCTCAATGTCAAGAAAACAAAAATCCTTACCACTGGACCAATAAACAACCTTCCTCTCAATGGAGAAAAGACTGAAATTGTCAAGGCCTTCTTGGATCAACTATCTACACTCATGGAAGCAGCGGTCAAGAAATCAAATGACATATTGCATTAGTCAAATCTGCTGCACAAGACCTTTTTAAAGTGTTGAAGAGCAAAGATGTCAGCTTGAGGACTAAGGGTCACCTGAGTCAAGTCATGATATTTTCAATAACCTCGTATGCATGTGAAAGCTGGATAGTGAATAAGGATGACTGTAGAAGAATTGATGCCTTTGAGTTATGGTGTTGGAAGAGAATATTGAAAGTGCAATGGACTGCCAAAAGAACCAGCAGATCTGTGTTGGAAGAAGTGCAGCCAGAGTGCTCCTTGGAGGGCAGGGTGGCCAGACTTCATCTCTCATACTTTGGACATATTGTCAGGAGAGACCAGTCACTGGAGAAGGGTATCATGTTTGGTCTGAAAAAGAGGAAGATTCTCAGTGAGATGGCTTGGTAAAGTGGCATTATCAACGGGCTCAATTGTGGTAACAATTGTGACATTGGCCCAAGGCCAGGCAGTGTTTCATTCTGCTGTGTATAGGGTCACTATAAGTTGGAACCGACTTGATAGCACCTAACAACAACAACAACAACAACAACAACATGTCAACTTATATATCATATGCATATATTCATTTTCCTTTGTCATTGTCTTCTAAAATATATGTATTGCTGAATTTAAAAAATGTTTACAAGTATTTATTGTGTGTGATGCTGTGGAATAATGTGCTGGACTGCCAAGCTATGTTGAACATCAAGGTTGGTGGTTCTAACTCACTAGCCATTTTTCTGAAGCCCCATGCAGGGTCACTATGAGTTGGAACTGACTCGAAGGCACTTAACAACAACGACAATGGGTATTAGACTATGTGATAAGCGCTGATCTACTAACTGCTATGTTGGTAGTTCAAATGCATTCGTTGGTCCTCAGAAGAAAGATGATCATAAAGATTTATCTCATTGGAAACCCCATACAGAGTTGCTATGAGTCAGAATTAACTCGATGACAGAGAGTTTTGGTTTTGTGGCATTATTCTAGTAGTAGGGATGGATAGTGAAGAAAACAACAAAACTCTGTATTTCGTGGAATGTATATTCTAATTCAGGAGAAAGAGAAATAATACACAATACAACTGAGTAAAGTCTGTAGCAAAAATAGTGGCAATTATTTAAAAGAAAAATACAGTAGGAAAAGTAGACTAGATGTATTAGTGGGTTGCATTTTTAGTTAGTTTAGCCAGTAAAGTCTTTAATGTGAAGACGTTATTTAAAGAATGGAAGAAAATAGGATTTCCTTCTTGGGAGAAAGGAGACAGTAAGTTGCAAAGCCCTGAGTAGGAGTGTCCCTTACATGTTAAAGGAATAGCAAAAGGCCCAGCCAGCTAGGCTGGTGTGAAGAGAAAAGCAGACAGAAGAAAAGGGAATGAAGTTAGAGTCATGATTGGGGTCAGTTCCACTAGGGGCTTAAAGGTCTTTATAAAAACTTTGCATTGTACTCTAAAATATGTTGCATAGTTTGGATCCAAGGAGTAACATAATCTGATTTACATTTTAACAGGATCACTCTAGCTGCTGTGCTGAGAAGAGACTGAAAGGTGGCAAAGGCATAAACATTAATTCCCTTAGAAGACTGTTTTGTCACTTAAAGTGAAAAATGATGATTTGGAGTGAATTGGAAATGGGAGTAGTAAAGCAAAACAGTCCTGGGTATATTTTGAAGGTTTCTGAAAGACCGTACATGGGTGTAACACAAAATGTAGAACCAAAGATGATACTAAGGTTTTCAGCTTAGAAATTGGAAAAATAAGGTGGTCATAAACTTAGATGGGGAACACTATAAAAGGAATAGATATTTTCAAGAGGCAGACCAGAAGTTGAATTTTGCTCATATTTAATTTTGAGATGTCACTTAGAAATTGTTTTAATGGCTGTAGAATATTTCATGATGTGAAAATAGTGTAATTTATTTAGCCATTTCATTGCTGCTGACAACTCAAGTTGTTTTAAGACTTTAGCAAATATAAACATAACTGTAATTATTCCAAAACTTGATTCTTGTTGGCCAACTCTCAACTTAAATATTTCCTCTTCAAAGGAATCTTCTGTCCATGATGATCCTGTTTAAAATTATCGCATTTTCCCATTTAGAATATCTGAAACACATTTATCCTTACCTGATATTTTTCCTTGTACATTTATTGTTGTCAACCTTTCTCCATTAGTATTTATAAGAATAGGGTCCTTGTCTGCTTTTCATGATTGGCAAATGATGAAATAAAACTGTTGACATCTGGTCAATTCCAACTCTTGATGACCTCATTTAGATTGAGATTTTCTTAAGGACAGTTTCCAGGTTCTACTTCTAGGATTGTTTAATGTTGTATGCATAGGTAGTTTATCAAAGATAGAATTAACTCAACAGCCCATATCTTTTTAGTGACTGGAAACTTGAAACCACTGAGAGTGTAAGGCTTTCCCCATTAAACACTTAATAGTTTCTCCCAACCCCATAGATTTATTAGATGAAGTCCTGTAAATCCATATTTTAAAACACATACTTAGAGAAAGATATGAATAATGGTATAATTAATGTAATAAATGTTGAGTCTATGCTGAAAATTATTTATTTCTCCATAAAATAATTTATTTCTGTGTAAAATCTACAAGGCTGTGCAGTCTTCCAGATAAAACAGATTACCTACATCTCTATTCAGGAGCAGTAGACATTGATTTCTCTTGTCCCTCTCAAGGGGTTTTTTCAAGACCTTTACCCATATTATTAATCTGGAAGCAAGTTTTTCTTTTGTTTCCAGACTGTCACTTTCCTCCATTCGTTGTTCTGAATTTCTTGTTTTATTGTGATATTTTCTTCCCACTCTAGGAGTTAGAGGATGGGTTAATGCAAAATTGTAAGAAGTCTGATATTCTAAATTCAGATGGCTCTTCTAATGTGAACTTGCCATGTGTAATGCTAACCTCACTCTGATGTTGTTGTTGCTGTTAAGAGCCATTTGAGTTGGTGCCGACTCATAGCGACTCTGTATGGGATTTCCAAGGAGCAGCTCATGAGCTTGAACTGCTGATGTTGCAGTTCAAACCGACCTTGCCATCTAGCGCATTAACCCGCAGCACCAACCTCATATATACAATGTTATCTGCATAAAATATTGGCTGCATAAATGTCTGTCAGATAGAGGTTGGACTCAGACAGTATTAAAGTCACAGAAATCAAAGCTCCCACTATTTGGCAAGACAAGGAAGAATGTACTATATAAAAACTCCTTGCCAACAACAGCATTTGTTGAGTTCTATAAACCAGGCACTGTGAGGTCTGTCCCTAATCTTTCATCCATAATTCTAAATCCAAACACTCTGAAAACAGCAAAAACTGATATGAACTCATCTGGTGGTAAAAGCTGCCCTGAATTGATTTAACACGAACAGTCTTTATTTATTCAGCTTAAAATTAATAATATTGTATTTTAATACATTAATATTAATTAATACACATGATTATGAGATGCTGCCCCAAACCCACTGAAAGTGATAAGTAATATAAGGGTTATGTTTCATACTACCTTTCAAAGTCCAAAATATGACTTTTGGAATTCAAAGACTTGGAAGAAGAACTTTTATAACTCTGGGTAAATCTTTTTAATATTGATCATGTAAATAATTGTAATATCTCATGTGCATAAAAATATAGAGAAAATTTATATATATTGGAGCAGTAGTATGGCACTGTAGTGTCAACACTGCACTGCGAACCATATACAGGGTTGCTATGAATCAGAACCTACTTGAAGGCACTTAATAACAATAGCAATATCTTTTCATTAGGGAATTAGATAAATGAAGTTAAGGTGTCCTGGCATATTTTCAATAACCAGAAGAATATAAATCAAGTATAACCTCAAGTTTCATAGAAAATTAATATAAAATGTTAAACTAATAGGAAAATATAAAACATGTATGAAAAATCATTAAGAAATCTAGAAAAGGGCAAAAAATAAATATAAGAAAAATATAAGAGCTTAAAATAAACATAGAACAGAACAGGAAAATGTGAAAACACATAAAACATATAATTAAATTAAACTGAGTAGAACTACATTGTTCATGAAGATGTAAAAAACTGTTAGCGAAAGAAGAAAAAATAACACAAAAAATGCTTCAACCACTATTTATGAAAGAGATATTCTACCACTAAAGATACAGAAGTTGAAAATAAAAGAATAAGAAATGATACATCATGGAAACTGTCACCAAATTAATGCTGATACGGGTATATTGGATATATATATATATATATTGGAGTTCTGGTGTGGTGTTACAGGATAAGTATTGGACTGCTTTCTGAAGTTTCATGATTCAAACCTACCAGCCGCTCCTTGGAAACCCAATACAGGATTGCTGAGTCTGAACCAGCTCAGTGGCATTTAACAATAGCAGTGTGCACATTATTAACAGAAACATTAGATGGTAAAACATGAAAACTCTACTAGTGGTAAAATAGGTTATATACAAGGGGATTTAAATCCCATTACCTTTTATTTCCATATTTCCACGAACCTTTTGAATCCCTCTCATACAAAGCTAAAATAATTAATTTATCAAGAAGACAACAATTTTAAGTTTCTATTCATTTAATAGAGAGCCTTTGTAATATATTAGGTTACACGTTGGGTAGCTAACCTCAAGTTTAGCAGCTCAAACCCACCAACAACTCAGCAGGAGAAAGATGTGGCTTTCTGTTCCTATAGAGATTTACAGCCTCAGAAACAATTACAGGATTGTAGCGAGTCATAATCAACTCTATGGTATGCAACAATGACAACAATGCATCTTTAAATAACAAATCCTCAAAACTTAAAGAACTTCAAGCAAAATTACAAGGAGAAAGAGAAAACTGATGGGACAATTTTTTCTCTTAGTGACTGATAGAAAATCAAATGGAGCATCAATAAGAATATAGAAAGTATGAAGAATACTAAATTACATGACCTAGTAGACATATCTTAAACAGTAAGTAAAATAACTTCAGAACACATATTCTTTTCAAGCACATTGAGGAGTCCTTGTGTGTTTCTGTACTGCAAGGTTGATTTGAACTGAAAGGTCAGTGGTTCAAATTCACCAGTCACTCCTTCAGAACCATATATAAGGTCACTATGAGTCTGAACTAACTTGACAGCACTTAGCAATAAACAAGAAATAATATTTAAAGTCTTGATGTGGTGCTGTAGGATAAGCACTGGACTGTTAACTGCAAGGTCACTGGTTCAAATCCACTGGTTGTTCCTCAGAAACCCTACACAAGGTAACTATGAGTTGAAACCAATTTGAAGGCACTTAACGTATTTATTAAAAATGGCCATGCATGAGTCATAGAACAAGTTAGAATCTATTCCAAAATTTTAATTTAATAAATTGCCTTCTGTAATCACATGCAATTATTCTAATCAATAGCTCACATATTCAGATATTAAAAATATATATTTCTAAGTACCCACTCATTAAATAAAAACAAAATGAAATTGGATACATTTTAATCAAATGACAAGGAAAATACTACAAATAAAAAATTGTAGGATGCTGTTAAAAGAGAAGAAAAGACATAATTTTCAGTGTAGTGGTAGAAAAGAAGAAAGCCTGGATATTAAGATTCACACCATGGTCTTTTCAACTATCTCATATTCCATATGAAAGGTGGATAAGGAAAAAGAAAAACAGAAGAGGAATTGATTCATTTTAATTATGGTGATTTTGAAGAGTAATAAACATACCATAAACTGCCAAAAGAGCAAAATGTTTAGTCTTAGGAGAAATACACCCTGACTGTTCTTAGAAGCAAGGATGATGAGACTTCATCTAGCTTGCTCTGACACCTCTTTAGGAAAGACTTCAAAAAGAGCATCATGTTTGGTAAAGTTAAGAGTCAGCAAAAATGAAGGCAATCTTCAATGAAATGGATAGACACAATAGCAGCAACAATTGGTTCGAATGCTAGGAGATTTTTAAATGTTCATGGAAATTTTTCATTATCTTTTCATTCTACTTTTCAATGAACTTTTCGAAGCTCACTTGTATATCAAAGTTCGTAAAGATGTCATTGTTGTTGTTGTTAAGTGCCACTGAGTCGATTTCAACCCATAGCAACCCTGTATAGGGTTTCTGAAGATGTCTTAGGACCTATCGATGCTTTTTTCAGTTATGTATAGGCTCATCATGAGTCAGAGTCAACTTGATAGCAACTAACAAGAATAACAACAGTAAATTTGTCATCAAGTTGATTCCAACTCATGATGGCACCATGGGTTAAAGAGTAGAGTAGAACTGAGTTTACGGGTGTTTTTTTGTTTTGTTTTGTTTTTATTGAATTCATTACAAAAGCAGCTCATAAGTTCTTTCTAGAACAGTGACACTGGGTGAGTTTGAACCAGCAATATTTAGTTTAGAAACTGAGAGCAAAACCACTTGTATCAATCAGCAACCTAACAACAAGAAACTTCCAATTAAAAAGTTAGAGAGTAGCAAAATAAATGAAAATAAATCAGATATTAATAAAACAAAATTACAAATAATCAATAGACAGAATCACCAAAGATACATGTTGGTTCTTTGAAATATTATTCAAATTGGTAAACCATTTGTGAGATTGATTAAGAAAAAGAAATAATACAGAATTCGTAGGAACCATGGCGGAAAAAATCACATAACTAAAAATTCTGGAAATTTTCAAACAATGAGTACATTCTAAAATATTTTATACAAGTACATTTAAAATTTTAAAATCTTCCAAAAATTGATGGAAAAGAAATAAATGAAAACAGCGAAATGCTGAACAGTTTTATATGTATTGAAATAATTGATTCTGTAATTAAACTTTCCTACAAATTGAATTCTAAGCCTAATTGTTTACTGAAGAAGACTGCCAAACATTTCATAAAATAGGTTAATAAGTAACTTCAATCTTACACAAACTCTTTCAAAGAACAAAACAAAGCATTTACTATTCAACACATCTAATTAAAATAGAAAATATACAAGCAAAAATAAAATGGCAGATTTCACTCAAGAACATAAAGGTAAAACATTCTAAATTTGATACTATTAGTAAATGCAATGGTTGGAAACTAAAAGGAAGGCTCAGTAGTCGAAAAATATGGCCTTTGTGTTAGAAATGATGCTGGAGATTTCATGATAGAATTTTCTGTTTTGTTTAAAGTTTTTATTGTGAATTGAGAGAAAGTTTACAGGGAAGATCATCAGTTTTACATTCAATAAATCATATACTTTCTTTCATTACAATGATTATAATCTTCTCCATTTACCATTAGTTAACAGTATTTCTTGCTAATCATTTTAGCTTTTTTTAAAAACACTCATGCGTATATAATAATTTACACCAACAAAGGGCATGTTCTGCAAGTCTGTCTCCTGACCACCAGCTCTCAGTCCCTCTCTTTCCATAAATCCCGTGTCCCTAGCTGCTCCCTATCTCCATGACCCCATGTCTGCCTCCATCTCTGGTGTTGCTGCTTCTCTGGATAAAGTCTCACATTCCACTTGTACTCTTGTCCCTTGATGGTCCTAGGGTCCTCTGTTTCTGGTCTGGAAATTTAACCACTCCCCTGTTATTTTTGTTATTTTTTGTTTTAGTTTTCATTATAAATTATGTGATAGTGTATATGGGAAAACACCAGCCTTACATTAATCCTATCGTATTTCATTTCATTACAATGATTACAGTCCTCTTCATGCATCATCAAACAACTAAAGGGTACAACCTGCAAGTCTGCCCTCCACCTGGTTGTCAGCACATAGCCCCTCTCCCTCCCTGAGTCCAGAGTCCCCAGATGTTCCATCTCTCTATGTCATCATCTCTGCCTCCATTTCTGGTGCCACTGCTTCTCTGCGTAGGGTACCACACTCAACTCTTCTCACTTGATGGTCCCAGGGACCACAGCTCCTGGACTGTAAAATCAACCACTCCCCTCCTTTTGTTACAAAACATCTATCTTTATATTTCTGACCCTCATAGTTAGCAATTATTCACTATTGTACCACAAGAGTTCTATCTCCAACTCCTTTCATCAGCCCCATCCCAAAAGATTGAAACCACTCAGTCGAGGTTCTACCTTCCCCCACCCCCTCTGGATCT
>NW_006408575.1:9292282-9297628 GCF_000296735.1 Chrysochloris asiatica | reverse complement strand
GGGGGGGGGAGGTTATTTGGTGTGAGAAACAGAGGAACAAAGTGGTAAAATGGACTCACATATCATCAGAATCAGTCTCGGTCTGAGTTCGAAGAACATTGCAAAACCAGCAGTGTTGTGGTTGTTAAATGTCATTAAGTTGATTATGACTCATAGTGACCCTGAGGAGTAGCTGAGTATTTTGAACCTCTGATTTTGTGCTTCAAACCGACCTTGTAGTCTAGTACATTATTCCACAGCATCACAAATCCAACCATATATAAAAGTAAAAAACAGAAAAGAAAAAATCACTAGCAGTAACTTGCTTCTTGCAATATGCTGAAGACATAGAATTTCCATAATGTGATTATTATTGTTTTTCAACAAATCAAGTTCTTCACAGGGCCAGCATGCTTGGAAAAAGGAAAAAGGATAATGGATAACTGCCCTTCATCTACACGTCTTTGTCAAAAATTGTTGAAATTCTTATGCCCTTTTTGTGACCCCATGTGAAGTTTTACCTTTCCTGAGTACAAAATATCCCTTTCTATTCTCCTGAATTGACAGGTATATCAAAACTGTGTCAGAATTGTGTAAGGTACTCAAGGTAGCTTTTGACATTAAGGCTAGAATATGGAGTCAGTGACCTGATTTCAGACCAGGTCCTAAGGCAATAGATAAACAAAATGTGGTACATATATGCAATGGAATGAAAGGGAAATAAATTTCCGATACATAGATTAACTTTTGAAACATTATCCTGAGTAAAATTAGTCAATCTGGTGTGGCATTGTAGAATAAGCACTGGACCACATGGTCGGTTTGAACCACAAGGTCAGTTGTTCAAACTCAGTACTCAGTATAGAGGGTTGATCTGAATCAGAGCTGACTGGATGACACTTAACAACAACAACAAAAGAACAAAGACTGAATGATTTCATTAATATGAAATACCTAGACTAGACAGTGTGGCAATGGAGGATAAGCACCGGACTGCTAAACACAAGGTTGGCAGTTCAAAACTACCCGCTGCTTCTCAGAAAGCCTATATAGGGTTGCTATGAGTCAGAACCAACTTGACAGCACTTAATAACAACAAAAAACAACTGTGATTGGAGTTTAATAGTGGTTACCAGAGATGGGAGAGATAGTAAAAACAACTAATCATTGTTCATGTGGCATTAAGTTTTTGCTGATGGGGATTGAATGCAAATGTGTCCTCTATAGTTTACAATAATAAAGGGAAAAACAAACTAACTAAACAGAGATGCTGCAGTTCCTGGAGTGAGATGGGCAGGTAAGACCTACCCAGTCTTGCCTCCCAGGACTTGCCTGCCTCCTCTCCCACTGGTTTCCCCTTGCCAGGCCTGGCCAGCCCCCAGCCACCCCTCCCCCAGCTGCCCAAGAGGAAGGGTCTGGGACACAGGGAGGAGGATGCCTCCCCAAACTCCCCTTTGATGCTCAGCAGAGGGCAGAGGTCACTTTGCGTGTACTGAGTTAACTGTGTCATTGTAGTGTGATGCTCTGAGTGTGTGTGTGTGTGTACATGGAGCCCCCAGTAAACCTGTGGCCCTTGCCTGGCCTGGGCTGGCCTGACAAAAAAACCCAAAAAACAACTACCTGATAATCTAGAAATCCCACTTCTAGGTATATACCCAAAATAATTTTATCCAGGAACTCAAACAGATATTGTACACTAGTGTTCATTGCAGCATTATACACAAAAGAAAAAAAAAAATAAAAAAAATAACCCAGATGTTCATCAATAGATGAATGTATAAACAAAATATATATACAATGGAATATTATTCAGCCATAAAAAGAACTGAAGTTCTGATACATGCCATAATGAAAATATTAATATAAGCTGAGTGAAATAAATCATACTCAAAAGAATAAATATTGTATGATCCTGTTGGTGGTGGTGATTGTGTAATACTATGTTGGTTCCGAGTCACAGTGACCCTGTATAGGGTTTCTGAGGTTGTAAGTTTTTATGGGAGCAAAAATTCTCATCTTCCTCCTGCTGATTTACTGGTAGATTGAAGCTATTGATCTTTTGGTTAGCAGACCAACTCATAATCCACTATGCTACCAGGGCTCCTTTGTATGAATGATCCAATTGATACTAAATATCCAGAATAGGCAAATGCATAGAGACTAATGTTCTTTATTGACTATCATGGAGGGGTGGGAAGTGAAAATGTAGAGTGGCATTGTTTAAAGGGCATAAACTTTCTGTTAAGGATAATGAAAAATTTAGAAATGGATAGTGGTGATTTTGCAGAATATGATTGGTATAAGTATCATCACTGAATTGTACACATAAAAATGGTTGAGATGTTTTGGTACATATATTTCACCACAGTAAAAAAAAATTTAAAATTAAAATTAATTTAAATTTTGTCTAGAGAATGAGTGTTTCATTAGGATTATATCAGACTGCTAAAATTCTAAGAATTAGAATTTTAAGAAAATTCTAAGAAGTAACAAATGTTAATAACATTGTTGTTGTTTATTATTATTGGTAAGTGCTGTTAAGCTGGTTCTGACTCATAGCAACCCTGTACATAGCTTCTGAGGAGCAGCTGGTAAGCTTGAATCATGGACCTTGGAGTGACTTTGTGCTACACCAAGATAAACATATTGTTATTTAGTGCTGTAGAGTCAATTCTGACTCATAGCAACCCTATAAAGGATTGCTAAGTAGGGACTGGTGAATATGAACCACGAACCTTGTGGTTTGAAACAACCCTGTGGTCCAGTGCTGCATTATCACATAACAACACACTAGAACCAAATATTTAATTGTAAGAAGAAATCAAAGAAAAAAATTCAAGGGGGGGGGTGTGCTCTCCAAACTATGAAATTAAAAAATTGGATAATACATTGTCTTAGAGAAAAATACTTTGTGATAAATTAAATCAAAATGATTTATTGAAAGCACAAAAAACATTCAAATGAGGAATCATAGACTTCTAGCATGTGGACATAATGAATCCAAGGAGTGGTTATTTCATAAGGCTAGATAAAGATTGGACTTCGGAGTTAATAGTAAATAATATTCAGACTGGTAAGTGCTTCTAATTGGCTATTTTCAGTAAATTATTGAGAATGTGCCAGTGCAAATTCTCTAAGCACTTTTCTGCATACTAGTTAACCTACTTTCAACCACATTCTTCTTGAAGGAAAGCTGCCCTTTCCTAGTTTTTACCCACTATAAGCCATGGGCCATCTAGGACAAAATGGAGTTCAAGTCAGACTTTGTGAAAACCATTTTAGTTATGTAAAATATCCCAATTTTTAGAGTGTCCTTACACATTTTCTGAGAAACTCTAACACAATGAGCTGTGATAGAAATTTGCATTAAAAAACCCTATAAGTGTTTGACTGTCTTGTGGATATTGCTTTCCTGTGCCTACTGTTGTAAAATAGATATTTAAGTATGATAGAAATGAATTTTTGGAATTAGGGTTATAGAAAGTGTGTCAACTCATCTTAATGTTATAACTGATTGGGTTTGCTAAAAAGGGAATTAGAATTTGCCCAGGGAAATAGGTTTCTTGTTAAGCCTTTATGGAGTATGGGAACTTAGGTGGAATCCTGAGCCCCACCCAGAACCTTCTGAGCTGGGGTATTTTCACTTAAAAAGACATACAGACTAACCCAGAACTGTTGGGAGAACAGAAGAATTTTATTAAAAGAAAGACCTTCAGAAAAAGAGTGGGCAGTTTGACTGTTAGAATATCAAGCAAATTATTTGCTTTGGAGGCATCAAGGCAAGAAAAGTCAGCCAATCAGGGAAAACCCTCTTCTAAGACTGAAATTCAAAGGGAATCTGAGAGCAGTGTAGGTTGCTGGATTTATTTGTGCATGGAAGTGGGGGAAATGTAGGAATGAAGACATGGACTGAGTACAGCCATGTTCCTTTGACACTCATTGACCTCCAGATGAGAGAGAGAAAAGGTAGGCCTGGCTGTCTGAAGTTTAGGGAGATGTATGAAGTACCAAGTCCATGGGCAGTAATCTAGCCACTGGGGATAGAGCTCACAGTGAAGTGACCAGCTGGTCTAAAGTGAAGTATGAACTCCCAAACTTGCAGCTACTAACCATTAGACTTAACTTTCATGGATAGTTTACTCAACCAGATGAAAATGAAGATGCTTGATACTGTGAGTTAGTGTAGATTTCTATAATTTGATTAATTGGACCTTTACTTATGGCTACAGCTTCTCAAAATTCCTACTGGATTGGAAGGCTTTTGCCAGTTAGAGACATAATCCCTTATTTTAAACATACTGATTTTTCTAGTTGGAAAGTACTCTTTCAGGTCATATAGTATGGATTTTAAAGGGCCCAGATAGGACTAGAGCTTTCACATTGCAACTCCCTGTTTCATTTTTGATACAGTAATCCACAAGAAAGAAATTCTTTATTTGTTTTTTGTTTTTGTTTTTTTTTTCAGAAATTTCTTATTTCAGGAGACTTTATGATTTAATTTAGTGCACAAAAACCCCCAAAGTGGTCATATTTTTTTCCAGACTGTCCTTAATGATACAATGGCAAATAGATATTGTTGCTATACAGTTTCAACTCTTACTAGCCTTATGTGCAACAGAAACACTGCCTGGTCCTGTTACATTTGAGCCCATTGCTCAATCAGTGTATCAAGCCTTCCTATTGGGGGTCTTTCTCTTAATCATTGCACCTCCACCAATCATTATGTCCATAACAAGGACTGATTCCTCCTGATAAAATGTCAGAAGTATGAGAGACAAAGTCTCCCCATCCTGGCTTCTAAGGAGCATTCTGACTACACGTGTTAGAAAACAAATTTGCTTGTTCATCTAGCAGTACTTTTAATATTCCTTTCCAACAGCATAACTAAAATGCATCAGTACATCTATAGTCTTCTTTTCATTGTCTGTCACATGGATATTGTTGTTGTTGTTATGTGACATGGAGTTGGTTCCAACTCATAGCAACCCTGTCCAGGGTTTCTGCGGCTGTAAACCTTTACAGGAGTAGAAAGTCTCATCTTTCTTCCATGGAACAGCTGGTAGTTTCGAACTGCTGACTGTGAGATTACCGATTCGTAACCACTATGCTACCAGTGCTCCTTCACATGCATATTGTTGTTGTTGTTAGGTGCCATCAAGTCGATACCAACCCATAGTGACTTTACGCACAGCAGTACAAAACACCTCCTGATCCTGGGCCAACCTCACTACTGTTGCCACGCTTGAGTCTGTCGATGCTGCCACTTGGACAATCCATCTCATTGGGGATCTTCCTCTTTTTCTCTGACCCTCCACCTTACCAAACATGATATCCTTCTCTAGTGACTGGTCCCTCCTGACAATATGT
>NW_006408575.1:9291674-9292182 GCF_000296735.1 Chrysochloris asiatica | reverse complement strand
GGCATGTCAGCTTGCTGGTGATCACACTGGTTTACTGGTGAGTGGAAGGAAGAAGGGTAAAGGCAGCAATGAAGAAATGGGCTGAATTCAACCACGTTCCATAGACTCCCATTGACATGGAGATGAGGGAGAGAAGAGGAAGTGCTGGTTGGTCCAAAGTATGGTGAGAGCTGGAGATACTGGAGCCCTTAGACAAGGACATAATCACAGAGGGCTAGAGCTGAGAGTGAAGCATCCAGCTGATATGAAGTGAAGGGAGATGCACAAGAACACCCAAATTTGCAGATAGTACCCATTTGACCTAGTCTCAATGGCTTGATAATCAAAACTCAACCAGGAAGATGAAAAACAAAAAAAAACACCCAACAATTTTTGATAAAGCGAACGAGAGTAAATGGCTACAATTTGATGAGCTCAACCTATATTCATGGAAGAAGTAACTCTAAATATCAACAGAGAGTGAAGGAGTCACCATATCAAGTATCAATGCTATCACCTCAGTACACAG
>NW_006408575.1:9289042-9291069 GCF_000296735.1 Chrysochloris asiatica | reverse complement strand
TATGTTAACTGATGCTACAAGAAGGGGATTATAAGCTTTATAATGAAACAAAGTATATGATTGGCTGGATGTGAAGCTGACTATCTGCCCTGTAAACTGTCATTCGATTCATACAAACTTAAAAAATAAAAAGGAAGTCAGCTGCTTTCTAGCCTCCTAGGCCTCTGTTTGAGGTAGCAGTTGTTATTGTTTTTGTTAAGTATCTTTGAGTCAGTTCTGACCCATAGCAACCCTGTATATTGTTTCTGAGAAGCAGCTAGTGAGCCTGAACTGTGGACCTTGCAGTTCAAATGGCTCTGCAGTCTGGCACATTAACCCACAGCACTACACCAGGGCTAAATCCTGTAGAGATTTTTCTCTCTCTTAGTGCCCTCCATCACAAATTCAGGGACCTCATTAACACCAGCAGCAGGGTGTCCTTCATTTCTTTTCCTCTAACCACAGGAATCTCAGTGGTTCCTGAGGCTCCTCACCAGCCAAATAATAGAATACACTGACAGTCCTTTCTTTGACAGCTTGATAACATTAGATATATTTGCATCTCCTGATTGTTCACACTCCTCAAGAACAATGTGTCCTGGCTTTCCTGCTTTCCTTCACAGAATGTCAGAACTGAAAAAGGCCAATTTTTAAGAACTGTTTCCTCTTATAAATGAGGTGAAAAGGGCTCATAAGGGAAATGACCCCCGAGAGGATTAGAAATTACATCTTCTGATTCTTAGGTTTATACTCCTGAGGTTCTATATCTCATAGGTTATATCACAAGATTAACTACATCTTACTGTTTGTGTTATGTAGACAATAGAGGTTGCAGTTACTCTATCAAAAGAACCACAATTCTGCTGTTCTGAAATATAGTTTCAAAAAATAAAACAATTCTGCTCTTATGCATATACCTAAGAGATTTAAAGTGGTGATGCAAGCAGGCAATTCTGTTGTTATTAGGTGGCCTTCTGTTGATTCTGACTAATAGCAATGGTATGTACAATAGAATGAAACGCTGCCAAGTCTTATGCCATCATCACAATCCTTGTTAAGCTTGAGCCAATTGTTGTTGCCACTGTGTCAATCCATCTGCATAGGTGGTCTTCCTCTTTTTTGCTGACCCTCCAATTTGCATATCATAATGTCCTTCTCCAATGACTTGTCCTGCCTGACAGTATGTCTGTAGTATGAGTGATGAAGTTTCTCCATCCTGGCTTCAAAGAATCATTCTGGTTGTATTTCTTATGATGCAAATTTGTTTGTTCTTCTAGCAGTCCAGGTTACTTTTAATACTCTTCTCCAACACCATAATTCAAATACATCAATTATTCTTTGTCTTTCTTATTCACTGTCCAACTTTCCTATGCATATGAAACTATTGATGATACCATGGCTTTGGTCAGGTACACATTAGTCCTCAAATTGACATCTTTGCTCTGGAGCACTTTAAAGAAATTCATGCAGCAGGTTTGCCTACTGCAATATGCCATTTGATTTCCCGACTGCTGCTTCCATGAGTGTTGACAGTTGATCCAAGCAAAATTAAGTCTTTGACAGCTTCAATCTTTTCTCCATTTATCATAATATTATTTATGGCCAGTTATGAGGATTTTTGTTTTCTTTACATTGAGGTGCAACCCATACTGAAGGCTCTGGTCTTTGATCTTCATCAGCAAGTATATTAAGTTTTCTTAACTTTCTGCTAGCAAAGTTCTATCATCTGCATATTGCAAGTTGTTAATATGTCTTCCTCCAATCCTGGCAACATATTCTTCTTCATATAAACCAGTTTCCTGGATTATTTACTTAGCATACAGGTTGAGTAAATGTGGTAAAAGGATACAATCCTGGCTCACACCTTTCCTGATTTCAAACCATTCAGTGTCCCCTTGCTCTGTTCAAGTGACTGCTTCTAGGTATATGTCCAGGTTCCTCATCAACACAATTAGTTATTCTGGAACACTCATTCTCCAAATGTTGTCCATAGCTTGTTATGTTCCACACAGTCAAAAATCATTGCTGGTCAATAAAGCACAGGAAAA
>NW_006408575.1:9287347-9288167 GCF_000296735.1 Chrysochloris asiatica | reverse complement strand
TCTTCATCAGTAAATGTTTTAAATCCTCTTCACTTTCAGCCAGCAAGATTGTATCATTTGTATATCACAGGTTCTTAATGAGTCTTCCTTCAATCCTGATGTCACGTTTTTCTTCAAATAACCCAGCTTTTCAGATGATTTGTTCAACATACAGTTTGAATAAGTATGGTGAAAGAATACAACCTTGTCGCACACCTTTCCCAATTTTAAACCATTCAGTGTGGCCATGTTCTATTCAAACAATTGCTTCTTGGTCCAGGTACAGATTCCTCATAAGCACAATTAAGTGTTTCTGAATACTCATACTTCCCAATGTTGTCCACAGCTTGTCATGATTCACACAATCTAAAGCCTTTGTGTAGTCAATAAAGCACAGGTAAACATCTTTCTGATATTCTCTGCTTTCAGCCAAGATCATCAGCAATGATATCCCTCGTTCCATGACCTCTTCTGAATCCGGCTTGAACCTCTAGAAGTTCTCTCTCAATGTATGATTGTAGCCGTTCCTGTATTACCTTTAGCAAAACTTTACTCGCATGGAATATCAAAGATACTCTGATGATTTCCGCATTGCATTGGGTCACCTCTCTTTGGAAGGGGCACAAATATGTATCTCTTCCAATCAGTTGGTGAGATAGTTGTCTTCCAAATTTCTTGGCATAGCTGAGTGAGTGCCTCCTGTGCTGCCTCACTTTCTTTAAAGATTTCAATTTTGATTCCATCAATTCCTGGTGACTTGTTCTTTGCCAATTCCAACAAAGCACCTTGGACTTCCTCCTTCAGTGTCATTGGCTCTTCATCATATGCTACCTCTTGAAAC
>NW_006408575.1:9262822-9264782 GCF_000296735.1 Chrysochloris asiatica | reverse complement strand
TCTTTCAAGAAGTATTTTCTGTTCTTCTAGCCTCTCCAGGCTGATCTGCTTGTCCTTTCCAGTGGGAATTTCCCACCTCACAAGATTCTGGATGTGGTTCAGCAGGAAGCCTCCTTCACTGGGTACATTGTAGCCACATTTTAGGTATTCCAATCAGTTATAGGCAGAAGACAGACTTACAAACTTTCTATGGTGATATTTCTGGCTATTCCTTTCTCTCCCCCTCAAGTGTCTATTTTATAATGGTATGCCAGAAGAACCAAGATTCAAAAGACAGCCAAACACCTTAACATTATTTTACCCCTTTTCCCCATTCCAACCATGTCTCAATCCCTGTCTCCCAGAGCCCTGTTGTTCTTCCATTTTGTTTTGATGTCTTCTGCATCATTTAATATTTTGCCCATTATTGTTAGGTGCTATTCAGTAATTTTGAACCCATAGTGAGCTTCATAGTAGTCTTGCACCATTTTCACAATTGTTGCTATGCTTGAGCCCATTGCTACTGCCATTGTGTCAATCCATATTGTTGGGGTCTGTTGTTTTTTCACTGACTTTCATTTGCCAAGCATGATGTCCTTCTTCAGTGACGGGTCACTTCTGATAATATGTCCAAATTATGAGAGATGAAGTCTGGCCATCTTGGTGTCTTAGAATCATTCTGGTTGTACTTCTTCCAACAAAGATCTGTTTTTTTAATCTGGCAGTTCATATTATCTTTAAAAGTCATCTCCACCACCATAAAACAATACATCATTTCTAAGATCTTCTTTAATCACTGTCCAATGAATATGAGGCTATTGAAAATACCATGGTTTGGGCCAGGTGAACCTTAGTCCTAAGAATGGCATCTTTGCTTTTCAACACTTTAAAGAGGTCTTGTGTAGCAGATTTTCCCAATGCAATATTCTTTGGATTTTTTGACTGCTCCTTGCATGAGTGTTAATGTTTTTTGACAACTTCAATCTTTTCTCCATTTATATGGATACTGTTGCTTGGTCCAGTGGTGAGGACCATACTTATTTCATCAGTATTTTATGTCTTCTTCACCTCCAGCAAGCAAGGTTGTATCATCTGCATATGACAGTTTGCTAATAACTCTTCCTCTAGTCTTGACGCCATGTTATTCTTCATATAATCCAGCTTCTCGGATTATTTGCTCAGCGTATAGATTGAATAAGTATAGTGAAAGAAGGCAGCTATCTGGTGAGGTCCAGGTATATAATTGCCTTTTTTTCTACACATATTAATATTTATTTAAAATTCTGGACATTGTACACAATTTGCTTCTTTCACTAAGCAGTTTTTGGCATTTGTCTGATAGTACCTCATTCTTTCAAACTGCAGTAGAATATAAAATTTTATAGATAGCTTGGTTGATCATTTCTTTATTCATCAGCATTTGGGCTATATCCAAGTTTTAAAAAGCTACAATAAATACTCTTGAGCCCATCATTTTGTTAAGAATTAATTTCTAGAAGTGGAATTTCTGGGTTCACAACCAGAACATTTTGAATTTTAATTGTTAATTTATATTTTAAAATGGTTATAACAATTATGATATCAAAAATGCTATTTCTTTGATTATCATAATAATTAATCTTAGTCAACATAAACTTATTGCCATGGAGTGATTTCTGATTTATAGTGACTCTATTACATAGAGTAAAATTGCTCCTTAGTTCCCAAGGCTGATCATCTTTATGGGAGCAGATAGCCTCATCTTTATACCACAGAGTAGCTGGTGGGTTTGAACTGCTGACCTTACAGTGTGCAGCCCAGTGCGTAATCCAGTACACCACCAGGACTCCATAATTGGTAAAACTATTTTAATTTTCACAAGTTTATTTTCGGATTCAATAATTTTGGTTTCTAGTAATAGTCATTTTTCATTCATTGCATCTTTAAGTTTTTAATTTTAGTCATTATGCTTGCTATTAGAGTTCTTTTTTTTTTTTTTTTT
>NW_006408575.1:9251114-9261842 GCF_000296735.1 Chrysochloris asiatica | reverse complement strand
TTCGAACCGCTGACCTTAAGGTTCGCAGCCCGATTCGTAACCACTACTCTACCAGAGCTCCTTACTATCCAAACTATGGATAATTTATTCCCTAATTCTGGCTGTTCAACACGTTTTAAGGCATAATCCAGAGTTCTGGCAAGTAAATGAGCTCCTTGTGGGGGTTCCTTGAGCTCTCTACTGAGAACCAAGTTAATTGAATCTTTCAGAGGTCTATTCTTCTCAGGAATGGAGAACCAGGTCTTCCTACAGGTAATCACCAAATTCTGTTTCCCTTCCACTGAAGAGATCGTGGTCATTCGTTGGAAATATTTGAATTCATTCCTAAGCAGGGACCAGAGTTGGTCTCCGTTCTTGCCGATACCCATGTTCTGGGACACAGCGATGGTGTAGTTGAGTGGACGAACCATGACAGCAACAGTGAACACTTCTGCACTCACAAGGAATACCCAGATTACCAGGGAAGCTTGGCGCGAAACAAATTGCCTTTTATGTTGGTTAAAAATGGTATTTGCAATGAATAAACTGTTGGTCTTGTAAAGTACGATCATGTGATCTCCAGAATAATTTCTAATACCAAGGCCATATTTTTCCAATTACAGATTTTTCCTCTTTATTTATAAACTTCGCATTCAAATCATCAGTAATTATCAATGAATCGTCTATGCGTGGTTTGATAAATTTCAGACTGAAGAAATTGGTAGAATTATTCAATTTCATCACCTCTGTCTTTAGTTGTTTGTATATAAATTTGAATAGAAGTGTTATTAAACAATCTTCCTTGTAGGTATATGGTTATTTTCTTACCACAGTATTGTATTTCATTATAGATCTTGAAATGTTCTTTTTCCGATTAATGCAACATCAATCCTCTTCAATTAGACGTTCCTGACATATTAAACTGTATGATTGTCTGACTCAAAATGGCCAATTGTAGTCCATTTTAGCTCATTAATACCTAGGATATCGATCTTTATGCATTCTGTTTGATTTTTGGTAACTTTCAATTTTCCTAGATTCATTTATTAATGGATCCTTGCAGTTGTTTCTCCTTATTTTGATTTGTGCCCCATCATCAAATGAAGGTCCCAAATGCTTTACTTCATTCATGCCACTATGGTCAACTTTATTTTGAGGGGGCAGCTCTTCTCCAGTCGTATTTTAGTACCTTCCTACCTGAGGGACTCAACTTCTTGCACTGTATCTGACAATATTTGGCTATTATTCATAATGTTTTCATCTTCTGGCACTACAACTGACAATGTTTTGCTACTATTCAGAAGAATTTCAGTGGTTAACCATTCAGAAGTGGTCCATCTCTCCTTCTTTCTAGTCTGTCTTATTCTGGAAATTCAGCTGAAATCTGTTCACCATTGGTGTCCATACTAGTATTTAAAATACTAGTGGCATAGCTTGTAGCATCATAGCAACACACAAGTCAACAAAGTAAGAGATATTGAGAGTTGAGTGGTGGATGCCAAGCAGTTTGGAGCAAGCAAGTGGCTGAGCCATATTGCTTCTCTATATATTGATAAGAGTCCCATAAGGGAACATCATTTCTTTAAAATATGACATTTTCCATTTTCAGAGAATGTTCAAGTTTATTCTACTGATTGAAATCATGAGTACTGCTTAGACCATGCGTGCCTTTGAGTTGCTGAGACACTGTCTTGTATCTAGTGGATAGCCTACACCTCTGAACTGGCTGATCCTTACAAGTTGTTATTAAGTGCCCTTGAGTTGGTTCTACCTTATAGTGACCTAGTATAGGGTTTCTGAGGAACAGCTGATGAGTTTGAACCACCCACTTTGAGGTTAAGTGCTTATCCTACTCTGTCACTCCAGGACTACACGATCTTTACATGGGAATCATTAACTGTCTTTCATGGCTAGCAACTGCTCTATCAGTACTTACTGGTTCGTCTGTGTGCTTTGTTTTTGAAACTCAGAATGCCCAGTTTCTAGAAATTCAAAAACACTACTGCCACTAGTGAAGGCAAATAAACTCTTATAAGAAACAGAAACAGAACCTCGCACTACTACCACTGTTATGTTATTGTTGTTAAGTATCATGGAATCAATTCTGACTCACAGGGTATCTGAGGAGGGGCTGGTGAGTTTGGACCACCAACTTTGCAGTCCAGTGCTTATCCTAAGCACCACACCAGGACTCCTAGTAGATAAAAACTTCAACAAACTTTTTGCAATCCCAAATTTAAAACAGTTGCAGGTTAATGCACTTGCTTGCACGGTTGGTTTGAACTGCAAGGTCAATGGTTCAAGCTCACCAGCCATTCCTCAGAAACCCTATACAGGGTCACTATGAGTTGGAACCTATTCACTGGCACTTAACCACAACAACAAGAAGGCTAAATGAAACAGACAAAGACAAAATGAAGCCAGAATCCTTCAATAACCTCTAAGAGCTTTATGCAAAAAGATGGCACTCAAGATTTGACAGGTTATTTGCCTAGATTTCACTGTTGAGAAATTGATGAATCATTGAGCCTAAACAGCCATGCTTGGTACCTAAGCCGTGTCCTGAGTCCTTAGTAGTTGTGATAAGCAACATATGTCCAACCCCAGTTTCTGAAAACAAGGAATATCAAACAGCAAATTGAAAGTGAAGAGTTTTATTGAAGGAATAGCACAATCTACATTGGGCAGTATTTGGTAAAGATTCATAAAAGTACTCTTGTAAGAGGAAATTTTTAGAGTTAAGTACAGAAAATCCAGGAATTTACAAGGAAAATATATTTTCTGATCGGTTGACATTTGCAAACTCATGCTTTAATAGACATTAAATTAGTCCAAGATCTCATAACCATTATATTGTTAATCATAAAGTTTGAGTTAGCTAAAATCTTGTTAATTGATGAATATTTTGAGGGCCAGCCTCGAGTGGATATCCTTCCTGTTAACATGCTATAAAAACAAGGGAGTGAAGGGAAGCCCACAGACATCCTGAGGTTTGCTGACTAGCTAAGTTTTGAAAATCAGTTCAGAATAGCAGTAAACACCCCCCCCCCACACACACACACAAAAAAAAAAAACCAAGACAAAAGGAGTCTGACCTGCATTTTTGGCAGAAGACTTTCCTTCTGTCAAGTGCCTTGTTCTTTTGAGCTCCTTCACAATAGTAGCATCAACTCACCCTTTAATCCTAAGTGCTTTTTGTTGTTGTTATATACTGCCATTGAATCAGTCCCAAACTCCTGGTAACAATCTGTGTTACAGAGTAGAACTGCTCCAAAGGGTTATCTTGGGTGTAATCATTTTGGAAGCAGGTTGTCAGGCCTTCTATGGCTTCACTCAGTTGGTTTAAACTGCCAGCCTTTATGTGAACAACTGATCACAAACCGCTAGTGCCACATAGGCTCCTATCCTAAATGCATATATCTTGAGTTTTGGAATATTACTGTTGCTGTTGTTGTTGTTGTTGTTGTTATGTGCCATCAAGTTTGTTCCAACTCTTAGCTACCCTGTATAGGGTTGTCCAAAGCTGTAGATCTTTGAGGGAGGAAAAAACCTCATCTTTCTCCTGTGGAGGGTCCTGATCTCACGTAGTCTATCTTGTGATTCTCAGTACATATTCACCATGCTCCCTGGAATATTATTGCTGTTGTTATGTGCTGTTGAATTAGTTCTGAATCATAGCAGTTCTGTATAAAGTTTCCAAGTATTGGCTGGTAGTTTTGAAACACCAAACTTGTGGCTAGCAATTCAGTGCTGATCCTACAGGACTATACCAGGACTCCAGAATATTATTTTTGTTGTTTTTAAAAGTGCTGTTGTGAGAGTTCCAGCTCATAGATACATTGTATAGGGTTTCTTAGGAGCAGCTAGTGGGTTTGAACCATTGACCTTGTGGTTCAAACCAACCTGTGGTCCACTGTTTATCCTAGAGCACCACACCAGGGCTCCCTGGAATATTATTCTTGTTGTTATTGTTAAGTGCTGCTGAGTTGATTCCAACTAGTGAGTTTGAACTGCTGACCTTGTGGTTCAAACTGACCTCGCAGTCCTGTGCTTTATCCCACTGTACAACACCAGGATTCTGGAATATTATTAGTCATTGTAAAAAAAGAGCTTGAGGAATCCTTTGTTACAAGTGTCTTTTCACAGCATACCTAATAATTAAAAGTGGAAAAACCTGGTTGTATGGGCTTAACCTGGTAGCCTGATTGTTGATGTCAAGTGCCGGCGAGTTGGTTCCGACCCATGGCGACCTTGTATAGGGTTTCTGAGGCTGTAAATATTTACAGGAGCAGAAAGCCTCATCTTTCTCCCGTGGAGCAGCTGGTAGTTTCAAACTGCTGACCTTGAGGTTCACAGGCCAATTCATAACCACTACGCTACCAGAGCTCCTTGGTAGCCTGATTAGATGGTGGAAAAGCATCTGGACTTGGTGACAGCAGGCATGAGCTCTGTAAAACTGTGATTTATTTATCCGGATCTCAGATTTCTGCATTCCATGGAGGTTGAGGCTACTCACACAAGTTGTCACTCTGAGATGATCTTTGAACCTTGAGCCTTGGGAAACTGGTTTTCTAAAAGTCATCTCAATTGAAACAATACTCTTGTCTTGGATATTGTGCTCTTTTGAAAAATTTCATAGCAGAAATTGCAAAGATCAGCCTAGATTTATGTTTTAGGGTAAATCAGTAGTTATTTTAATTGTTCTTAAACATAACTCTGTATGGGATACTTCATGACCATCAATTGTTTTTTATAAATTCTATTTAAGCTCGTTTGCCATGGCAGTGTCAGTAATAAAGGTTTAAGAATCCTTGGACGTTCTTTCTTCTTTGTAATATTTTTAACTGTGTAGTCAAACTGTCTAGAGTTCTGGCATGGCACTGTAGGATAAGCACTGTACTACTAATTACAAGGTTAGCCATTCAAACCCACCAGCTGAGCCTCAGAAACCCTATCGAAGGTCCTTATGACTGGATGGTACATAACAACAAGGAGTCAAAATGTTATATTGATTTGAAAGTTGTATAACACAAATTGTATTAATTATATAATGAAAAATTGTATCAATGGACTGAATTTTATATAACTATTATTGGATTCATATAAATTTTGTTTTAGGAATTCTATTTCTGAGTGGTGTAGTGGTTACAAGTTGGGCTGCTAATCTCATGGCCAGCAGTTCGAAACTACAGACTATTGTAAGTGAGAAAGATATGGTTTTCTGGTCCCTTAAAGATTTGCAAACTCAGAAACTCTATACAGGTTCGCTATGAGTCAGAACCCAACTCCACGGCACATAATAAACACCACCATTATTTCAGACTCCAAAGTGATTAGCAAAGATGCTTTATCTTTTTGAGTTTCAGTTTCCCAGTGGTAAAATGAGAAAAACAGAAAATATCTGTAATTCCTCAAACTTCAATGTGTTTAAGAATCACCTGGGGTGCTTAATAAAATGCAGATTTTATGGTCCCATTCCAAGAGGTCCTGATTCATAGATTGGAGGTAAGGCCCTGAAGTATGCATTGCATTAACTTTCTTAGGAATTCTAGTAGAGGGGCTTCTAAGACCACATTTTGGGGAAAAATAATAGGAAAGCAAATTCTGTGGAGGAGTAATATTTTGTAGCATTCGCTTCCTACCTGTATGAATCTAACAGAATGATGAAATTTTCTGCCATTTAATAGCCGTTTCAGAACATTACCTGTTTTCTGCCTTGAGTCATAATACCATACATTCAATTTATGAATCAAAATAAAGACATTAGGGGAGGCAAATGCAGTCCAGCAAAAGGGAACATGAGTCTGGATTCCAGTGCAATATATTAGGCTATTTGGCCATGGCTTCATTTCCCTGGACTCCCTAGGTAGATGTTAAAGGTCTCCTGGTGCTTTCAAAATAGATGTAAAAGGAGAGGCCCTTCCAATTTTTTTAATTGAGCAAGCTTTGACCTTCAAGACTGTAATTGCTCTTGACATCTAACTTATTGCTTAATTAAAACATGGTGAGGTTGGAGACTTCACTTCTGGAAAAAATAGAGTTATGAGCATTTCTAGCTTATTAAGGTCTCTCTTTGATTTGGAAGGTGTGGGCTGAGTTTATCATAGAATAATATCTCATCACAAGGAGGAGGGATCAAACAGGCACCAGACCTGAAGTGAGTTATTATATTTCTGAAAAAGCTTGTCGTTGTTGTGTAGTTTCATTGAGTCAATTACAACTCATACTGACCCTGTATAGGGTTTACAAGGAGGAGCTGGTGAGTTTGAATTGCTGACTTTGTAGGTCAAACCAACCTTACAGTTCAGTGTTTATGGTACAGCATCACATCAGGACTAGAGCTTATGAAATTATCAAGTAGAAAGAACATAAAAAGTACTAAATCAGCAGCAGCTGAGCTAGGTCCAAAAAAAAAGAACAATGAAAAATTAATAATGATGGCAACTCAAGGAGCAAATGAATTGGAATAATTTTCTCCCATTCAAAAACAAACAACAACAACAAAAAAACAAAACAAAATGATGCCAATTTTCTTTATGTGCTTTTTCTTGACTTATTAAACCTCCTTGCATCTTCAAATATACTGGGGGTATAAAGACCACAGATTCAAATATATTCTATAACTCTTAATTAACTCCTTTGATTCCATTCCAACTCATAGTGACCCTATAGGGCAGAGTAGAATTACTCCTTAAGGTTTCTTCTCCTTAGGGTTGTAGATCTTTACAAGAGCACACAGTCTCATCTTTCTCCTATAGCACAGGTGGTAGATTTGAACTACTGAGCTTGTGATTAGCAATCAAGTGTATTATCTACTGCACCACCAGGTCTCCATACATATTCTATGGTAGTGAAGATGGTAATGTGCCATGGGGTCTGTTCTGACTCATAGTGATCCTGTGTAGGGTTTCTGAGGCTGCAAATCTTTACAGGAGCAGAAAACCTCATCATTCTCCCACAGAGCTACTGGTAGATTTGAACTGCTGACCTGTGGCTAGCAATCCAGCTTGTAATCCACTATGCTACCAGGGCTCAGACTTATTTTGAGACCTTCTTATTAAGTCTTAACCAGGAAAATAACCAAACAAATATAATCATGCTCCATGAGGGAAACCATCAACATGCACACAGTACAGAGGCTTAATGGAGTCTGTGGACTCCACAAAAGATCATGATGGGTGGAACGTGCACTCCGTCATTGTTGAAGGCAGGACTACAGATTTGAGAAAAGAAACATGATTGGGATATAGTCATAAGTGCAGATTTAAAAGGCTACAGTTTGGTTCCAGGGTTTCTATATGTATTGGGGGCTATGACACATGACCCTGCAGCTCAGAATCATAGTCAGCAGGATCTCTAACTTAAACTATATAACATTTGTAGTTAATTAATCATTAAGGACATAACCAGATAAGTGCTCGAGTTCTTTGTATAAGTCTGTGGGTAAACCTGCCTTCCCTGGACTCACTTGTTTAAGTGCCATGTTGCTGGAGTAATGGTCACACAGAACTCATGTGGCACCTGAACTTATGTCAAGACTTAAAAATGACTTAGACTGTAACTTCTATAAACGAAATACTTTAGAATTTAAGCTCTTGAAAGCACAGAGAAAAAAAACAACAAAAAACAAAAAACAGCACTTCCGGTTTAGGGGCAGGAGAAGCAGAGATAGGCAGAGGAGGCTCCTTGGTGGAGGTGTGAAAAAACCAGAGAAGGCGCTTTGCCAAAACAGTTCCAGTGCTTTAGATCTAATAAAAAGTGGTGGGCATCAGTTTTCTGCCCCCACTGGTGGGGAAAGCTGACTGCGGCGGGAATACACAGTGATTTCTGAATCCATCAGTACACTGCCTGCAATCAGGGGGTGGGACCACAGCCAGGCTGATATAGGCCTGAAGCAAAGGAGCGGCCTCTGGAAAAAGAGGTGTGATGATGTTTTTCGTGTTTCTTTCCTCCTTTCTCCTGTCGCTCCCTCTCTGCTTAGCCTGGACACCTTCAAGTGGGTGTAAGCACACCCCCAAAGGGGTCCTGCATTGCTCCCACAGGGTACAATGTTCCCACAGTGCAAAGAGGAAATCCTTGTAAGTCCCAGTGGTCCCACAAGCTAATCCTTTGACTGTTTTTTATGAAGTCTGACTCTGGTATTTAGCCCTAAATTTGACCTGGGTGGGACCCTTTATTCCTGCCTTATCTAACAAGAGACAGCAGGTCTGGCCATACAGCCAAACTGTATTTGCACCTTGTAAAACCCCAACATAAAGGCAAGAGTCAACACCAAATACTATATACAAGAATGCAGCTATTTTGAGAATTACACTGTGCATACACAGATACCTAACTGACCTTCAAAAATTAAAATAGAGGACAATCTTTCTTCCATTAATTTCTCAATATCTTTCAGCACACCTTCATGGTGATGATTAGAGGACGGGCCTGAGTGAGTGGACACCCCCAGTTACCCTTGAGGATTTCATTGTGCATGCACACTGACCTGCGTGATAAAGGCTACTGGACAGTCAGCTATGATTTATTTTTGGTATTGTGTGGTGGGTTTTGTCTCTGCATTTATACTGATTCTGGTTTTGGTCCCTTTGATCTCACAGTTTTCCTGGAGGTGGTTGCTTTCTCTCCTTATATTACGCGAGAAGAGACAGAAATCATAGCCATACAGCCAAGCCACAAGCATACCCCATAATATCCCACCATCTGGACAGAAGCCAATACTAGCTAATAGGCATTACACAGATAGTCAACACTTGCTAATATAGCTTGCAACTGAGTAATAAGAGACATGAAAAGGGAAGCCTATCTCCAGATCACATTCACCAGGAGACACTAGGTAAACTTAACAATACAGCAACATACATCCATTTAATCATTGAAAATGCATCTAAATATTGATAATGTCCAAGAAAAAACAACAAAAGATCTCAGCACATGTCCAAAAAAACAGACAAGAGTAACTGAGACAAAGAGCTGGGGGCAGACATAGACTTCCTGTTAGAAGAAGAGCAGGCTTTGGATCTGCCTGAGAGTTAATTCAGAAGAATTAAACGGAGACAAGCCCAAATACTCCAGAGAAGGGTGGGGGGAAATAAAGAAGAAGTCAGGAAAGTGCTACAGGAGCAATCAAACAAGATAGATATAGCTTTGGAAACAATTAAAAACCTGAAAAAAGAGGTCCAGATGATTAATAATAAAATATCAGAGATGAACAGTACACTGAAAGGGCAAAGGAGTAGAATTGAAGAGATGGAATCCAGAATGAGTGAGCTGGAAGAAAAACCTCTCAATACTGCTAAGATAGAAGACCAAGCAGAAAAAAGGATAAAAAAATCTGAAGAGAGTCTAAGACTCATCCTGCGTAACATCAAGAGGAATAACTTAAGAATTATTGGCATTCTGGAATAAGAACAATCACATAATTCCACAGAGGAGATAGTTGAGGATCTTCTGAAAGAAAATTTCCCTAACATCTAGAAGGATGAGTAGATAAGCATTCAGGAAACTGAATGAATCCCAGGAGGGATATACCCCAAAAGAAAATCACCAAGACATATCATAATCAAGCTCTTCAAAATTAAAGATGAAGAGAGAAATCTAAAAGCAACCAGGGAAAAGAGAAGTTTTACTTACAAAGGCAAGCAAATCAGATTAAGCTCTGACCTCTCAGCAGAAACCATGCAGGCAAGAAGGCAGTGGGGAGACATATATAAAACCCTAAAAGACAAAAACAAAAAACTGCCAACCCAGAATCATCTACCCAGCAAAACTGTCAATCAAATATTATGATGCAATAATAACATTCCAGTATAAACAGAAACTAAGAAACTTCATCAAAGCCAATCCAGTACTTCAAAACATACTAAAGGGAGTTCTTTGGGATGAAACCCAACAAGAACATACAACAACCAGAGATTGGCAGACGTGCCAACAGCACCTGGAACTCAGTCAACAGAGCAGAGTTCAGAACAGGACAAAATTGCAATAATGAATTCAGAGGACATGTGAGACCAAACAAATAACAAAATAACAACAATGTCAAAGAAGGGAAAAATATAGGAACACAGATCCAGGTGGTGAGGTAGTCAGGTGATTGCAGGATACAATACACTATCTTAAATGTAGGGAAAACTTAATCGACTATAGGGTAACTCCAAAGAAAGTTAATATGTCACAACTTACCATGGAAATGAAGAACCAAGTAGAACAAGGAAACATTAAAACTAAGAAGAAACTGACAAGAATTAGCAAAAAAACATGAACTCAGCACAAGAAAGCATACAAAACAAAGGAACAAAAAGCACCACACTAAAAAATTAAATATAATGACAGTAATTAATTTATACCTATCAATAATTACACTGAATGTCAAAGGATTAAATGTACCAGTTAACAGACAGAGACTGGCAGAATGGATAAGAAAACAAGACCCTTCATTACGCTGCCTACAAGAGACACACCTTACACACAAAGACAAAAATGAACTTAAAGATAAAGGATGGAAAACAATACACCAAACTAATTGCAATAAAAAACTAGCAGAAGTGGCAATACTAATTTCTGATAAAATAAATTTTAAGGCAAAAACCAGTATAAGAGATAAAGAAGGACACTATCTCATGACTAAAGGGTCAATTGAGCAAGATGACATAGCCATAATAAATATCTATGCTCCCAATTAAAGAGCACCAAGACATGTAAAGCAAACCTACTAGAATTGAAGAAAGAAATAGGCATTATCTACAAGTA
>NW_006408575.1:9238990-9250136 GCF_000296735.1 Chrysochloris asiatica | reverse complement strand
GAGAAGACACAAATAACACACATTAGAAACCACATGGGCAATGTCACAATGGAACCAAAGGAAATCAAAAGGATAATAACAGAATACTATGAAGAGTTATACTCCAACAAATTTGAAAGCTTAGAAGAGATGGATACATTTTTAGAAAAACACAACCTACCTAAACTTATATAGAGCAAATTAGAAAACTTGAACAGACCCATAACAATAGAAGAAATAGATCAGGTCGTCAAAAAACTCCCAACCAAAAGAAGTCCAGGTCCAGATGGCTTCACTGGTGAGTTCTACCAAACATTCAGTGAAAACCTGTCACCATTTCTACTCAAATTATTCCAGAATATAGAAGAGGAAGGAATACTTCCTAATACAAACATAGCCCCCATACTAAAACTAGGGAAGGATACCTCTAAGAAAAATTATAGACCAATATCCCTCATGTACATAGATGCAAACATTCTCCACAAAATCCTAGCAAACAGAATCCAACAGCACATCAAAATAATAATACGTCATGACCAAATGGGATTAATATCAGGGATGCAAGGATGGTTCAACATTAGAAAAACAATCAATGCAATCCACCATATAAATAAGAAAAAAGGAGAAATTCTGTATAGGACCATTATTGTGAAAGCTTAAGAAAAATACCCACACTAAAAGGGAAAAAATAAAAAAAATTATTGGTGATTACTGGAGGGTAGTGAGTGGGTGAGGGGAGGGAGGGGAAAGTAGAGCACAGGTTAGGGAATAGACACAGATTACTTTGGGTGTTGGGGGAGTGCAATACACAAGAAATGTGAGGCAGAGGGAAGAACAATTAGGTAGGTTTGTATGGGCTAAGTGGGACAGTGATAAAAAGTGATGTATGCACAACCTTGGAACAACAGGACTCTGTGATACAGGGATTGAGGCATGGTTTGAATGGGTTGTTTTGTTGTTATGTGCCGTGGAGTCGGTTCCGACTCATAGTGACCCTGTACAGGGTTTCTGAGGCTGTAAATCTTTACAGGAACAGAAAGCCTCATCTTTCTCCCATGGAACAGATGGTAGTTTTGAACTCCTGTCCCTGAGGTTCCCAGCCTGATTTGTAACCACTATGCTACTAGAGCTCCTATTAAGATGTTTGGCTGTCTTTTGAATCTTGGTTTCCCTTGCCTACTATTATAAAATAGACATTTGAGGGGAAGAGAATGGAATATCCAGAAATATCACCATAGAAAACTTGTCTGTCTTCAGCCTATAACTGATTGGAATACCTAAACAGGGGCTAGAACTTGCCCACTGAAGGAGGCTTCCTGCATTGCATAAGACCATAGGGGGAATCCTGATCCCCATGCAGAATCTCCTGAGGTAGGACATTTCCACTTGAAAGGACAAGCTGACCAGCCTGGTGCAGCTAGAAGAACAGAAGATACTTCTTGAAAGAAAGACCAGCAGTAAAAATAAAAAACACTAATGGCAGTCTCCCTGACTGCTACGAGAACAAGCAAGTTGTTTTTTGGGAAGTCATCAAGGCAAGCGATCGGGTTCCCTCAAGGCAAACCCCTTCCCAAGACTGAGACTCAAGGGGAATATATGAGCAGGCATGGGGTCTTACTGGTGACCACATTGGTCTACTGATAATGGGAAGTGGGGGAAAAACAACAATGAAGTTGTGAGCTAAGTCTGACCATGTTCAATAGACTCCAGTTAACCTGGATTGAGACTGGTTGGCCAGCAGTATGGCAAGACCTGGGGACTTCTGGGCCCAGGGACAGGGACATGTCCACAGAGAACTAGAGCAGAGAGTGATGTGTCCAGCTGATATGAAGAGAAGGGAAATACACAAGAACACCCACCCTTTAAGATAGTTCCCATTTGACCTGGCTTCAATGACTGGATGATCAGATCTCAACTAGAAGAAGAAAGAAGAGGAAAAAAAAGAGTAATCCACTACAATTTGATGAACTTGACCTATACTTATGGATGTAGTAATTCAAAAGTGGGAACGAATCTTTGCAGCGAGGATCATTCTCAACCCCTCGGTACACAGGGTTGATAGGGACGGGCAACTTAGACATTGTCTACCCCAAATGGAGGGGCTACAGAAGCACGAAGTGACTGGCTTATAAGCTTTCAAGAGAAAGCATAATTACAGAGGGTGTAGGGGAAGGTAGAAGCTCCACTGAGTGGTTTCTAACCTGTCTAGATGGGGCCGGTAAAAGGAGATGGGGATAAGACTCCTATGGTTCAGTAGTGAATAATTACTGTTAGGACTGATTGTGAGTGTTGCAAATGTAAATGTAGACTTTTTGTAATAAAAAGGAGGGAAGTTGTTGATCTTGCAGCCCAGGAATGGAGGGTCCTGGGACCATCGAGGGAGAAGAGCAGAGTGCAGGACCCTATCCAGAGAAGCAGTGATGCCAGAGATGGAGGCAGAGATGATGATGTGGAGAGATGGAACAGCTAGGGACTCTGAACTTAGGAAGAGGGGCTGTGTATTGACAGCTGGGGGGAAGGCTTACAATTAGAAGTCCAGTGCTTATCCTACATCTCCATACCATTCATATTTGGAGGTTAGGATAACTTCAGATTCACTGAAGAACTGTCAGATTTCTTATCTATAGATTGAACTATCTCAGCATAAAGTTTGTAATGGTATCCTAACATGTTGGAGTGGAGAAGGGGCTTGTTTCAGAGTAGAACTATTCCACACATTTAATCTTTGCAAAGGCAGACCATCAGGCTTTTTTCCCCTGGTGCCTCTGGGTGGGTTTGTACTGTTGTTGTTTTTGTTAAGAGCTGATGGATTTGAACCACCTCTCTTATGGTTAACAGACTAGTGCTTATCCTACAGTGCTGCACAAAGACTCCAGGAGTGGCCTTAGAAATCATTTATTCCAAATCTTTCTATTTGAAGATATGAAGGCTGAGGTTGAGGAGAAGACAAGGCAAGCATAGTAGGTGGTAGACAGAACCAAGAGTTGAATTTAACCCTTTCTGGTTCCTCTCCTTCAAGCTAGTGCTGTTCACTTAGGAAAGAGATGCATTTGAAATCTATAGAAAATTAACATATACATTCATTGTCTTTTTAATTTGAGCATATGTCTGCATTTACAGCATGTGAGCCACGTTTTCTTTCATTTAACATTGTTACATAGTACTTTTCCAATGCCACTAAATATGCTTGGAAAATAAATACTTTCTGTAGGATTTCTTATTTTATTACCTAGAGATAATGGCATCTTTGTTTATTGGATAATTAATTTATGATAGTCATTATAAACATCTAATAACACAATGGATATATTTTTTATATAAATCCTACCCTGCATTATTGATTATTTTTTAAATCTAATTTCCTAGACTCAGAATATCTGGGCCAGTGGGTAAGTCATTTTTAGGTTTTCCATATTTTTTGCCTTTAGGCTCTTCTAAGGAGATAATAAGTATGACTCTTTCCTAACCTGGATTTTGAACAAATTGAGAATTAAGACAAAGAATTAAGCATGAGGGAGTCAAGATGTTATATGATTGCTGAGGCCAGGGTAATCCCCAAAGACAAAAAGGAGTAGTTGAGAAAGTATGCATAGTTTATTTTTCCCCAATTTACCAGTCAGGTTAATTACTCTACTTTTTCTTAGCATAATTAGAAAATGGGCAGAGATCAGTTAGGGGTGGCTTGGATACTGAACTTTTCTCCACATGGAGGGTCACATCAAGAGTGGGAAGAGGCCTCTCCCTCAAGAGACACTCAAAGTTCTGCTAAAGCAGTTTTCTTAAGCTTGAGGATGCAGCAAAATTTCCTGAAGGGCTTTTTAAATACCTGATCACTTGATATCACTCTCAGAATTTCTGATTCTGGAAGTCTGAGGAACGGCTTTTTTATCAGATTTCCAAGTGATGTTGTGTACTGGTGTGGGAACACTTTGAGAATGACTGTGCCAAATATTTTATTGTTTTCCAATCCCCTAAGTATTTGTGTGGAAATAGGTGGGAGTAGGGGTGGGAGACTGGAGGAGATAGAACTAGTGATAGGAAAGAAGAGTAGGTAAAAAGATTACTTATCTGTTAACTCCTCTCCTTGCACAACACAAGAACTGTGCCTGAATTGTATGCAATAAACATTTGTTAGATTGAATTACTTCTACTTTGGGGAAATTTAATGAAATACTTAATATTGTGAAAAAACACTTGTCTTTCCAGTGGAAAAACATTGGAACTGACTCATATTTATGTGAGAAAGAATTTCTCCTTAGAAGAAGCAGAAACTGCTTTTGTCCTTCTTCTCTAGCCCTGTGACATTTAACATTTCTGTCCCAACTATGTTACTGAAGCCAGAGAGAATAATGGGGCAGGAACAAAGTGATAGATTCTGGATGATTGCTAGTTCTTAGATGCTTTTATTTATTTTTTGGTTTTGATGCATGTTACCACAAGTAAAATGTAAAATGTGCTGACTGTTAGTTTTCACATTTGATGATAATGCTAAGGCTTCATTTTTTTCAGCCAGACTGCTGGGTTTGCTATTGTGTGCAACCTGTGCTATAGCTGCTGATGGTAGGGACATGACCTGTAAATTCCAGACTATGATAGCCACCATTAAAGGTAATAGCTGTGTGTGCCTGAAGTTGTGCTAAAGTCTTTATATGTACTATTTTATGTAAACTTCATGAGAAATAATAATATTTATATTATTTTCTCAGTTCACCTAAAAAGAATGAAGCAGAGAGGTTCAGTAACATGACTGAGCTGTATAGCTAGCAAATGCTGGAGACACATTTTGAACCCGGTTGACTTTACAATACCTTTATGCTTAACTACTCCAACTATATTATATCTCAAGTGCATGTATTTATCTAATGAAGCAGGATTATTTAACCCACCCAGTGTACACAGTTCAAACCCACCAGCGGCATCTGAGAAATCCTATGCAGGGTCGCTATGAGTCAGAACCTACTTGATGTCACTGAAGAACAGCAATAACAGTATATACAGAATATTCTGCAATATTACAGAATATTCTGTAATAATACAGAATATTACTGAGGCAGAGAGTAAATTAGTGATTTTCTCAGTCTCATACAGTGAATTAACAATAGAACCAGACTAGAACAAAGGTCCTTATGTTCCCTGAGTCAGTGTCAATAGTTTTCCCAGTTACCACATTTTTCTGCTTAAGCATCATTATCTCTCTTTCCACGTCTCTTTCTCATACACATACATAATTATATTTCTTCTCCCTGACAACTGAGTGTCTTATGAGATGCCTTGTGTTCCATCTATACTTACTTATCCTATTGTTGTTGTTGTTAAGTGTTGTCAAGTCAATTCCAACCCATAGCAACCCTGTATAGGGTTTCCGAGGAGCAGCTGGTGAGCTTGAACCGCTGACTTTGCAGTTCAACAGTTTTGCAGTCTGGCACATTAACCCACAACACCACACCAGGACTCCTATAAATCCACTTAAATTCTCTCTTCTCCCAGTCATCCCAATGGACCTTGAATACATGTCCAGTGATGCTCATTATAATTTCTTCCCAAGCTGTTAATCCTGAATACTAAATCCTAATGTTTCACCAGAAATATTAGGACAAGAGACAATTTTGTCTAGCTCCTAAAGACTGATTTCTATGAAAATCTGAATGATTTACTGACTTTTTTTCCATTTTTAAATTTTCAATAATTGTAAGGGACCCCCCCAAAGTAAATTTTTCAGAGAATTCGTCACATGGCAAAACAAATGACAGCATGAGTCAGACATTGATTGCAATCAGTACACTCACTAATCTTCTCATGAAGTCCTGAAGCAAACCTGGACACAAGTTAGTTACACTGACTTCATAATTACATCTTTCAGAGAAAAGCAACTACACAAATTAAAAGAAATTGCTGCCATTATATTCTGAAAACATTATATCATCCTTTCCATGAATATCCTGTGGAAAATGAGAATGACCTTATTGGGTTACCAGAGAGGGTAATATAGTAATTATGATGTTTATAACTAATAATATTTTAAATGTTTCACTGATTTGCCAATGAGTAGAAGAAGATGAATACCAAGCAAGAAAGCAGACTTTATATTCATCTCATTCTCCACCAAACTCAAATAAGTATACTATGCCTTTTATCTCTTTCTAGATTATTTTATGAGACAACTATACTTCTCCCTTCACAATTATTATCCATGATACAAACTAGGTTTTATTAATCACAGAATCTGAGAGTTATTGATCCTCTGGAGCAATGGTTTCTAAAATCTGGTCAGAAGTGAGTGTTGGTACATAATGTTTTCACTAGTCCAAGGAGAGAGAATACAAGTGTCTGAATAACGTATAGCTTGCCAAAGTTGTCACTCCCTAATCGTCTATTTGATGAGCTCTGTTGGAACTTGTCTGCTTCCTTACAACCTTGCCACCACCAGGTGTAAGATGGCATGCAATAGGCATTTGTTACATATACCTTAAACAAGAAACAAGAACATATATGTAGTGTCCTATTTCACAAAGGGCTGCTTTATATTCTGTGATTATGTCTTTCCTGGAATAAAACTATCTTTTATTTCAAGAAATACTGGTGATACATAGAAGATATTTTTAATACTCCCTCTTTAGGAAAGTATAAGACTGAAGATCCTTATCTTGACCACTTAAATTTGCTTTTGTGAAATTTAACTGAGTTGAGATAACAAAAATTTGGAAATCATTGATGTGATCCTACCCCCTTATCTCAAAATAAAGAATTGCTGTCCAGGGAGAGTAATTTGTATAAAATGCCTGTCATCAGAATAATATCTATACCCCTTTCATTTTATAAAAGTAAAATTATAGGTTGCTTCTGTACTTTTAAATATATTTTATTGTTCTTTTGCAGATCATTAGGGTCTCTGAAACAATATTGTAAATTCTTGATAATATGGTTCATGCCATATTCTTCTTTTGTAGGCATAATGATGTCCATTGTTTAGGATGCTATCCGTGGTGCTAAACACTACCTTGAAGATTAAGCTAAATGGCTGCCATACTTTCTGGTAGTATAGTGGTTACTAGTTGGGCTGCTAACGTTAAGGTCAGCAGTTTAAAACTACCAGCCATTCTATGGGATTAAGATGAGGCTTTCTGCTTCTGTTAAGACTTATAGACTCAGAAATCCTATTCAGGCTCACTATGAGTCAGGACTGACTCCACAGCATGCCACCACCACCACCAGTGTAAGAGAAATACCACAGTGGTTGGTTGGCTTTAACAAACAGAAATCTATTTTCTCAGAGTTTGGGAATCTAGAAGTATGAATTCAGGACACTAGCTATAGAAGGTTTTCTGTCCCTGTCAGTCTGGAGAAAGAACCTTGTCTCTTCTCAGCTTCTTATCCTGGGTCCTTGGCGGTCTTCATGTGGCATGGCATCTGTCTTCCCCTATCTGTGCTTCCTCATTTCTATGGCAAATCTTCTCTTTCAATATCTTAAAAGTGATTAATTTAATGCACACTTTATACTGATATGACCAGCCTGCCTGCCTCTCAAAATAAAGATGGGTAAGAAATGATATACTACTACATCTCAGTGATAACTGTGATATTATATGGAAGGACCACATTTGTAATATTTAAACAACAGATAACATATGTATGTCTAAAAACATAGAGCAAAATTAACTTTATTAATGATTCAATGAAAATTAGATCTAATAAGAAATATAATCATTTACTTTTATGTTGGTGTTTGCTGCAAATGATGGACAACAAGTAACAGACATCTCTTTAACACTGTTCCATTTTTGCTCATTTCACTAATTTACCTATTATTACTTAGTCATAAAAAAATCTAATTAGTAATTAGGTTTAATGCTTCTTTTACAATAGTTGGTAGAGTGCACACTCTGACTAAAATTTATCCACTCTACTAAGGAACAGTCTTCTTCTGTCAGATTCTAATTCAAAGCATGCTTTATTTTACTTCAAACTTCAGTGATCATTTATTATATAACTTTACTTATGTTTCTTGCAATAGAGAGAAACTTCTTGTATCTTAAAGAGTACTTAATTAGGAAGAACATCTTTGCTCTGTTTTTATTTTTCTATCATATGAGTTAATTATTTTGTAAGTTAAAACACAGAGAGAAATAAAAATAAGCCTCCTCTATTTTCTGCCTATTTCTACATTTGCCCATATCAACACAACTAATCAAAATGAAATAAAACCTAGTGAACCTTGGGAAAATTTACTGCAATTTTTTATTATTGATATGCTTGCCATATGATTAGTCATGAAAGATGATAGAGGCTGGAAACTTGGTTTTCACTGCAAAATGCCCATATTCCAAAATGGAGGGGGCGTGGGTAATTTGGGCATGGCAGCTCTGAAGAGACATATTCAGTATCAATGTTCCAATCAAACACTTGGCTGTGAGCCTTTGGCTGTCACTTGTCTTCCTCCCACTTACAGAATGTCAGCTGAGGAGAGCCTGTACTTAATAAGAAGGAAAAAGAGATAATGGAGAAGGAAACACTCCTTCTGAAATGGCCTTGATGTCACTCCAGTTGCTGTCAGTGCAGCACAGCCAGGGGGCAGAGAAATCATTCCGTCATTCTTACAGACTGCTGCCATTCAGAGGTCAGAACACCCCTGCCCAGGTCTTCTCACTGAGGCTTAGTAATTGCCAGGAGAAAGACAAATTTCCTGTGTATGTTCTGGGGTAGTGGGTCAAAGGGATTCACTCCAACTCATTCTTGTGCGTTATTCACTTGTTCTCTGATAACTGATCTTATTTCATAAGCAGTTTCAATGTGTGTAAGTGTTTTGTTTGGAAGAGGCGAGAAGCAGGTTTATCAGAAGTCTATAGTGTTTGGGCAAATCGTGAAGCTATTAGTTTAAGGAAGGGTAGAGTGTTTATGTTCTACCTGGCATTATATTTGCACAAGCATATTTTCATTTATAGTCTTTTCACATTGCAACCTCTAATTTGGTACTAATTAATTGCATTCTAATGGCATTACTAAAATAATCATACTTATTTTTCCAATGATGCAACTAAAGGGTTACACTTTTTATCTGAGATCACATAGCTACTAAGTGGCATAGCTGTGTCTCTAACGAAGAGCTGTTATAAATTAACAAGCTGCTCTCTCCCTATTCCTGGATTACTTTCTCAGGAGCAAATAGTCCTGTGTGGCCCTGAAAGATAATCACTGAACCACAAGTTCAGTTTGAACCATAAGGTAGCTGTTTAAACCCAGAAGCAACTCCTAGGAAACCTAATCAGGGTTGTTATGAGTCAGAACAACAACAACAACTATAGACTGGGAGGAGTCCCTGGATAGTGTAAATGGTTAATATGCTTGGCTGTTAACTAAAAAATTGGAGATTTGAATCTAATCAGAGGTGCCACAGAAAAAAAGGCCTGGTTGTCTTCTTTAAGAAAAATTAGCCCTTGATAACCCTATGAAGCACAGTTCCACTATGACATACATGGGCACATCATTAATCCAAATCTGCATCATGGCATTTGGTTTAATCACAGAATAACTGATTTGTTTGCCTTTATGTTAACACGACATTGTGATTGCATCAAGTAGATATGAACCATATATCCTTTAAATGATAAGAACTTTTTTTTCTGGAGTAAAAAGAAAATGTTCTCATAAGTTTGCAATAATAAGACTACTGACATTTAAATTGTCTTCACACAGATTATATAATTTGCATTGCAGGAAAACTCTTTGAGATGACTAGACAAGACAGAGATCTTTTGACAGTTGGTTTAGTGCCCATAACAGTTCATTCCTTGTCCATAGGAAGGCCTTAATAACTCCTCATATTCCCTTCCAGTCTTATAGAAATTCTCCAGATCTTCTCTTGTAGAATTTTCCATTTTCCATGGTTCTGGCTTACCCCTGGAAATCTAGCTTCTGGTCTTCCTGGTCTCAGTTTTCTCCATATTCTTCAGTTTTTACACCTTATCCTCCATCTAGTCCTGGAAACCAGTATTTTAAACCTAACTATTAGATATTTCAGCTTAGTTATGTAGCAACAGCTAAACCCTTTTGACAGGACAAAACAATGAGACCCAGAAAGTTTATGCTCTATAATTACTGACTATAACAGATGGTGACATTTTGCCATCATATAGTCTTCCACATGTGAACTGACCATACATTTTTTTTTGTATAATTTTTACAAATCAAATGAAGATTTCCTTAATATAGTGACTTCAAGACTTGTCACATTTATCTAAATGTCTTCTTCAATAATTGAATGGAATACCACCAAGGGAAAAACAATACATGTATGTATGCCACTATCTCCAGCTTATTGGCAGTGTCACTTGGGAGGGATAACATACTAAAACTCTTTTACTCACTTTCTCCTTGGAAAAAACTCATTTTCCAGTCCCTTTCTGGGTATAAGAATGATTAAAGAGAATATGAGGCTAAAAATTGGGGAGAATGGGTTCAGTTATAGTAATAATTATAGTGACTAGCTTTTATGTTAAAGACACTATTACCCAACTTTGCATACATTTCACCATTTATTCTTAAAAAAGAAATGATGCATAATAAAACCAGAATAGGTGATTGACTTCCTTTTTTGTTAGATGCCATTGAGTCAGTACCAATTCATTGCAACTCTATGCACAACAGAATGAAATATTGCCTTGTACTGGGCCAACTTCACAATCGTTGCTATGCCTGAGACTATCACTGCCACAATGTTCCAATCAATCTCAATGGGGGTATTCCTCATTTTCTCCAACATTCTGCTATACCAAACATGATATCCTTCTCCAGTGACTAGTCCCTCCTGATAATATATCCGAAGTATGAGAGATGAAGTCTGGCTATCCTGGATCTCAAGGAGCACTCTGGCTATACTTCTTCCAACACAGATTTGTTTGTTCTTCTGGCAGTCCATGATACTTTCAGTATACCCCTCCAACACCATAACTCAAATTCATCAATTCTTCTAAGATTTTCCTTATTTACTGTCCAGCTTTCACATACATATGAGGTTATTCAAAATGCCATGGCTTGGGTCAGGTGCACCTTAGTCCTCAAACTGATATCTTTGCTTTTTGTGCACCCCACTTGCTGGATGCAATGCATTATTTGATTTCTAGACTGCTGCTTCCATTAGTGTTGATAGCTGATCTGAGCAAAATGAAGTCTT
>NW_006408575.1:9228581-9229451 GCF_000296735.1 Chrysochloris asiatica | reverse complement strand
CTGCAGGTTTTTCTCACATGGGCTTTGCTCCATTCACGTCATCACAGTCAACTCTACTTTGAGGAGGCAGCTCTTCCCCAATCACATTTTGAGTTCCTTCCAAACTGAGGGTCTCATTTTCTGCAGGTATATCTGACAGTGTTTCTCTGTTATTCATAAGGTTTTCATTGACTAGATATTCGGAAGTAGTTCATCACTCCTTCTTCATTGTCATTCTTCATCTGGCAGCTCATCTGAAACCTGTCCACCATGGGTGACCCTGCTGGTATTTAAAATACCAGTGGCATAGATTTCAGAATCACAGCAACTCACAAGCCATCACAGTATGACAAACTGATAGACGAGTGGTGGGTGTCTATATATAGAGAGATTTAATTTAACAAAAGTGCTCAATCAGATGTGAAGGCAGGCAAATCCCATATTAATGGTTCAGGTGTCATACTGATTGCCTTTCCTGACTCACATGGTTATAGTGGCTAGCAAATTTAAAATCAGCACCTCAGGTATCAGGCTGTTGGTTCACATCCCAAGGGACAAAGGTCAGATAATGATAAGTTCGTGTAGAATCCAGTGCAAGAGTGAGTCTTGCTGGATCAATCATTTATATACTGGAGACAGACTACACCCCCAAGAAAACTCCTCTTTTTATTGATTTGCTTCATATGTCAAATATCATCATTAAGATGATTTAATTATGTTGGATCTTATCAACAAGATGATTATATTATATTAATTATGAAAAAGCAATCAGTCCAAATGTATGTATGCAAAACTACTGAAAATTATAGCCTAGTCAATATGACACATAATATTAATTATCACACCAAGAAAGACAGTTATTCATTCTTTGCTGTAATCTAAGTAATCTCC
>NW_006408575.1:9219605-9227997 GCF_000296735.1 Chrysochloris asiatica | reverse complement strand
ACCATCAAGAGAGGAACGCACAAGCAGAATGGGGGACCTTATCCAGAGAAGCAGCAGCACCAGCGATGGAGGCAGAGATGGGGGCATGGAGAAGGGGAGCGTCTGAGGACTCTAGATTCATGGACTAAGAAGAGAAGCACTAAGAGCTTGTGGCCAGGACCCGACTTACAGAATGTGCCCTTTGGAGATGTAAATTATTATATACGCCTGAGTGTTTTTTGTTTGTTTGTTTGTGTGTGTGTGTGTTTTTTAAAAAGCTAAAGTAGACGGAGAGAAATACTGTTAACTTATGATACAGGGTGGGGATTGTAATCAGTGTAATGAAACAAGGTGTATGATTTGTTGAATGTAAAACTGATGATATGCCCTGTAAACTTTCACTCAATCCACAGTAAAAACCTTAAATAAAAAATAAATAAATAAATAAATAACTTATCATGATTGAATCTTTTAGGCTTTCATATTAGGGTGAATTGGGCGATTCAATCCGTTCCTGTATGACCAACGATGTGGGCAATTACAGTACTGTTGAACTTTGTGAACATGAAGAGGATGTTGAAAAGTGAGGTTATTTTTGTTTAGTGTCACTAAGTATAGGGTATTTAAGGCTGTAAATCTTTGTTAGGAGCAGAAAGTCTCATGTTGAGCTGTTGGGCTCAAAATGCTGACCTTGTGGTTTGAAGTCCAGTGCTTATTCTACAGAGCCACCACACTCCCCTAAAATGAGGCTGTTTTAATTGTTGATAAATGATATCTAGTCATAAGGAACCTATAAAAGTCTTCCAAGGAGTGACTGGTGGGTGTGAACTGTTGAACTTGTGGTTAGCGGTCCAATGTTTATCCTACAGTGTCACACCAGAACCAGAAAGTGTGTTGTTGTTATTGTTAATTGTCTTTGAATTGGTTCAGACTCACAGCAACCTTGAATAGGATTTTCAAAGCTGTAACTCTTTGTGGGAGCAGAAAGCCTCATCTACCTACCATGAAGTAGCTGGTAGGCTCAAACCACTGACATTGTGGTTAGCAACCCAGTGCTTATCCTACAGAGGGTAGGGATGGATATACCAAAAGAAAAACAAAAAACAGTCTTTATTAAATTTACAGCCAATTAAACAAAGCTTCAGAAACTGCTAAAGATAAGAGGGGTGAAAAATCAGGTCAGCTTGACTTTGATTCATTCAGACAAAAACTAGACATTAGCTAAAACTGAGAGACAAAGAAATCATTATTCAGAAGGAAGAAATGAAAGAAACAAAAAAACCCATTGTTGTCAATTCCTTTCTTCCTTGTGGTAACCTCACATATTTCAGAATAGAACTGTATTCTATTGGGTTTCCAATGGTTATAATTTTACAGAAGTAGAGAGACAAACTTTTCTTCCTTGACACTGTTGAGTGGATTTTAATCACCAGCTTTTCAATTAGCAGTGGTACACCAACCATGTGTACCATACAGGGGACTTGAAAAGAAAACATTTAATTAAAAACTTTTAAAATTAGTCAACTGATGAGTGCACTTAGAAAAATGTAATTGATAACTGGAGAAAAATAGGTGGAAGCAGAAATCTTTTAAGAAAAGAGACAATGATAATTGAGTTGAGACTAGATCCACTAGCTCAAAAACTGAAAATGTGCCTTTCATTTAAGACTCTATTAACCTCTGCAACTTAGGTGACTCAGATAAGTGGAGGTACAGAAAGTGGTCATATGGTGGGTCTATTGTTGTGTGCTCAATCCTCACCCACTCCTCCAACATGAAATGTTTTCTGAGGAATGATCCCTTCACTAATTTCACACATAAGGTTCCTTTAGAAGCAGTTATGTTGCCACATGAGCCCTCAGAGCTGGCCAGAATTCTTATCTAAAAGTGATCATGTGTCCTTTCTTAGGACTTCTGACATCCAATAACCTTTTACTCAATGAGTGATTCCGTAAAGCTCAATAGACCACAAAATTATTTTAACATCTAAAAACCAAAAAAGAACTCTGAACAGAATGTTTCCAGGGGTATTTCTAATAAAAGCTGATGCTATTTGATCCTAGATAACTACTATATACTCTATGAAATGGTCTTAAAAAACAAACTACAGCTTCTGAGAAGTTGGCATTACTTGAATTGATTTATAATAGTCTAAACTACGCACAATAAACCACTAATTGAATCGAACATATCATAAACATCTGTCTTACCCTTGCCTCCTGACTGAGCAGATTATGCTGCCTTCCATTTTTTAAATTCATGATAAAATACTTAAGCTAGGATAATATAATAGGATATTAGCATAAGGGGTAAGATGCCCACATTATTACTTTGTTACATCAGGGAAGGGGAGAATGTGTTGCTGTTGCTAATGATATTTCAGGGTCAACTATTACTAGGCAAGTATTTTTGACACAGAAAAAAATCTGTCAAATAGAGAAAAGCCTGGGGCCTTAATCTTTCTCTTGTGATAATTCTTGTGAACTAGACTAAACCTATCTCCTCTAAGCCTAGTTTCCTCGTTTATAAAATGATGGTATTCATTAGATAAACTCTAAATCTTGGCTATAAACTATGGCATGTATCATTTAAACCAGGGCAATGAGCAAGGCAGACCTCAATCACAATTATAAAAACAATGGAATATTTGGGTTCAAAGAAAGTAAAGTGTGAACATTGGATCTACAGCTTACTAGTCATGTAGTCTCTTTACAACACTTAGTCTAAAACTCAGTTTTTCTGAAATTAAAAATGAGTATATCAATTGTTGTCAATTTAATTCTGACTTACAGTGACCCAAAGTGGGTAAAAGATGCTCTAATGATACCTGTTCTATCTGGCAGCGTTCTTTCATGAAGTATTGGTATTTAGGCTTGTATATTTTCCATGGTAGAAACTTCAGCAGCAAACAGTAGTATTCAAGTAGTTGTGATACCAGGTAAAGTTTATTGAGCACTAGTATGGCACTGCAGGGTAAACAATAGCCCACAATGTCATTAGAACCACAAAGTTGATGGTTCAAACTCAACAGCCACTCCTCAGAAACCCTATACATGGTCACTATGAGTCAGAACTGACTTGATAGCACATACCAACAACAACAACAATTATGTGTTATGGAGTCTTGGTATGGAGCTATAGAATAAAGCGCTGGACCACAAGGTTGGTTTGAACCACAAGGTTGGTGGTTCAAACTCAGAAGCCACTCTTCAGAAACTGTATACAGCGTCACTAACAGTCAGAACTGACTCTATAGTACTTAACAACAACAACAACAATTATGTGCTATACATTTCCTCGAGCATTATTATATATTATCACATTTCATCATTGTAACAATCCTTTGAGTAAATGTACTTTAATTTATCCCATTTATAGTTAGAGAACTTTGCTCAGTGACATAGTTAATAAATGGTGACACCTAAATTCAACCTGGAGCAAACATGATTCCAGAACCTGAGTTTTACCCACTCGCTTCTACTGATTTTTTCCTCTAATACAAAACAGATTCATATTCATATGTAGAAATTTCTACTTCCAGCAAAATTTTTTGTTTGAAATAAAACTTTCTTCTTAGGACAACCAGTAAAGTTGTACCCCCAAAGATCTGTTTAAAGACACTGAGTAACTGCAAAGGCAGTGAATAATCAGTTAATAGTGACCCTGTAAAGAGTTTTCAAGAAACAGCTTGTGTGTTTGAACAATCAACTTGCAGTTAGCAGAGCAGTGTTAATCCTACAGTGTTTTTTTTTGTTGTTGTTAGGTGCCATCAAGTCGGTACTGACTCATAGCAACCCTACATACAACATAAAGAAAGAAACACTGCCCGTTCCAGGGCCAACCACACAATTGTTGCCACACTTGAGCCCATTGATGCTACCACTTTGCCAATCCATCTCACTGGGGGTCTTCCTCTTTTATGCTGACCCTCCACCTTACCAAACGTGGCATTCTTCTCCAGCAACTGGTCCCTCCTGATAATATGTCTGAAGTATGAGGATGAAGTCTGACCATCCTGGCCTCCAAGGAGCACTCTGGCTGCACTTCTTTCAACACAGATCTGTTAGTTCTTTTGGCAGCCCATGGCACCTTCAATATTCTCCTCCAACACCATAACTCAAATGCATCAATTCTTCTATGGTCTTCCTTATTCACTGCCCAGCTTTCACATGCATATAAAGTTATTGAAAATATCTTGGCTTGGGTCAGACACACTTTAGCCCTCAAGATGACATCTTTGCTCTTCAACACTTTAAAAAGTTCTTTTACAGCAGATTTACTTAATGTAATACATCGTTTGATTTCTTGATTGCTGCTTCCATGAGTGTTGATAGTTGATCCAAGAAGAATGAAGTTCTTGACAACTTTGATATTTTCTCCATTCTTAAGAATGTTGTTTATTGATCCAGTGGTGGAGATTCTTGTTTTCTTTACATTGAGATGCAGTCCATACCAAAGGCTGTGCTCTTTGATCTTCATCAGTAAATATTTCAAGTCCACTTCACTTCAGCAAGCGAGGTTGTATCATCTGCATATTGCATGTTGTTAATGGGTCTTCCTCCAATCCTGATGCCAAGTTTTTCTTCATAGAACTCAGCTTCTCAGATTATTTGCTCAGCATACAGGTTGAATAAGTATGGTGGAAGAATACAAAGTTATCTCACACCTTTCTTAATTTTAAACCATTCAGTGTTCCCAAGTTCTGTTCAAACAACTGCCTCTTGGTCCAGGTACAGATTCCTCATAAGCACAATTAAGTGTTCTAGAATACTCACACTTTGCAATATTGTCCATAGCTTGTCATGATCCACACAATAAAAAGCCTTTGTGTAGTCATTAAAACACAGGTAAACATCTTTCTGTTATTCTCTGTTTTCAGTCAAGATCTATCGTACATCAGCAATGATATCCCTCATTCCACAGCCTCTTCTGAATCCAGCTGAAACCTCTGGACATTCCCTGTCAGCGTATGCTGACATTTCTGTACAACCTTCAGTAGAACTTTACTTGCTTTGGATATCAAAGATATTGTCAGATGATTTTCGCATTCCATTGGGTCACCTCTCTTTGGTATTGGCACAAATACAGATCTCTTCCAGTCAGCCAGATAGTTATCTTCCAAATTTCTTGTCAGAGATGAGTGAGTGCTTCCTGTGCGGCCTCACTTTCTTAAAAGATTTCAATTTGTATTGCATCAATTCCTGGTGCCTTCTTCGTTGCTAATTCCTTTAATACACCTTGGACTTCTTCCTTCAGCATCATTGGCCCTTGATCATAAGCTACCTCTTGAAATGGTTGAACATCAACTATTTTCTTTTGGTACAGTAACTCTATGTATTCCTTCCATCTTCTTTTTATGCTTTCTTCATCATTCAATAATTTTCCCAGAGAATCCTTCAATCATTAAAGTCGTGGCTTGAATTTTTTCTTAATTTCCCCCAGTTTGAGAAATGTTGAGTGTGTTTTTCCTTTTTGGTTTTCTAACTCCAAATCGTTGCACATTTTGTTGTAATATTTGTCTTTTTTTCTTCAGCTGACCTCTCATATTTTCTGTTCAGCTCTCGTACCTCCTCATTTCTTCCATTTGCTTTAGCATCTCTACACTGAGAGCAGGTTTCAGTGTTTCTTCTGACATCCATTTTGACCTTTTCCTTCTTTCTTGTCTCCTTAATGACTTTTTGCTTTCTTTCTGTGTGATGTTCTTGATGTCATCCCACAACTCTTTTGGTCTTCAGTTTTTAGTGTTTAATGTATTAAATCTGTTCTTCAGATGATCTCTAAATTCAGGTAGGATATATTCAAGGTCATGTTTTGACTCTTGTGGACTTGTTTTCATTTTCTTCAGCTTCAATTTGAATTTGCATATAAGCAATTGATGGTCTGTTCCAAACTCTGCCCTTGACCTTGTATTGACGGATGATATGGAGCTTTTCCATTGTGTCTTTACACAGATGTAGTCAATTTGATTACTATGTATTCCATCTGGCAAAGTCCATGTGTATAGTCATCTGTTATGCTGTCTAAAGAAGGTATTTGAAATAAACAAATCATTGGTTTTGCAGAATTATATCATGCATTATCCAGCATCATTCTATCACCAAGGCCATATTTTCCAACTACTGATCCTTCCTCTTTGTTCCCAACCTTTGTATTACAATTACCATTTATGATCAATACATCTTGGTTGCTTATTAGAACAATTTAAGAAGTTGGTAGAATTCTATCATTTCATCCTAACTGGCTTTAGTGATTGGTCCATACATTTGAATAATAATGGTATTAACTGTTCTTCCCTGTATGCACGTAGATATTATCCTATCACAAACATTATTGTACTTCATAACTGATCTGGATATGCTGTTTTTGACAATGAATGCAACGCCATTCCTCTTCCATTTGTCATTCCTGTCATAGTAAATCATGTGGTTGGCAGATTCAAAATGGCCAATACCAGTCCATTTCAGCTCACTGATACCTAAGGTATTAATGTTTACGCATTCCATTTCATTTTTGACAATTTCTAATTTTCCTAAATTCATACTTCATACATTCCATGTTCTGATTATTATTGGATGTTTACAGCTGTTTGTTTTCATTTTGATTTGTGTACCATCAGCAAATGAAGGTCCTGTGGGCTTTACTCCTAGGGTCTTTAGTCCATTTGTGTCATCATGGTCAGCTCTACTTTGAGGCAGCATCTATTTTGAGTGCCTTCCAACCTAAGGGACTCATTTTCTGGCACTATATCTGGCAGTGTTTCTCTGCTATTCATAAGGTTTTCAGTGTCTAAATATTCTGAAGTAATTCATCACTCCTTCTCTTAGTTTGTCTTTGTGTGGAAGTTCATCTGAAACCGGTCCACCATGGGTGACCCTGCTAGTATTTAAAATACCAGTGGCATATCTTCCAGAATCATAACAATTCACAAGCCACCACAGTACTACAAACTGACAAACGGTGGTGACCTACAGTGTTCTAACCCTCCAAAAAGACTTCAATGTCTCACTGAATCAGCTCAGATTTTATTTAGGTGATTTGTTCCCACTCAAGCTGCCTACTAGAATCAACACCAAATCTCTGGGGGCAAAAACCATCAATCAGAGTGTCAAAGATTCTCTGTGGTTTTGTACACACAGTGAAAATTTAAAACTTAAATGAAATATCACATTCCTGACTATCAAAATATAAGAATTAACCCTTGACTATGAAAAATAACAGACCCACAAGAAATCCATATATTATAGAAAAGGATTTAAAGCAATGATGACATGCCCAATAAATTAAATGGCATAATGGAAAAGTTTCATTTCAAAGAAAATTTATATCTAGAAAAGAGAATAAAATGAACTGAAGAAAACCATAATATCAGAAATCCAACAAAGTAAAGAAGCGGAAAATATTTCAGAAGAAAATATCCAGCCTACAAAAGCACAGAAAAGGATGAAAATGCAGAAAATAGCATAGGACCATGGGAACACAATAGAAAGATTTAACATAAGTATAATTGGAGTCTGAGAAAGAGGAGAGAAAAAAAATGGGACAAAAACAACATTTTAAACAAATAATGGCTTAGGATTTTCCAAATAAATAAATTCAACATGTACATTTTTCCATTTTGACAGTAAGTAACAACTAGAAGTTCATAGATGAGGAGTTACTACACTTTACTATATATGTCAGGGGGATCATTGAGTTCATGGAAATTGGAAGACATTCTGAATAATAGTTGGAGAAAGATGAACATTTAAAGATATTGTATGTGAATAACAGGAAAGGATTTTTTTTTTTTTTTTTATGGAACTTTTTATTGTGAATTATGTGATAGCTTTCATAGGAGAACATTAGCTTTACATTCATCCTATCTTATTTCTTTTCATTGCAATGATTAAAATCCCCTGCATGCATCATCAAACAACCAAAGGGTATACCCAGCAAGCTTGTCCCCCAGTCATCAGCACATAGCCCCTCTCCCTCCCTGAGTCCAGAGTCCCCAGTTGCTCCATCTCTCCATATCATTGTCTCTGCTTCTATCTCTGGTATCCCTTCTTCTCTGGATAGTGTCTCACACTCTGCTGTTCTCCACTGATGATCCCAGGGACTTCTGCTCCTGGACTGTAAAATCAACCACTCCCCTCCTTTTGTTAAAAAACGTCTACATTTATATTCCAACACTCACAGTTAGTCCTTATACCAATTATTCCCTATTGAACCATTAGATACTTTCATCATCCCTGTCCAGACTGGTTGGAAACCACTCAGTGGAGATGAGTGCACTCTCTAGAACAAGGCTGCACCCTCTAGAACAAGGCTCCCTTTTGGAAGTTTGGAAGCCAGTTACTTCTTGCATTGTTGTTGTTGTTGTCAGGTGCCATCGAGTCGGAACCGACTCATAGCGACCCCATGCACAGCAGAA
>NW_006408575.1:9215107-9218438 GCF_000296735.1 Chrysochloris asiatica | reverse complement strand
TATTTTTCCTCTTCTTTCTTCTTCTAGTTGAGTTCTGATCACCCAGCCATTGAAGCTAGGTCAAGTGGGTATTATCTGCAAATACGGGTGTTCTTGTGCATCTCCCTTCTCTTCCTATCAGCTGGATACTTCACTCTCTGCTCTAGTCCTCTGTGGCCATGTCTCTGTCTCTGAGCCCAGGAGTCCCAGGTCTCACTACACTGCTGGCCAAGCACGTCTCCACCAGGGTTGACAGGAGTCTTTTGAACGTGGTTGGACTTACCACACAACTTCATTGCTGTTTTCCCCCCACTTCCAGGAAAACACTTTGAAAATGTGGAATTTGAGAAAATGTGAAGAACTTGAGGGAAAATTGTGTTATTAGGTAGATAGAAAATGTTGAATTCAGAACCCTTCCTTACTCACATAATTAGAGCATAAGAATACCATAGATTTGAAATCAAATTGATCTGGGTTAAGTACCTATTCTGCCCTTCATTAAATGTGTCACTCTGCTTTTTGTGAGCCTCCACTGCCTTAGCTGAAATGTGAAATGACAATGAATTCATCATAGAGTTTTGGGTGCTTTTTTTGTTATAATTTATTGTGAATTATGTGATAGTTTACGTGGGAGAACATTAGTTTTACATTCATCTTATACTGTATTGTTTCATTGCCATGGTTACAATCCCCTCCATGCATCATCAACCAAACAAAGGGTATACCCTGCAAGCCTGCCCTCTGGTCCTCAGCACACTGTTGCTCTCCCTCTCTGGATCTAAAGTCCCCAGTTGCTCCATCTCTCCACGTCATCGTCTCTGCCTCCATCTCTGGCATCACTGCCTCTCTGGGTATGGTCCCGCTCTCAGCTTTTCTCCCTTGATGATCTCAGGGGCCTCTACTCCTAGACTGCAAAGTCAGTCACTCCCCTCCTTTTGCTACAAAACATCTACCTTTACATTTCCAACCCTCACAATTAGTCCTTAAAACAATTATTCACAATTGTGTCACAAGAGATCTATCCCTATCTCCTTTCATCAGCCCCTCCCAGATAGATTGGATATTACTCAGTGGAGATTCCACCTTCCTCCATCCTCTGGATCTAGGTTCCTTCTTGATAGCTTGTAAGCCAATCACTTCTTGCCTTTGTAGCCCTCCCCCCACCCCCCACCGTTTTGGGTAGTCAATGTCCAAATTGCGCATCCCTGTCTACCCTGTGTATGGAGGGGGTGGGAATGATCCTCACTATAAAGATTTGTTCCCTCTTTTGAGCTGCTGCATCCATAGCTCAAAATAGGTCAGGTTCATTAAATTGTACCAGATTACTCTTTTTTCCTCTTCTTTCTTCTTCTAGTTGAGCTCTGATCATCCATTCACTAAAGCCAGGTCAAGTGGGTATTAACTGCAAGTGTGGGTATGTATATGCCCTCTCTTCTTATCAGCTGGACTCTCTACTCTCCTCTGTGGCTATGTCACTGACTCTGGGCCCAAGAGTCCTCATGTCTTGCCACACTGCTGGCCAACCAGGTCTCCACCAGGGTTCATAGGAGTCTATTGAATGTTGTAGGGCTTAGCTCACAGCTTCATTGTTGTTTTATCCTCTATTCCCCTTATTGGTGATGAACATGATCACCAATCAGAGTGTGTATTCCCATTGAGTCTTAGTCTTGGAAGGGGCTTTGCTCTAAGAGGACCTAACCACTTGTCTCCTGGGTGAGCAACTTGCTTGTTTTTGTAGTAATCAGTCAGACTACCCATATTGTTTTGTATTTTTCCTGTTGGTCTTTTTTTCAAGAAGTATCCTCTGTACTTCTAGCCACTCCAGGCTGGTCTGCTTGTCCTTTCAAGTGGAAATTTCCCACATCAGAAGATTCTGGGTGGGGTTCAGGATTACACCTAAGATCTTATGTAATGCAGAGCCTCCGCAGGAAACCTCTTTCACTGGGCACTTTGTAGCCCCATTTTAGGTATTCCAATCAGTTATATGCAGAAGACGGACTTACAAGCTTTCTATGGTGATGTTTCTGGCTATTCCCTTCTCTCCCACTCAAGTGTCTATTTTATAATGTTATGCCAGGGAAACCAAGATTCAAAAGACAGCCAACCATCTTAACATTATTGAAAGGGAAAAAACAACCCCGGTGCCGCTCATCAACCACACCTCACACCAAAGGGCCACCTAGAGACTTTTATTCCGGGTGAGGAAGGGAACCTCTGCCAGAGAGAGAAGGCAGGAGGCAGAAGGGAAGAGAGGAAGAAGAAGAAGAGGAAGTCAACAGGAAGGGAGGGAACTTATATAGGTTCAACAGGAAGGGAGTGGTCATTGCTGGGGTGATTTAGCTCTGGCCTATCAAAAGCCATGTTGCTCTTTAAACTATGCGCCTTGTAGTTTAGGGAGGGGAAACAGACAAAATGGAGTTGGAGGGAGGGGAGAGGGACGAACCGGAAAGTATTGTAACATTGTAACAATTATTTTGCCCCTTTTGCCCATTCCAACCATGTCTCAATCCCTGTATCTCAGAGTGCTGTTGATCCAAGGTTGTGCATGCATCATTATTTATCTCTGTCCCACTTAGCCCATGCAAACCTGCCTAATTGTTTTCCCGTCCACTTTGTTCTTTCATTCTCCTCTGCTTCTTGTGTGTTGCCCCTCTATCAAGCACCCAACCTATCCTGTGTCTATTCCCTACCCTGTGCTCCACCTTCCCCTCCCGACCCTCACCCCACTCCTCACAATACAGTAACCAGCAAAGAACCCTCCCCCCCTTTTGGTATGAGCTCTTTTTCTTAGTCTTTTACAGTAGTGGTTCTATACAGTATTTCTCCTTTTGTGACTGACTAATTTCACTCAACATAATGTCCTCAAGGTTCATCAATGTTATGTGGTATCTTGTGGCTTCCTTGTTATTCTTCAAAGTAGCATAATATCCCATTGTGTGTATGCACCACAGTTTGTTTATCCATTCTTCAGTTGATGGGCACCTAGTCTGTTTCCATCTTTTTGCTATTGTAAATAGTGCTGCTATAAAACATTGGTGTGCATATATCTACTTGTATTATGACTCATTATTTCTGGTGGGTAAATATCAAGAAGAGGAATTGCTGGATCATAAGGTATTTCTATTTCCACCCTTCAGAGGAAGCGCCGTATTGCTTTGCAGAGAGGTTGGACCATTTTGCAATCCCACCAGCAATGCAGGAGCGTCCCATTCTCTACATCCTCGCCAGCATTTATTGTCCTCCACTTTCTTTATCTTTGCTGTTATTGCTAGTGTGAGATGATATCTCATTGTTGTTTTGATTTGCATCTCTCTAATGGCTAATGACCATGAACATTTCTTCATGTTTGTCC
>NW_006408575.1:9208612-9211498 GCF_000296735.1 Chrysochloris asiatica | reverse complement strand
CAGCTCTTGGGCTGAGAGTATCTATGCACATGTGTCGCAGAAGAACCCACCAGTGGTGGAGGCAGGGGATGTCCACTTGCTCAGACCCACCCTTTAGTCACCAGAATGGAGGTGTACAAATAGTAGGGGGGCCAATGAACAGATTAAAAAAAAAAAAAGAAAGAAAGAAAGAAAGAAAATCAGAACAAAGCAATACTGACAGTGTATTTTTAACCTTTGCTCCAAGTTTCCATTGGTGTTTTTCTGTGGTGTGTCTGTTCCCCCACTTGGTCTTGCTGTTTGCTCTCACCCAAGTTGTCAGCTCTGGGTCACTAGGCCTGGCAGATTCAAAAGTATGTTATTTCTTACTTCCGCTACTACAAGTTTGAATAACTATAAGCCTTCAAACTTTTTAAATATTCCTATCTATGTGGTTTTGAGTTTTGGAGCTCTGCCCTGAATCTGCTTTGCCTGGTATTCTGTGGTATTGCTGATGGCAAACCTCACTGCACTTCTACCCTAGCCACCATCAAGCCTACCTCCTCATCATAGAGTATTTATGATAACTACTTTGCAATATATACAGAGAACAGGACTGGTGCCTGGCACATTTTAGGTGCTTTATCAATTAGCTCCACTCCTTTTTTTCCATTCTATGTTAATGATGGAATTCATTTTTCACTTCTGTGGAGAATTTCTTATCATCCTGCCATGGTAGCAATGGAATTATGAAACAGAATTAACAAAATATTGCGATTCAGAGCAGTTACATATTATCACCATTGTTGCATTGTACTTCAAGGTAGATTTTGAGATTATTTTTTGTTGATGATTGCAAACTTCTTCATTTTGTTATTCCCATGTGATTGTCAGATTCAAAGTTGTCAATACCAATCCATTTCAGTTCACTAATTCCTAAGATATCAATTGTTATGCAGTCCGTTTATTTTTTGAGAACTTCCAATTTTCCTAGATTCATGCTTTGTACATTCCATGTTCTGAATATTAATAGATGTTTACAGCACTTTCTTCTCCTTTTGAATTGTTTCCCATTAGTAAAAGAATGTTCTGAAAGCTTTACTTGATTCATGTCATCACAGTCAAGTCAACTTTGAGTAGGCAGCTCTTTCCCAGTCATATTTTGAGTATCTTCCAACCTGTGGGGTTCATCTTCTAGCAGTATATCTGGAATATTCTGATGCTTCAATATTAAATATTCTGTGATATCTGACTGTATTTCACAGTTATTCATAAGGTTTATATTGGAAAAACATTCAGAAGTAGTCTGTCTCTCCTTCTTCTGAGTCTATCCTAGTACAAAAACTTACCTGAAACCTGTCTATTATAGGTGACTCTTCTGGCATTTAAAACACTGGTTCCATAGCTTCCAAAATCACAGCAATATTTGAGCCACCATAGTACAACAAACTGATAGATGTCCCCACTTCTAGTCAGATTGTTTTTATTCTTTTAGGGACTATGGCTTTACTTTCTATTTCATCACTAGGCCTCTTTCCATTTCTCTAGTAAAACTCACCAGTCGTTCCTTGGAAATCCTGTATAGTGTTGCTCTGAGTCAGACTGACTCCAGGACACTTAACAGCAACAGGTGTTTTGATGTTTCTTGTATACTGAGTTCACATTAGTAGAAGAATCTCAAAATTCATAATAAATGCATTTGTCCAAATGATATTCCTATTCCTAATATCATCAAATTACCCAAAACACTGGAGTCATATTGTGCCACTGCAGGATAATGAACTGGACTGCAAGGCTGATTTGAATCTCAGGTTCAGTGTTTAAAACTCACCAGCTGCTCCTTGGAATCTCGGTACAGGTTGCTATGAGTCAGACCCGACTTGACAGCATTTAACAACAACACAAAACAGTAATGTTAAATAGCATTCACCAAACAGTTTGTAAGCATGTATAACTGGAATAGAAGGGTGTTTATGACTAATATCTATCCTTAGAAGAATCATAGTCTACATGTAAAGGTCCCCATTACACTTGCAAAAGTCCTAAATCCTTGTAATATATTGTACTTTTGCCATATTTATTTAATAGTGATATTTTTTGTGAGCAAATATATGTGAAAGACTTGATCATAGAAAGTTTTAAATTTTTTTATTGTTAATTGAGTGATAGTTTACATGGCAGAACATTGGTTTTACATTCATCGTTTCATTGCAATGATTATAATCTCCTCCGCGCATCATCATTCAACAGTATTTGCTTCTATTGCCTTTGCTTTTATTGTTTTATTTTTTTGGATGTAAACAAAAACACTAGGAATATATAATCATTTAAACAACCAAAGGGCACATTCTGCAAGCCTGCCTCCTGACCATAAGCACAGAGCCTTTCTCTTTCCATGAGTCTAAAGTCTTCAGATGCTCTATTTCTCCAAGTCCTCATCTCTGCCTCCATCTCTGATGTTTCTGCTTCTCTGGATAGCATCCCATATTCTGCATGTGCTCTTCTCCCTTGATGATCCTAGTGTCTTCTGTTCCTGGATTGTAAGATTAACTACTCCCCACTTTTTGTTACAGAACTTCTACTTTTTCTGTTGTGACAGTAACAATTAATCATGATAACAATTACTCACTATTGAATCATAAGAATCTTATCCCCATATTTTTTCACCAGACCCATCTAGACAAGATGAGAACTATTCACTAGGGATTCTACCTTCCCCAGCACACTCTCAAAGTAAACTCCCACTTGAAAACTTGTAAGCCAGTCATTTCATGCCTTAAAATCCCCCACATTTTAGGTGGTCAATGTCTAAGTTGCTGGTCCTTATCAACCTTGTATATAGAGGGGTTATGAAGACTCCTTTCCTTTCAATTGATATTTTGAGCTACTACATCCATTAGTATAGATCAAGTTCATCAAATTGTAACA
>NW_006408575.1:9188109-9208512 GCF_000296735.1 Chrysochloris asiatica | reverse complement strand
TGCATCTCCCCTCACTTAATATCAGCTGGATGGTTCAATCTCAGTTCCAGCCTTCTGTGGCTATGTCCTTATTCATGGACTCAGGAGTCCCCAGGTCTTACCACACTTTGGACCAACCAGCCCTTCCTCTTCTCTCTCTCATCTCCAGGTGGGCAGGGTTATGTAGAATGTGGTTGAACTCAGCCCATTTCATCATTGCTGCCTTTCTCCCCCTTCCACTCACCAGCAGACCAACGTGGCCACCAGCAAGCTTACATACTTGTTCATGTGTTCTCTTTGAGTTTCAGTTTTGGAGGGGGTTTGACCTGAAGGGACTTGATTGCTTGCCTTGATTGTTCCCTGGTGAACAACTTGCTTGTTGAACATAGAAATGTTTTAATAGCATTATAATTGTGAAGCTGATGATATGATGGATGCCAGTGTTTTCTAATGGAAGTTCAAGACAAGTGTAAACTAATTAAAATCCAAAACAAATAAACTTGTTTTCCAAATAGAAATCTATAAAGCATGCTACATAAAGTATTCTACAGGTTGAAACTATAATGAGGTTTTGGAAGAATAAAGTAATCTACAACTGACTACTAGATCTTCCATTGGTAATAAGATAGAGTAATAGGAGATCATTCTATCTTATACATGGTAATTCTCCAGAATGCCCATATAGTACAATGTCCCTAGTTTTGACAAAAACTTACTGTCCTGTCAACTACCTATAAATTACAAAGCAGACTGCTTTTCCTATGGGGATGACTGAGTTCTTGAGTGAGAGTTTTACATTTAGAAATGGAAATTTGGGGACATTGCAAAGCTTAAAGAAAATATAATAGACTTCATCCTATAGTTCCATATATTTCAACATTTATTTGTATTTCAGGACACAAGTTCCTATAGAAAGTTTTATAGTGTTTTGAAAGGTTATGGGAAAAAAAATTGTGGCTTTACTTTGGTGACCATGGGTAAGATTGGAGATGAAAGAAAATGTGTTACCTAGCTTCCCCTTAATTAAAAGTCTCATAGCCCACCATAAAGAGGATTCTGGAAGCACCTTTCATGATTATGTCACTTGAAAAGTCACTTCACTTAATCATGTCCTTTCTGGATGGTGCACATCCAATCACTGATGAAGGTTAGAATATAAAAGCCTGGTTATTTCAGCCAAATGAGTAATATATCTACTGTTGTGTGCTTTCAAGTTGATTCTGACTCAAAGCAATCCTATGAGACAGAGTTGAATTGCCCCATAGTGTTTCTTAGGCAGTAATCATTCCATGAGCAGATCAATAGTGTTTTTTCTCCCACAGAGCTGCTGGTGAGTTCAAATCACAGACCTTTTGGTTAACAGTAAAGCACTTAGACAGTGAGATATCAGGACTCTTGGAACAGCTTTAGTTAGCCAGATCAGTTCCTCAGTTTCCCATGAGATTGACTGTGATGTCATTGGGCCTGATTCATAGATGTTATTTCTATTTCTGATGTATAGGTGTTAAATCTTTCATAGGTGCTAATTCTAGGAGTTGTTGTTAAGTGCTGTCAAGTTGGTCCGACTCATAGTGACCCTGTATAGAGTTTCCAAGGAGCGACTGGTAAGTTTGATCTACCAACCTTGTGGTTCAAACCAACATTGCGGTTCAGTGCTTTATCCCACAGTAACACACCAGGACTCTTATTTTAGGGTTACTGCTCAGTAAATAACCACACATTAAACTATCTTCATGTCTGCTTTCCAGCAAACCCAGATTTCTACTATATGGAGTTATTTTTTGGTGCTATGAAGTTGCTTTTGACTCATAGCAACCTCATATGACAGACCACAGAGTTTTCTTGGATATAATCTTTACAGGAGCAGATCCTTATGTCTTTTTCTTACTGAGTTCCTGGTAGGTACAAACTACCAACCTCTTGATTAGTAGCCAAGTGTTTAATCATTGTGTTACCAGAACTCCTTAGTACCTGATACAATAGATAAAAAGTGGACTTGAAGACTGAATAATTCTGAGTTCTAGCACTATCACTTACGTATGTGAGTTGAGATAGTTGTCTTACATTGCTCAATTATAGACCTTTGTCTACATGTGTGTATGTGTAGATGTTGTGAAATAGATATTAAAAATATTGTGTCATAGTGCTATGTCTGAAATGAAAGAAAGAATAGTGGTGGATGTGTTATAAAATCACCCTCACCCCCAGGTATCACTTTACTTCCAAACAATAGTCAGGGCTACAAAGTGAATAAGAAACCCAGTGAGGAAAGTACTCTTCAGAACAATCAACCATAAAATACCCAAAGGGCAACATTTATTCAATAACAAAGCCTGTAAGGCAGGAAGGCACAGGAAAACAAGACTAATAAAAGTGGGGAATCCTTGGAGGAAGAGGGAAGAGTATTATTACATTGAGGGAACTGCAACTAATAACAAGAAACAAAATGTATATAAATTGTCCAATGTAAAACTAACTTGCTCTGTAAATGTTCACCCAAATAATAATAATAATAATAATAATATAATATGATAGATAATATGCAATGCAAATCCTAAAGCACAATGATGATAATTATTGAAATCTCATTGCTTATGGTACATTTTTTCAAACTCTGAGCAAGACCTGTACAGAACATTGTTCCTGTATTAATTGTTGTTAAATGCAGTCGAATCGATTCCGACCCATAGCCACCCTGTATAGGGTTTCCAAAAAGAAACTGGTGAGTTTGAACCACTGACCTTGCAGTTCAAACAACTTTGCAGTCTGAAGCACTAGCCCACAGCACCATACCAGGACTCCACTGTATTAATTATATAAACACAAATGCTAACTCACTACTCTTTGAATACTCAGGAAAAACATTTGGAAGGAACAGCTAAGTCACTGAGTTTGGAAAAAACAGAAGTAGAGTGTATTTCTTTCTCTAAATGAATAGGCATAAATATAATTGGTGAAAAAACAGGATGGCTAGCACTTTACTATAATTATCTATATTTGTATTCATGGAATGCAACATCATACTGTTTCATCCCAAAATTGAGATAGATGGAAAGAGAGAAATACAGAGAGTTACTGTATGATATTTAGTTAGAATTGTATTGTGATTTTATTTTCTTCCAGAGAGAGATTTTAATGTTTAATATTTCTGAAGATGCCCCGAAGAACAAAACACGACAAAATTTGAAGAATTCAGATAACATGCATTTTGTAGTATCATGGGGAATCAGCATTCACACAATTCAATTCCAGTGCAGAAAATTAGACATTTACATCTGGTTTCACGGAGCCTAGGACTGTGTTGATATATGGTCAGTGGAAATAAAAATGTCTACCAAATAATCAGCTTCCCCAGTCTCAAATATTATTTTATGTTATCCCATTTATTAATTTATCTATCCACATTAATTTTATGTGCAAGCACATGACATCTTGAATACATGATTATATATACTTTTGTATTGTTCATTATTGTATCCCCAAAGTTGACACAATCCTTGGCAGTGGGTCATTATGCAAAGCTATCTGTAGAATTAGTGCACAAATAAACAAAAGCATTTTACTGGCTTCTCTAGCTGACTGTTAGAATAAATCCCTCCTAGATCATTGTTTTTTCTCTTACTGTCTGCACCTAATGTCCTGTTCTCTATGCAGACTATATATATTGTTGGTTCTCACTCATTACCTTCTACTTAAGAAACTTCATCTAACTAATTTTTTCTCTTAATTAATTGGAAATGTCTGTGTACATTCAGAAAAGTACACAGATCATCAATTGTGACATGCATTTTTACAAGGTGTAAAGCCAGATCATAATACTACCAGCACACCAAAAGCCACGCTGCAGCTCAGTGTCACTCACTATTCCCCTCTCTTTCACAGTGGTAATTTTTCTAGATTTTAGGTTTGCTTGGTTTTGCCTTTATATAAATGGAAACATACACATGTATATTTTTGTATCTGACTTCTTTTGTTCAATAAATTGTTACTGAGATTCATCCATGTTGTTGTGTATCATAAAAGTTACTTGATTTTCATTCATGAGTACTATCCATTTTGTGACCATTCTACAAATTATCTGTTTTACTGTTGATGGACATTTGTTATTTGGGTGATTTTCAGTTTTGCCTACTAAGTATAGTATTGTTTTGAACCGTATTGCATACACTTTGATGCATATAGTTATGCATTTTGTTGGGCATATGTTTAGAGTAATAGGGTGTTCACTTTTCATTTTAAATATATACTGCCAGAGCTCTCCAAAATGATTGTACTGTAAACAATGTATGAGAGTTCCAGCTGCTCTACATCCCTGCCAATGCTTGCTATTTTTGGCCTTTTCATTTTAGTCTTTCTGGTGGATGTTAGTGGTATCTCATTGCAGTTTAAATCTGCATTAACTTAATAAATAATGAGGTTGAGCTCTTTTTCATATGCTATTCCTTTTTCCAGAATTAATTTCCACTTTTGTTTGCAAGATTTAACTTTATTCAAAGATGGCCAAGGAGTAAGGGAAAATGAAAATGGAATAGTGTTGGGCTCTGACACTGTAGCTCTGGAATGCTGGCTGTAGATCAGCAGTTCAAAACCATCAGTGCTTCTTGAAAACCCTATATGGGGTCACTATGAGTCAGAACTGACTTGACAACACTTAGACCTCTGCTAGTTCTGACTCCCTTAGTAGCCTACGTTTATGTTTTGAAAAGCTTTTCTTTCTTTCTTTTTTTCCCCAAGATCAGCATTTACTTGGGGACAAGGTTCCGAGGGGTTGGGTAGGAGGGCAGAATAGGAATAGGAATTGTTGGGAGGAATTGGGATAACCTATTACACAAGGAGGTTGCATTTATTGAGATGAAACAAGTGTGTGTGTGATTTGCGGTTTGTAAAACTGATGATCTGTTCTGAAAACCTTCACTCAATTCAGAAAAATGTCTACACAAAAAAAATCACCAGAACCATTCATTCTTTTTTTTTAATGTTTCTTTTTTCTATTTTTAAGGTTTTTATTGTGAATTATGTGGGTTTACATGGAAGAACATCAGTTTTACACTCATCCTATCATATTTGGTTTCATTGCAATGATTACAATCCCCTCTATGCATCATCAAATAGCCAAAGTGTACAGCCCACAGGCCCACCCCCTGGCCATCAGCACACAGCCCCTCTCCCTCCCTAAGTCCAATGTCCCCAGCTGCTCCATCTGTCCATACCATCCTCTCTGTCTCCATCCCTGGTATCACTGCCTTTCTGGGTAGGGTCACCCTCTCTGCTCCTCTTGCTTGATGATCCCAGGGACTTTCGCTTGTGGTCTGCAAAATCAATCACTCCCTTCCTTTTGCCAAAAAAAACATCTATTTCTACATTTCTGACCCTCACAGTCAGTCCTGATGGCAATTATTCACTATTGGACCACAAGAGTCTTATCCCCATTTCCTTTCACCAGCCTGGTCCAAACAGATTGGAAACCATTCAGTGGAGTTTCTACCTAACCCTGCCCAGTCTGGAACTAGACTTCCTATTGAAAGCTTGTAAGCCAGTCACTCCACACACAAAGGTGGGCCTTTATAGCCCGCCCCCCACTCCCATCAATTTGGAGTAGCCAATGTCTAAGTTGCCCATCCCTGTTAGCCCTGTGTACTGAAGGGTGTGGAAGTAATCCTACCTAACTGTAAAGATTTTTTCCCTTTTTTGAGCTACTACTCATCTGTCAGTTAGTCGTACTGTGGTGGTTTGTGATTTTTTTTATTTCATTTGGTTCTGTTGTGACATAGCCCATATTGTTTCTGATGCGAGTTATTTGTGTCTTCACCCACTTTTCTTTTGTTAGTTTTGCCAATGGTTTTTCAATTTTATTAATCCTTTCAAAGAACCAGCTTCTTGTCCTACTGATCCTTTCTATAGGTTTTCTTTTTACCATCTCATTTATTTCTGCTCTTATCTTTATTATATCTTTTTTTTTTGGGTGACTGTAGCTTCTGTTGGTCTGTTCCTAATTGTTGGAAATGCTGTGTTAATGTGTTAATTTTGGTCCTTTCCTCTTTTTGGATGTGCACATTTATCGCAATAAATTGTCCTCTCAGCATTGCTTTCACCATGTCCCAAAGGTTTTGGTATGTTGTGTTTTTATTCTCCTTTGTTTCTAGGAACTTTGTGAATTCACATTTAATTTCTTCTTTTAACCTATCACTTTTTAGCATGGTGTTATTGAGTTTTCATGTATTCAACTTTATTTCCTTGGTCTTCTTATTGCTAATTTCTAGTTTTATAGCACTGTGGTCTGAAAAGATGCTTTGTAGTATTTTGATGTTTGTAAATTTATGGAGGCTTGCTTTGTGACCTAACACATGGTCAACTCTGGAGAATGTTCCATGTGCACTGAAGAAGAATGTATAATGTATAATGTGCTGTTGTTGGGTTGAATGCTCTGTACATATCTATGAGGTCAAGTTGGTTGATTGTGTTGTTTAGTTCCTCTGTAATTTTGTCTTTCTGGTTGTTCTAGAATTTCTTTCTGGTTGTTACATCCCTTTTCATAAGTGGCATGTTAAAATCTCTCACTATAATTGTAGATTTATCTATTTCTTCAATTCTAGTAAGGTTTGCTTCATATATCTTGTTGCTCTTTCATTGGGAACATAGATATTTATTATGGTTACGTCATCTTGTTCAATTGATCCTTTGATCATGAGATAATGTCCTTCTTTATCTCTTATGCTGGTTTTTGTCTTAAAGTTTACTTTATCGGAGATTAATCTTGACACTCTTGTTAGTTTATTGTTGCACTTAGCTTCATATATTTTTTTTCATCCTTTAACTTTTAGTCTGTTTTTTTTATTAGTGTGTAAGGAGTGTCTCTTATAGGCAGTATATTGAAGGATCTTGTTTTCTTACCCATTCTGCCACTCTCTGTCTCTTCATTCCATTGACATTCAATGTAATTATCAATAGGTATGAATTAATTTTTGCCATTATGTTAATTTTTTGGTAGTGCTGTTCATTCCTTTGATCTGCATGACTTCTTGTTCTGAGTTTATTTTTTTTGTGCTGTTTCTTGTCAGCTTCTTCTTAGTTTTCATGTTTGCTTATTCTGCTTGGAAGTTCATTTTCATGGTAGGTTGTGAAGTATTAACTTTCTTTAGGATTACTTTATGGTCTATTAACTTTTCCCTCCATTTAACACAATCTATTGTATCCTTTAATCTTCCTGACACCTCACCACCTGAATCTCTGGTCCTACATTTATCACTTCTTTGACATTGTTATTATTTTGATCTTCAGTTGACCTTCCAGCTCCTTTCAATTTGTTGTTGTAATTTTGGTCTGTTCTGGACTCTGTTATCTATCATCTGAGTTCCAGGTGGTGTTACCACAGCTGTCAATCTCTGGTTGTTGTCTGTTCTTGTTGGTTTTCAGTCCAAAGAACTCCCTTTAAGATGTTTTGAAGTGCTGGATTGGCTTTAACAAAATCCTTTAGATTCTGTTTATCCTGGAATGTTTTGATTGCACCATCTTATTTGATTGACAGGTTTGCTGGAAAGACAATTCTTGGTTGGTAGTTTTTTTTTTGTTTTGTTTTGTTTTTCGTTTAGGGCTTTGTATGTATCTCCCATTTCTTCTTGCCTGCATCGTTTCTGCTGAGAAGTCAGAGCTTAATCTGATTTGCTTGCCTTTGTAAGTGACACTTCTCTTTTCTCTGGCCACTTTCAGATTCTCTTCTTGTCTTTGATTTTGGAGAGCTTGATTATTATATGTCTTTGTGACTTTCTTTTGGGGTCTATCCTTCCTGGGGTATGTTCAACTTCTTGAATCTTTACCTTCTCATCTTTCAAGATGTTAGGGAAATTTTCTTCCAGAATCTCTTCCACTACCTCCTCTGTGGACTTCTCTGATTCTTCTTGTTCCGGAATGTCAATAACTCTTAAGATGTTGCTCTTCATGTTATCCAGCATGAATCTTAGACTCTTTTCAGGTTTTTTCTCTATTTTTTCAGCTTGCTCTTCTATCTTAGCTGTATTGAGAGATTTGTCTTCCAGATCACTGGTTCTTGATTCCATCTCTTCAGTCTGCTCCTTCCCCCTTCCAGTGTATTGTCCATTTCTGATATTTTATTATTAATCATCTAGACCTCTTTTTGCATGTTTTGAATTGTTTACAATGCAGTATCAATCTTGTTTGATTGGTCTTGTAGTACTTTCCTTACTTCTTCGTTGTTTTCTTCCATCCCTTTTCAGAGCATTTTAATTTGTTTCCATATCGTTCTTCTGAATTCCTTCTCAGGCAAATCCAAAACCTGCTTTTCCTCTTCTGGAAAGCCTTTGTCTGTCTCCAGCTCATTTGTCTCAGTTACTCTTTTCTGGTTTTGTAGATGTTTTGAGATCTTTTGTTGTGTTTTGTTGGTCATTTCCAGTATTTATGTGGGTTTTTAATGTTTAAATGGATGTTTGTTGCTGTTATTAAGCTTATGGGATGTCTCCTGGTGAATATGATCAGGAGATATGCTTTCCTTTTTGCATGAAATGCTTAGCAGCTTTTATTGGCTTTTTTCTCAATGGTGGAATATTATGGGGTATGCTTATAGTTTGGCTATATAGCCACACCTGCTGACTCTTCTTGGGTAATGTAGGGAGAAAAAGCTCCCACCTCCAGAAAATGTGTGATCAAAAGGACCAAAAGCAAAAGCAATATAAAAGCAGAGACAAAAACCACCACTTTGAAACAAAAATACAACTGTGGCCAACTTTCCAGTTGCCTTTCTACACAGGCAGTGTGTGTGTATCATAGAAGCCTCCTATAGTGGGTAGGGGTGTCCTCTCGCTCAGGCCCCTCCTCTAGTCACTACCATAGAGGTGCACAGATCAATATTGAGAAGTTAATGGGAGAAACATTGTCTACTATGTTTGTGTCTGGATGTCAGTTAGGCATCTGCGTGTGCATAGCGTAATGCTTGAAATAGTTGTGTCTTTTTATATTGGGGTTTTACAGATTGTTCACATGGTTTGTCTGTCAGGCCAAACCTGCTTTTTTTCTTGCTGGATAGGCAGGAGTAAAGGGTCCTGCACAAGTTAACTTTAGATCTGTGACCCAAAGGCAGAAGTCAAAAGCAGAAGCCAAAGATTTTGTCCTTGGACTGATGTTGTTCTTTCTCTCTGTGCCTTGGGAAAGCTGTGGTCTCAACAATGGACTTTTTTGTGGGTGCGCACTCACCCTCCTGAAGGTGTCCAGGCTGGGCAAGAGGCGTGACAGGGAAGAGGAGGAAAAAATGTGTAGACTTCCTCCACATCTCCTTTTGCAAATGTCACTGTGCTGCTTTTAGTGCTGGTTCACTATACAGGTCTGGCTGTAGCCCCACCATCTGACCACCGCCCAGGCAGGATGGCCGCAAAGGGAGTCCTGTGTCTTGATTGTTTCCTAAATCACAATATTTTCCTTTATACCATGATTTTTCCACTGGCAGTTGCAGGAAACTGACACCCTGAACCTTATGATAGATGCAGAGCTCTGGTGCTGTACTGTGAGAGCAGCTTCTCTGGGTTTTCAGCCCCTCCCCCATGGACCCTGTCCTACCTGACTCTGCTCTGCTGCCACCCAAACCAGAAGTCCCTGAAAAGCTTTTTTGTTTGTTTGTTTTGAATTTTATCCAGTTTTTCTAATTGTTCTCCTTATGAAAGTCAGTAGCCAGATGAAGAAATTCATAGCCACAGTTTTAACTACTACCTATACATAGATGACTCTTAAATCTATTTCACCATCTTAAATGTCAAAAGAGACAGTTAGATATTTCTATCTGAGTTAGTAACTAACTAATCTCTTGATCTATTTCATAGATTTCATATACAAAGATACAAAGATACCTTTGTCCTATACAAAGACTTCTTTTCTCTTAACTTTAGCCTTCCCTCTGCATTAATTTTGGTCCTTTAATACCAAAATTAAATATACTCTTGTGCCATTCATTTCTTAAAAACAAAAAAGATAATTTTTTTTTAAAGAATCTTTGTTTACTAGTCCACTTCCTCATTGTCCAGGTACTTCTCTACAGCTGTCATCCAATTCTGACACATGGCTCATCCAAATTACCAATGGTCTCCTTATTGCTAAATCTAGGACTGTAGTTCCTTTCTTACTGTTTTCACCGCTTCACAAACTTGCTCATCCATTGAAATTTTCCTTCTTTTCCAACGAATGGGAAAGATTATAAAATGGTCAAAACAGTTCTCTACTTTTGTTTGCATGACTCTTCTGTTTTTTCTAATTGAACATTGGCCATACCTTCTATGTGTTTTTGTAGATTAATTTCCCTGTGCCTTACTCTTACTTATTGCCATCAAGTTGATCCCAACTCAGTGACCCAATAGGACAAAAGTAAACCTGAACTATAATATACCTGTTTCCAGAAGTCCTGGTGTGGGAGTATAGGATAAGCACTAGACTGCAAAGTTGCCTTGTACCAAAAAGTCAGAAATGACTCAATGACACTTAAAAACAACAAATAGTGATCCCAAGCTATAAATCTTTATGGAAGAAAACTGTCACATCTTTCTTCCATGGAACACTTGGTGGGCTCTAAACACTAAATTTTATTTAGCTGTCAATCACTTAACCACTACACTACTAGGTTCTGCCTTAAAATGAAATCTTAGTAGATCTCTTCTTCACTGTCTTCACCTGCCATTCTAATGTCCAAGCCAGTCAGAGAAGTAACAAATCAATTTGGAAATGCAGAGTAAAAAGTTCTGGTAGACAGTAGTAGGCTATAGAGCTTAGATGTTAATTGAAAGGAGAAATATGTTAATAACACTAATTTTCACCTCTTTCTAGTGGCTGAGTGAAACGAAAAACTTCTATCTGAAATGCTGACTTCTAAGCCTCTAGGACTTCCTCAGACTTCTCACCTGAATTTCAGAATTTCATATTCAAATATCAAATGCATAGGTGCATTTAAATGCCCACAAACACCAGCCATATCTCACAAAGAAACATATCTGAGAAGTCTTTCCTATCCTATTGAATATTGTATCTCTGTGAATTTTACCAGAGCCTCAAACCAGAAACCTGGAGTCTTCTGTATTTCCTTTTTCTTACTATTCAGGACCATGTTGTTGTTGGTGGTGGTTGTATACTGTTGTGTCAGTTCTGATTCATAGAGACCATATATAGGGTTCCTGAAACTGTAAATCTTTACAGGAGCAGAAAGGCATATATTTCTTCCACATGGTGGTTGGTAGATTTGAACTGCTTATCTTTGTTTAGCAATTGAAAACATAACCCACCACACTACCAAGGCTCCTTGTGGTTATGTGCCGAGTAGTCAGTTCCAACTCATAGAGACCCTGTGCAGGGTTTATGAGACTGTAAATCTTTCTGGGAGTGGAAAGCCTCATCTTTCTCCCACATAACAGCTGGTAGTTTTGAACTGCTGACCTTGCGATTTGCAGCCCAATTTGTAACCACTACACTACCAGAGCACCTTCACAAGCACATAGTGGTTCAAGTTCACCAGCAGCTGCTTGTAAACCCTACCCAGGGTCACTATGGGTCGGAATTGACTCAATTGCACTTAACAACAACAACAACATAAGCACAATTAAGTATTACACAATAATTATTCTCCAGATGCTGTCATAGTTTCCCATGATCCACACAATCAAAAGCCTTTACATAGTCAATAAAGTACAGGTAAACCTATTTAGCCAAGGTCCAGCTGACGTAAGCAATAATATCCCTTGTTCCATGACCCACTCTGAATTAGACTTGAACCTCTGGAAGTTCTCTGTCAATGTATGGTTGTAACCATTTTTTAATTATTTTCAGCAAAATTTTGCTTGTATGGGATATTAATGATATTGTCTGATGATTTCTGCATTCCATTGGGTCACCTCTCTTTGGAATGGACACAGATATGGATCTCTTCCAATCAGTTGGCCAGGCTTTCAAATTTCTTGGCATAAATGAGTGAGTGTCTCTAGTACTTTGTCAATTTGTTGAAAATTTTCAATTTGTATTCTATTAATTCCTGGAACATTGTTCTTTGCCAATGCCTTCAATGCATCTTGAACTTCTTCCTATTGTACCATTGACTCCTGATCATATGCTTTCTCTTGAAATGGTTGAACACTGACTATTAATTTTGGTACAGTGACTCTGTGTATTCCCTCAGTCTTCTTTTAGTGCTTTTTAAAAAAGTTTTTATTGTGAATTGAGTGATAGTTTACACGGGGGAACATCAGTGTTACACTCATCTTATTGTATTCATTTCATTGCAATGATTATAATCCTCTGTATGCTTCATAATTCAAGAGTATTTACTCCCTCTGGTTTTTCTTTTTTTTTTTGGATGTGCACCAAAACACTCAATAATATGCAATCATTCAAACAGCCAAAGGGCACACCCTGCAAGACTACTGGCTACCAGCACACATCACCTCTCCCTCCATGAGTATAGAGTCCTCAGCTGCAATGTCTTTCCATCTCATCATCTCCAACCCCATTTCTTGCATTGCCGCTTCTCTGGGTAGGCTCCCAAACTCGGCTCCTGATCTTCTCCCTTGATGTTCAAGGGTCCTCTGCTCTGGGACTGTAAGATCTTCCACTCACCCCTTTTTGCTACAAAACTTCTACCTTTCAGTTGCAACAATTGCAATTAGTCATAGTAACAATTACTCACTATTGAATCATGAGAGAGTCTTGTTCCTATCTCCTTTCACCAGACCTGTCTAGACAGGATGAAAACTACTCAGTGGGTATTCTGCTTTCCCCTGCACTCTCTGAATCTAAACTCCCTCTTGAAAACTTGTAAGCTAGTAACCTTGTGCCTTTACAGCACCCCCACTTAGGTAACCAATGTCTAAGTTGCCCATCCCTATCAACCCTGTGTACAGAAGGGATGGGAATGATCCTTGCTGTAAAGATTCTTTCCCTCTTCATTGGTATTTATATTCATAAGTATAGGTCAAGTTCATCAGATTGTAGTGATTTGCACTTGTTTTCTTAAAAAAAAAAAAAAAAAAATTCCCCTTCTTTTCCTTTCTCTAGTTGGGTTCTGAACATATAGCAATTGAAGCTAGGCCCAATGGGCACTATCTGCAAGTTTGGGCACCCTTGTGCATATCCCCTCACTTCAAATCAACTGGATGCATCACTCTTAGCTCTAGCCCTGTCCATGGGCTCAGGAGTACCCAGGTCTCACTGTACTTCGGGCCAACGGGCTCTCACTATACTTCTGGTCGATGGTGGTCTATATAATTTGGTTGGAATTAGACCACCGCTTCATTGCTGCTTTTCCCTCACTTCCTCTCACCAGTAGACCAACATGGTTGCCAGCAAGATTAAATGCCTGCTCATGTATTTCCCTTGAATTTCAGTCTTGGGAAGGGATTTGTCCTGAAGTGAATTGATTGCCTGCATTGATGGCTCCCTGGTGAACAACTTGCTTGTTCTTGCAGTAGCCAATCAAACTGCTGTTTTTGTTTTCCTTGCTGGTCTTTCTTTCAAGAAGCAACTTCTGTTCCTGTAGCTGCTGAAGGTTGGTCTGCTTGTCTTTTCAAGTGGAAATTTCCTATCTTGAAGGTTCTGGATGGGGATCAGAATTCCACCTAAGATCTTATACCCTACAAACTCCCTGCAAGAAGCCTCTTTAACTGATCAAGTTCTAGCACCCCTTTTAGGTATTCCAATCAATTATAGGCTGAAGGTGGGCTTACAAGCTTTATATAATCATGTATCCAGATATTCCTTTCTATCCCCCTCAAGTATCTATTTTACAATAATAGGCAAGGAAAGCAAATATTCATAATACAGACATACATCTTAATATTATTTCCCCTCTTTTACTCATTCAGACTATGCTTCAATCCCTGTATCAGAGAGCTCCTTTGTTCCAAGGTGGAGCGTACATCACTAATTACCTCCTTCCCATTTAGCCCATGCAAGCCTGCCTAAATGTTCTCCTATCTACTTTGTTCTTCTGTCCCCCTCCCCCTTGTTATGTACTGCCCACCCCAAGATCCAAACTTAATTTCTCTCATTATGTTTGTTTTTATGTCATGCTGCTGGTTCTTTTGTTCTGCATGCCTTCCTGTGCTGAGTTCATGTTTTTAGTTTTCTTTCTTGTCAGTTTCTTCTTTGTTTTAATGTTTCTATGTTTTCTTGGATCTTAATTTTCTTGTATGCTGTGAAGTATTTAATTTTCTTTGAACTTACATTATGATTTATGAACTTTTCACTCCATTTGAGACAGCCTATTTTATCCTGCAATCTACCTGACCTCCTCACCATCTGGATCTCTGGTCCTATATTTCCCCCTTCTTTATCATTGTCATTATTTTGCTCTTTGACCGACCTCCCAGGTTCTTTGAATTTGTTTTTGTAATTTTGTTCTATTTTGGACTTTTCTATCTGACAACTGGGTTCAGGGTGGTTCTGTCATGTGTGTTAATCTCTGTTTGTTATCTGTTGGTTTTCAGTCCAAAGAACTGCTTTTAGGATATTTTGAAGTGCTGGTTGGCTTTAACAAAGTCTCTTAGCTTCTGTGATTATCCTGGAATATTTTGATTGCACTGTCATATTTTATTGACAACTTTGCTGGATAGATGATTCTTGGTTCACCATTTTTTCTTTCTTTTAGGGTTTTATATATGTCTCCACATTGCTTTCTTGTCTGCACGGTTTATGCTGAGAGATCGCAGCATAATCTGATTTGTTTGCCTTTGTAAGTAACACTTCTCTTTGCCCTGGCTGCTTTTAGGATTCTCTTCTTGTCTTTGATTTTAGAAATCTTGATTATGATATATCTTGGTGATTTTTTTGGGGGGTCTATCCTTCCTTGGGTTCATTCGGCTTCTTGAATGCTTATCTTTTCATCCTTCAAAATGTTAGGGAAATTTTATTCCAGCAGCTCCGCAACTATCTCCTTTGTGGACTTTTGTTATTCTTACTGTTCCAGAATGCCAATAATTCTTGTTATTCCTTTTCATGTTGTCCAACATGAATCTTAGACTGTTTTCAGATTTTTTTTCCTTTTTTTTTTTCTGCTTGCTCTTCTATCTTAGCAGTATTGAGAGATTTGTCTTCCAGCTTGCTCGCTCTAGCTTCTATCTCTTCAATTCTACTCCTTTGCCCTTTCAGTGTATTGCCCATTTCTGCTAGTTTATTATTAATCATTTGGATCTCTTTATGCAGGTTTTGAATTGTTTCCAATGCTATATATATCTTATTTGATTACTCCTTTAGCACATTCCTTACTTCTTCCTTATTTTCCTCCACCACTCTGTGAAGCATTTTGGTTTGTCTCAATATCATTTCCCTGAATTCCTTCTCAGACAGATCCAAAGCCTTCTCTTCTTCTAATGGGAAGTCTATGCCTATGCTCATTTGTCTCAGTTACTCTTTTCTGTTTCTGGACATGTGCCAAGATCTTTTGGTTTTTTTTGGGGGGGGCATTTTCAATAGTTATATGTGTTTTCAATTATTAAATGAATATATGTTGCTGTATTAATAAGTTTACTGAGTGCCTCCTTGTGGATGTGTTCTGGAGATATGCTTCCCTTTTCACGTGTTTTATTACTCAACTTAGAGTAATCTTAGCAAGTGTTGGCTATCTATGTAATGTGTAGCAGCTGTTATTGGCTCCTGCCTGGATGGTGGGATATTATAGGGTATGTTTGCAGCTTGGCTATATGGCCACAATTGCTGTCTCTTCTTGGGTAATATAGGGGGAGAAAATGGTCCCACCCCAAGGAAAAAAGAAGGACCCAAAAGGCAAAAACCAGAAACAAAAGAAAAAAAGAGAAAAAAAAAACCATAACAAATTAGTCCAGTAGTCTTTGCTGAATAGATCAGTGTGTGTGCATAGTGGAAACCTTCAGGTGGGGATAGGGGTTGTTACTTGCACAGGCACCCCCGCTAGTCATTGCCATGGTGGTGCACAAACTGACAATGAGAAATGAGTGGAAGAAAGATTGTTCACACTTTTTTCTCTGATTATCAGTTAGGTCTCTCCATATCCAGTGTCTTCTTTTTAGTGTGTTTTAAACAAGTGTTAGGCATACACATTGATCTTGTATATAGTAATTGGTGTTGGCTCTTGCCTTTTATTTGGGATTTTCCTGGGTGTGAATTCAGCTCAGCTGTATGGCCAGACTTGCTGTCCCTTGTTACATAAGGCAGAAATAAAAGTTCCCACCAAAGTAGGAGAGTCACGTTTCGGGCTAAATCCCACAGTCAGAGGTCATAAGAACCTGCCAGAGGGTAGCTTCTGGACTTTCAACTATTTTGCACTGTGGGAAAATTGTTCCCTGTGTGCACAACACTGGAAACTTTTGGGGGTGTGCTCCCCGCCACTGGGCAGAGACACCCAGACTGGGCAGAGGGTGTGACAGGGTCGAGCACAGAAGTTGAAGGAAAAATACCGAAAGAAGAAAAAAAAAAAAAAATCAAACCTCTTTTTCCATGTCACTGGGTGGTTTTTGCTCCCTAGCTGCTAGCTGTGCCCCCACCCTCTGACCACCACCAAGACTGTTGATCAGAGGCAGAGTCCCGATTGATTCAGAAATCTCTTTGTTCCTTCTTGCTCTGTTAGATTTCTCCAGCATTAGGCCCCTGAAACTATTCCCCCTTACTTTATACTGAATTTACTGCTCCGGGATTGTCCAGGCAAAGCATTTTTTCTGGCTTTCCCAAGCTTCCACCAAAGAGACTTTCCTGAATCCATTTTGCTTCCTCTGCCCCCATGGAGAAAAATAAAATAAAACAAAATATTTTCATGCTTTTTGCATCATTTAGTATTTTCCCCAAAGTATCCTTCAATATTGCAAGTTGAGGCTGATTTTTTTTTATTCAGTTCCCTCCGTTTGAGGAATGCTGAGTGTGTTCTTCCCTTTTGGTTTTCAACTGCATGCCTTTGCACATTTAGTTATAATATTCGACTATGTATTCTGGAGCTGCTTTATGGAATTTTCTGTTCAGCTCTTTTACCTCCCTTTTTTCCATTTGTTTTCGCATCTCTACACTGGAAAGCAAATTTCAGAGTCTCTTTTGATTACTACTTGGATTTTTTTCTTTCTTTTTTGTCTTTCTAATGACCTTTTGCTTTCACATGTTTGATCAATTTCAGACTGAAGAAGTTGGTAGAATTCTCAGTTTCATCATCTCTGGCTTTAGTGGTTGGTATGTAAATTTGAATAATATTTGTATTAACTGGTCTTCCTTGTAGATATATGGATGTTATCTTATCATAGATAATGTACTTCAAGAAAGATTTTTATATGCTCTTTATAATGAAGACTGTGACACCATTCCTCCTTAGTGTGCTATTTCCAGCATAGTAAACTGTGTAATTGTCAGATAAAATGGCCAATACCAGTCCATTTCACTTGACTAAGGTCTAGGATATTGTTGTTTATGCATTTCATTTCATTTTTTGACAATTTCAAATTTTCCTAGTTTTATACTTCATAAATCCATGTTTCTATAATTAATGGATGTTTACAGCTATTTCTCCTCATTTTGAATTGTGTCCCATGAGCAAATGAAGGTCTCAAAGGCTTACTCCACTTGAATCATCAGGGTCAACTCTACTTTGAGGAGACAGTTCTTTCCCAGTTGCATTTTCAGTGCTTTCCAACCTGAGGGGCTCATCTTCTGGCACTATATTGTTGTTGTTGTTAAGTGCCAGCAATTCTATTCTGACCCATAGCGACCCTGTATAGGGTTTCTGAGGAGTGACTGGTGACTTTGAAGTTCAAACTGACTTTTTAGTACAGCCCATTTACCCACAGCACCATACCAGGACTCTTCAGGCACTATATCTGATAGTATTCTGGTGTTCTTTATCATGTTTCAATATTCAATATTCTGATGCTGACACTGTTCTTTATTTATAATGTTTTCTGTGACTAAATATTTGGAATATATTTAGTGAGCAAATGAAGGTCCCAAAGGCTTACTCTACTTGTGCCATCAGAATCAATATTTGGAATATATTTAATCTCCCCTTCTTCCTAATCTATCTTTGTCTGGAAGCACAGCAGAAATCCATCCATTGTGAGTATTTAAAATACCCATGGCATAGCTTCCAACATCATAGTAACACACAAGTCACCACAGTAGGTCCAACTGACAGAGGAGTGTTATGTGCCACCAGGTCTCCACTTATTCTTTTATATTACATAGTTCTGTCTTTACTTCAAAATGATTAATACAACCCCTCTATACTCTCAACAAAGTCTTCATAATTATCACTTTAACTTACTACACATACAGCTGTAAATCATTAAAAATGCTTCCAGCACTTTCTTACACTAAATAACCTAACCAAACCCACTGTCATTGAGTCCATAGTAACTCCTAGTGACCATATAGCATAGAGTTGTTGTTCTTTTCCCTTGAGTGGTCTCTGGTAGCATAGTGGTTATGAATCGGGCTGCAAACTGCAAGGTCAGCAGTTCTAAACTACCAGCTGTTCCACAGGAGAAAGATGAGGCCTTCTACTCCTGTAAAGATTTATGGCCTCAGATACCCTGTACAGGGTCACTATGAGCCGGAACAGACTCCTTGGCACATAACAACAACAACAATAAGTTCCAACCCATAGTGACCCTCTATAAGCTTTCTAAGGAAAGACAATTGAGTTTGAAACACCTACGTAGCCATTAGCAATCCAATGCGTATACTAAAAAAGGCTGATCATGACTGCAATCTTCATAGAAACAATTTCTCTTTCAAGAAGTTGGTGGGTTTAAACAGCTGTCCTTGTGGGTAGGAGTCTAGTACTTATCCTACAATGCCATCAGGACTTCTATCTTATACTAAATTAAAGCTAAATAAAAGCCACATACACCTGCTCTGACTTACTTACAAAGTACTTTTATTTAAAGGGACACTTAGGAATAGACCTCCTTTGTAACTTGGGAACTGTCTGTATTGAGATCAGTTACTGAGCTTTAGAAGTGATCTTTGAAAAGAACCTAATTAATTTCAGATTCCCTTCTATCTCTTGTCTAGAGTGCCTGTTAAATATTGAATTAATTGATCCCAGAAGCCCAGTAATAGTAGAATAATGACTTCTTGTCAGCCACAGCCACACACTGACAACATCACTTGAGGAACTGGCAATTTATACCTTTTACTCTCTTGGATCTCTTTTGCTTGCTTTCTGTACTTTCCTCATCAGGCAGGTGTGGAATTCTTTTTGTAAGCTTGTTAATTAAGACCAATGCCATGTGATATCAATAGAGAGGCTAGACTAAGTTGGAACAAACTATGCTCTAAGAAAAGAAAAAGAAACTCTTAGATATACTCTGCAGGCTCCAAATATATACAGTTTATTAAAATATTTGAGTTACAGTGTTGGTAAAGAATATTGAAAGTATCATGGACTGCCACAGGAACAAATAAATCAGTGTTGGAGGAAGTACAGCCAGAGTGCCCTTTAGAAGCCAGGATGGCTAGATATCATCTCTCACCCTTTAGGCATGTTATCAGGAGGGGCCAGTCTCTGGAGAAGGGCATGATGCTTGGTAAAGTGGAGCATCTGTGAAAAAGAAGAAGACCCTACAATGAGAAGGTTTGGACCTAGCAATTGCAATTGTGAAGATGGTGAAAGAAAGGGCAGTGTTTCATTCTCTTGACTGTGAGTCAGACACAACTTGACAGTATACATATATATATTCCTGGTGTGGTGCTGTAGGATCAGCACTAGACTGTAAACCACAAGGACAGCAGTTCAAAACCACCATCTGCTTCTAAGAAACCCTATACAGCATCACTATGAGACAGAACTGACTCAATGGCACTTTACAACAACAACAAAATATACACATCTATTTAGAGAGAAAGTCCTGGTTTGATGCTGTGGGATAATGCACTATACTGTAAGGTCGGTTTGAACCACAAAGTTGGCAGTTTAAATTCATCAGTCACTCCTTGGAAACCCTATACAGTGTTGCTATGAGTTGGAACCACATATATACACATACCTGGTGTGTGGGAGGTTCAAACTCACCAGTTGATCCTCAGAAACCGTATACAGGGTTGCTATGAGCCAGAACCAACTTAATGGCACTTAACAACAAACCTACCAGCCATTCTTCCAGATAAAGATGAAGCTTTCAAGATTTACAGCCTCAGAAATCCTATACAGGATCACAGCATATAATCACCACCACTATATATGTGTGTATGTGTGTGTAGGATAAGCGCTAGACCCATAAGGTTGGTTTAAATCACAGGTCAGAGGTTCAAACACACCAGCTGCTCCTCAGAAACCCTATAAAATTGGTAGGTTTGAACTGCTGATCTTGTGGTTTGCAATTCAGTGCTGATTGTGCCACACCAGGATTATCTATTATCTGTCTATCTATCTATCTATCTATCTATCTATCTATCTATCTATCTATCTATCTATCTATCTATCTATCTATCTACTGT
>NW_006408575.1:9180735-9183204 GCF_000296735.1 Chrysochloris asiatica | reverse complement strand
TTGGTTCCATTGTGACATCACCCGTGTGATTTCTATTGCGTGTTATTTGTGTCTTCTCCCTCTTTTCTTTTGTTAGGTTTGCCAATGGTCTGTCGATTTTGTTAATTCTTTCAAAGAACCAGCTTCTTGTTCTGTTGATTATTTCTATCGGTTTTCTATTTTCTATCTCATTTATTTCTGCTCTAATCTTTATTATTTATTTTCTTTTTGTGGTTGTGGGTTCCCTCTGTTGGTCTGTTTCTAACTGTTGTAGATGCTGTGTTAATTTCTGTTCTTTCTTCTTTTTGAATGTGTGCATTTATTGCAATAAATTGTCCTCTCAGCACTGCTTTCGCAGTGTCCCAAAGATTTTGGTATATTGTGTTTTCGTTCTCATTTATTTCTAGAAACTTTGTGAATTCACGTTTAATTTCTTTTACTACCCAGTCACTTTTCAGTAGGGTGTTATTCAGTTTCCACGTATTTGACTTGATTTACTTGGTCTTCCTATTGTTGACTTCTAATTTGATAGCATTGTGGTCTGAGAAGATGCTTTGTAGTATTTTGATATTTATACATTTATGGAGATTTGTTTTGTGGCCTAAAACATGGTCTATTCTGGAGAATGTTCCATGTGCACTGGAAAAGAATGTGTATTGTGCTGGGTTGAATGCTTTGTACACATCTATGTGGTCCAGTTGGCTGATTGTGCTGTTTAGTTCTTCTGTGTCTTTGTCAAGTTTCTTTCTGGTTGCTCTATCCATTTTTGAAGTTGGTGTATTAAAATCACCCACTATTTTTGTAGATTCATCTATTTCTTTCTTCAAATCTATTAGAGTTTGTTTTATATATTTTGAAGCTCTTTCATTGGGAGCATAGATATTTTTTATGGTTATTTCATCTTATTCAATTGTCCCTTTAATCATGAGATAATATCCATCTTTATCTATTATGCAGTTTTTTGCCTTAAAGTTTATTTTATCAGAGATTAGTACTGCCACTCCTGTTCGCTTTTTATTGCAATTAGCTTGGTATATTTTCTTCCATCCTTTGACTTTTAATCTGTTTTTGAGATGTGTCTCTTGCAGACAGCATATTGAATATTCTTGTTTTCTTATCCATTCTGCCACCCTCCATCTCTTAACAGGAACATTTAATGCATTTATATTCAGTGTAATTATTGATAAGTATTGATTGATTGCTGCCATTATATTTGTTTTTTCGTGGTGTTGCTGCTTCTTTGTTCTGTTTGTCTTCCTTTCTTGAGTTCGTGATTTTTTTGTTCTTTTTTGTGAGTTTCCTCATAGTTTTGATGTTTTCATATTCTTCTTGGATTTTTCTTCTCTTGGTATGTTTTAAAGTGTTAATTTTCTTTAAGGTTGCCTCATAATACATTAACTTCTCTATCCATTTAGTGTAGTCTATTTTATCCTGTAATCGACCTGACCTTCTCACTATCTAGATCTCTGTTCTTTTGTGTTTACCTTCTTTTACATTGTATTTGTTTGGATCATAGACTGACCTCCCAGATTCTTGAGTTTGTTCTTATAATTTTGTTTTGTTAACAGCTCTTCTTTCTGTTGACTTAATTCAGGGAGGTGCTGCCACATATGTCAATCTCTGGTTGCTGTCTGTTCTTGTTGGTTCTCAGTCCACAGAACTCCCTTTAGGATGTTTTATAGTGCAGGGTTGGCTTTGGTAAAATCCCTTAGCTTTTGTTTATCCTTGAATGCTTTGATTACACCATCATATTTGATTGATAACTTTGCTGGATAAAGGATTCTTTGTTGGCAGGTTTTTTTCTTTCAGGGTTTTATATATGTCTTCCCATTGCCGTCTTGCTTGCATGGTTCCTGCTGAGAGATCTAAGCTTAATCTGACTTGCTTGCCTTTTTATGTGACACTTCTGCTTTCTCTGGCTGCTTTCAGAAGTGTCTCCTTATCTTTGAGTTTGCAGAGCTTGACTATGATGTGTCTTGGTGATTTTCTTTTGTGGTCTACCCTTCCTGGCATTTGCTGAGCTTCTTGTATGTTTATCTTTTCACTTTTCAGGATGTTAGAGAAATTTTCTTCCAGCAGTTCTTCGACTATTTCTTCTGTGGACTTGTGTGATTCTTCTTGTTCTGCGATGCTAATTCTTAAGTTATTCCTCCTCATGTTGTCCAACGTGAATCTTAGACGTTCCTCGGAATTCTTTATCTTTTTTTGTGTTTGTTCTTCTATCTTAGTGGTATTGAGAGATTTATCTTCCAGTTCACAGATTCTGTCTTCCATCTCATCCATTCTACTCTTCTGCCCTTTCAGAGTGCTCTCTATTTCTGCTAGTTTGTTATTGATCATTTGGACCTCTTTCTGTGTATTTTTAATTGTTTCCAATGCTGTATCTATCTTATTTGATTGTTCCTGTAGCGCCTTCCTGGCCTCTTCCTTATTTTTCTCAACTCCACTGTAAAGTGTTTTGAAACATTTTATAATCATTTTTCTGAATTC
>NW_006408575.1:9163466-9180064 GCF_000296735.1 Chrysochloris asiatica | reverse complement strand
GGGTGGGGAGAGTTTTGACAACTCAACCCTAAAAAAAAAAAAAAAAAAAAAAAACAGAACAAAAAGGGAACACATCAGTGCCTCCGCTATGGGCTGAGTATCTGTGTGGGTTTGTAGTAGAAGAACCCACCAGTGGTGATGATGGGGGGTGGCAACTTGGCTCTGGCTCTCCCTCTATTTCCCAGAATGGGGGTGGGCAAACAGTGAATGCACCAATTACCAGATAACAAATAAAATCAGAACAAAGCAAAACTGACAAACTATATTGTCCACCTTTGTACCAAGGTTCCCGCAACATTTTTCCATGGTGTCTCTGTGGCCCCTATTTCGTCCCACTCCTTGGTCTCGCCCAGGATGTTGGCTCAGACCTTCGACCCCGGCCCAGCAGATTCAAAAGTACGTGATTTTTTACTTCAGCTCCAAACTCCACAAGCTATAAGCCTTCAAACCTTTAAAATATTCCTATCTCTGTGGTTCTGAGTTTTGGAGCTCTGCCCTGGCTCTGCCTGGTATTCTGTGCTATTGCTGACAGTGAATTTCACTGCTCCTCCACCCTAGCCACCATAAAGCCCCACCTCCAAGGCTATTAGGCTCTCTCCATGCCTTTTTGACTTACGATTGAATTTTACTTTATTTTCTATTTTATGGTAAATCTTACCTTTCTATCTCTCTCCCTCTGTTTTTAACAAGGTGGAAAGCTGTTCTGTAAATTGGAAGATTATTGTCTGTTGTTATTGTTGTTAAGTGCTGTTGAATCAGTTCTGCCTCATAGTGACCTTTTGCACAACAGAAGAAAACATTGCTCAGTCCTGCCCTAACCTCACAATTGATGTTACACTTGAGCCCATTGTTGTTGCCACTGTGCCAATCCATCGTGTTGGAGTCTCTCTCTTTATCTCTGGTCTTCCATTTTACCAAGCATGATGTCCTTCCCCAGGGACTGATCCTTCCTGATAATATGTCTTAAATATGAAAGACGACATCTGGTCACCTTGTCTTCTAAGGAGCACTCCAGTTGTATTTCTTCCTACATAGATTTGTTTGTTCTTCTGGCAGTCCATGGTAATTTAAAAAACATAAATTCTTATATGGTCTTCTTTATCAATTGTCCAATTTTCACATGCATATGAGACTGCTGAAAATATGGTGGTTTGGGTCAGAAGTGCCTTAGTCCTCAAGCTGACATCTTTGCTCTTGAGCACTTTAAGGAGGTCTTGTGACACAAATTTGCCTAATGTAATAGTCTTGTTTTCTTTACTGCTGCTTTCATGAATGCTGATTATGGATACAAGCTAAATGAAGTCTTTGACGATTTCAATGTTTTCCCCATTTATATGGATGTTATTTATTGGTAAAGTTGTAATGATTTTGTTTTCTTTACATTGAGATGCAACCCAAACTGAAGAATGTGGTCTTTGATCTTTATCAGTAAGTATTTTAAGTTCCTTTCACTTTCAGCAAGCAAGGTTGTATCATCCTTATATAGCAGGTTGCTAGTCTTCTTCCAATTTTGATGTAACATTCTTCTTAATATAAGACAGCTTATCAGATTATTTGCTCAGCATACAGATTGAGTAAGTATGCTGAAAGAATACAACTCTGGCACACAGTTTTCCTGATTTTAAACCATTCAGTGTCCTTTTGAGCGACTGCCTCTTGGTCTATGTACAGGTTCTTCATGAGCACAATTAAGGGTTTTGGATTACTCATTCTTTGCAATATTGTCCATAGCTTACCATGATCCACACAATTGAAAGCCTTTGTATAGTCAATAAGGCACAGGTGAACATTTTTCTCATATTCTCTTTTTTCAGCCTAGATCCATCTGATACCAGCAATGATATTCCTCATTCCATATCCTTCTCTGAATCTGGCTTGCAATATTGAAGGGTTCAATTGGAAAAATACTAAATGATGCAGGAAGCATCAAAATACAAATGAAGGAATATGCAGACTTACTGTAACAAAAGTAAATGGTCGATGTTCAACTATTTCAAGAAGTATCATATGATCATGAGCCAGTGGTAGAGGAGGAAGAAGTCCAAGGTGTACTGAAGGCATTGGAAGACAGCTACCTGGCCAACTGATTTGAAGAGTCATATCTGTGCCCATTCCAAAGAGAAGAATTCATAGGACAATATCAGTAATATCACATACCGGTAAAATTTTGATAAAAATAATTAATAATGGCTGCCACAATTGTTGTTGCTATTGTTGTTGTTAGGTGCCATTGAGTCAGCACCGACTCATAGCAGCCCTATGCACAGTAGAACGAAACAATATCTGATCCTGGGCCAACCTCACTACTGTTGCCACACTTGAGTCCATTGATGCTGCCACCTGGGCAATCCATCTCATTGGGGGTCTTCCTCTTTTTCTCTGACCCTCCATCTTACCAAGCACGATATCCTTCTTTAGTGACTGTTCCCTCCTGACAATATGTCCAAAGTGTGAGAGATGAAGTTTGGCCATCTTGGTCTGTAAGGAGCACTCTGGCTGCACTTCTTCCAAAACAGATCTGTTGGTTCTTTTGGCAGTCCATGGCACTTTCAGTATTCTAAAATTGTTGCTAGGTGCTGCCAGATTGGTTCCTACTCATAAGGACACTATGTACATCAGAACAAAACACTGCCTGGTTCTGCACCATTTTCACAATTGTTGTTTGTTTGAGCTCACTGTGTCTGCCACTGTATCAACACCCATTTTGGGGGCTTCTCCCTCTTTTTCATTGACTCATCACTTTATCAAACATTATATCCTTTTCCAGGAATTGTTCCATCCTGACAACATGTTCAAATTATGAAAGACAATGCCTTGTCATCATAATTTCTAAAAAGTAATCTGTCTATGCTTCTAAAACACATTTGTTTGTTCTTCTGGCAATTCATGGTACTTTCAATATTCTTTATCAACACTATATTTCAAATGCATTAATTCTTCTCCACTCTTCTTTATTCATTGTTCAATTTTCATATTCATATGAGGTGATTGAAAATACCATGTCAAATCAATTCTGACCTATAACAACCCTGTATAGGATTTCTGAGGAGCAGCTGCTGAGTTTGAACCACCAACTTTGCAGTTCAAATGGCTTTCAGTCTGGCGCATTAACCCACAGCACCACACCTGGCTTGAGTTAGGCACACATTATTCCTCAAAGTCACATCTTTGCTCTTGAACATTTTAAGAAGGTCTTTAGCAGCAGATTTGCCTAATGCAATATGTCATTGATTTCTTCATTGCTGCTTCCATAAGTATTGATTGTCGATCTGAGTAAAATGAAATCCTTCACAACTTTAATCCTTTCTCAGTTTATCTTGATGTTATTTATCCACTTACAAGGATTTTTATTTTCTTTATATGAAGCTGCAGTACATACTGAGGCTAGTAATTTTTGATCTTCATGAGTAAGTACTTCAAGATCGCTTTGCTTTCAGCCATCAAAACTCTGACATCTGCATATTTCAGTTTATTAAAGAGCCTTGGTGCAATCTTGATGCCATTTAATCCAATTTGTTGGATTATTTCCACAAAGATTGAATAAATATTGTGAAAGTATATAATCATGATGCACACTTTTCCTGATTTTAAACCCTTAAGTATACTCTTGTTCTGTTTGATGACTACATCTTGGCTTATGTACAGGTCCTTGATGAGCATGATTGAATGATCTAGAATTCCTCTTCTCCACAATGTTATACATTGCTTCTTATAATCCATACAATCACACGCCTTTGCATAGTTCATAAAACACAAGCTAATATCTTTCTGGTATTCTCTGTTTTCAGACAAGATCCATTGATATCAATAATGATATCCCTCATTCCAAGTCCTAGTCTGAATCTGGTTTGAAATTCTGGTGGCTCACTGTCCAACTGCTACCATTCTTGAGTTATATTCAGAAAAATTTTACTTGCATGTGATTTAAATGATATTATTTGTTGATTTACGAATTTCACTAAATCATCTTTTTTTGGAATGGGCATAAATATGGATCTCTTTCTGTCAGTTGACTTGGCTACTGTCTTCTAAATTTCCTGGCCTAGACAAGTGAGGGCTTCAAGTGCTGCATCAGTTTGTTTAAGCATTTCAGTTTGTACTATGTCCATTACTGGAGCATTGTTTTTTGCCAATGCCTTCAGTGCAGCTTAGACTTTTTCTGTCAATACCATCAGTATTTGATCATATGGCATGCCTTAAAATGGATAAACATCAACCAATTATTTTTCATATGTTGTTGTTAATTGCTTACAAGTCATCTTTGATTCATGACAATACAGTATACAGTTTCCAAGGAGCAGCTGTGGGGTTTGAACCATCTGCCTTGCAGTTAGTACTCCAGTGCTGATCCTATAGCACCACACCAAGACTCCTTCATAAAGATTTGTTGTTGTTGTTTTTAAGTGCCATGGAGTCAGTTCCAACCTATAGCAACCCTGTATAGGGTTTCTAAGGAACAGCTGGTGAGCTTGAACTGCCGACCTTCCAGTTCAAACGGCTTTGCATAAAGATTGCAGCCTAGAATATTCTATGTTGCAGTTTTCTGTCCCATGGGATCACTGTGAAGAAGAATAGGACATCAGGATTGTATGAAGGGTCATTTATAATTTATAATATTTAAATGACACAACCTTGCTTGCTGAAAGTAAAGATGACTTGAAGTGCTTACTGATGAAAGTAAAAACAAAAAACAAAAACAAACTATCATCTTCAGGAGTGATTACACCTCAACATGAAAAAAACAAAATTCCTCACAACTGGAAAAGTAAGCAACTTCATGATAAATGGGTAAAAGATTGAAGTTAAGGACTTCATATTACTTGGATCCATAATTAATGCCCATGGAACAACAGCCAAAAATAAAAAATAAAAAAAAAAAAATCAAAGGATGTATTGCATTGGGCAAATATACTGCAACACATCTCTTTAAAGTGTTAAAAAGTAAAGACATAAACTTTGAGGACTAAGGTATGGATGGCCAGCACCATAGTCTTTTCTTTTAGCTCATATGCTTGTGAAAACTGGTAAATGAATAAGGAAGACATTTGAATTCTGATATTGTCAAAGAAGAAAGAGCAAATCTGTCTTGAAAGAAGTACAGTCATAACACTCCTTAAAAGTGAGGATGGTGAGATTTGTCTGATGTACTTTTAATGCATTATCAGGATGGACAAGTTCCTGCAGAAGGACATAATGCTTGGTAAAATAGAGGGTCAGTTACAAAAAAAGGTCTTTTTTTTTCAAACAATTTTTCTATGCCTGAATCTATCGTTGCAATCGCTGTGTCAATGAGAAGGTCTGACACAGTAAATGCTACAATAGACTCAGGCATAATAAAATTGTGGTTAATTGCCATTGAGTCGATGGCCACTTTGTATAGGATTTTTGAGGAGAGACTAGTGAGTTCAAATTGCCAACCCTGAGGTTCAAATCAACTTTGAGGTCTAGTGCTTTACCCTACAGCACCGTACCAGGACTCAGTGGCATAAAACTAGGCAGTGTTTTATTCTATTGTATGTAGGGTCACTGTGAGTTGAAGTACACTCAATGATACCTAACAAAAAGAACAACAATTGTATCTACATTGTTTGATTACTTGTTTGATTTTTAATGAGGATTAATCGAGCTGATTCACACAAACTCCTTGGTACAGTTACTAGCATACATTAAACATGCAATAAATATATGGTTATTATTATAAGCAGATTAATACATTTAAAAAAAATAGATTATTTTGCATCCTCTCAGCAAAAACTATTGCAACTAAAGTTTTCCGCCAAGTATTATGAAGTTCAGCCACTGTCTTTTCCCCATAGTTTATCAAGAATTGTTGTTGTTGTTGTTGCTGCTGTTAAGTGCTGTGGAGTCAGTTTTGACTCATAGCAACCCTGTAGGAACCACTTTTTCTCCTGACAATTTCCAAATAGTTCAGTTAAGTCACTCAAAGAAATAACAGCTTGACTGTGGAAGACATTCTATTCCAAGGTGTTGAGCTATAATAGAATTCAACCCTAGGCTCACTGTGTTCTAATCTAGAAAGCTCTGTTCCAGCTTTTTATGACCTCCTTCCAGAAATAAAATGTTCCAATTTAGTCTGGGAGTTGAGGGGTAGAGTGGGAATAGAAGAAATTGATCAATTTTAATCTGTTTTAATTTCAATAGATTTTTTTCATGACAAAGATGTGTTTATTATGGTATATATGAGGATGAGTCAAAAGTTAACTGCATTGTTATATTAAAACATCCATCCACAGCTGATGGTTACATTAAGCATGCATGTTAAATGATGCTGTCAAATAGACAAGTGACAGTGGATTATGTGGCAAATTATTTACAAATCAGTGGTAGCTCTACATATGAAATTATCCATGGTAGACTTAGTATCTAAAAGTTTGAGTTAGTTAGTTACCAAAACAACACAACTCACAGAAGAACATAAACAGAAGCGTTTGGACATCTGCAATAAAAATTTGGACTGATACTCAAATGAAGGTAGACATCATTTTTTAGTCATTACTGTTGACAAGATGCATTCATTACTATAACCCTGAGAGTAAATGGCAGAGTACAGAAAGGAAACATTCTCAATTGCTGACCAAGAAAAAGTTCAAAAGTCAACCATCAACAAAAATGGGGCAGTAGTTAATCTTACAGTACAGAAACAGAAGACCCTAGGACCATCAAGGGAGAAGAGCATAAGCAGAATGTGGGATCCTATCCAGAGAACCAGTGACACCAGAGATGGAGGCAGAGATAAGGACATGGAGAGAGGGAGCAGCTGAGGACTCTAGACACATGGAAAGAGAGGGACTGAGTGCTGGTGGCCAGGAAGCAAGCTTGCAGAATGTGCCCTTTGGTTATTTAAATTGTTATATATTCCCGAATATTTTTCTGTACATCTCTCCACCGCACCCTACCCCCCAAAAAAGAGAAAAACAGAGGGAATGGAAACAAAACTATTGAATGATGATGCGTGGAGATTATAATCATTGCAATGAAACAATGGTGAAAAGCTGTTGTTCTCCCATGTAAACAATTAAAAAAAAAAAAAAATGTCAACCATCAGTTGGAAAATTGATGCTTAGTGTTCTCTGGAATTTTCAGGGTATAGTATTGGAACACTATTAGTAAAAAAGTTCAAGAATCAATAGTGCTCTTTACAGTGAGATGCTCATTGCAGGCCTAAACTTCAGATTAAACACAGGGGGACTGTATTCCAAGGGTTTTGTGATCTTGCATGATAATGTACATACACACACCTCTGCCCACAGTGTTGACATGCTGTAAAAACTTCATTTTGAGGTGTAAAAGCATCCTCCCTAAAGTCCTGATCTTGTTCCACTGGACTTTCACTTGTTTGGTCCCTGGAAAGAAGCCCTTCAAGGATGAAGAAGTGATGACAGCTTGGCCTAGATAACTTTTTAATATAGGAATACAAAAGTTTGTTGACAGATGGACAAATTGTATTGAAAATCTAGGAAAATTTTGTCCAAAATGATGTATTTGTCTTTTCTAAAATTGAATTAAAAATATTCTACAGGCAGAGTGTAGATAATTTTTTACTTACCCTTGTATGTGTGCTTCTGTGTGTGTGTTTGTGTGTGTATGATACATATATATTTGCCATCTCAACATTTTCCACATGAACCATTCAGTGACATTAATTAGCTCACTGTATTCAGCTTAACTTTACTCTATTTGTGGACAAGAACTGGTAATGGAAAACATGGCTAATGGATAAAAAATTCATTATTACAAGAATATGTATTTGGTTTGGAGTTAACAAGTAGAACAAGAATAAGCTTAGGAATCAAAATGCCAAGACTACAGTCTATTCGTTGTGTGTGATAGTGCTAATTTGTTTTCTTGTCTGAAAATGGGTACAATATGAACATCTACCTAGAGAAATGTAGTGAAGAAAAAAATGACAAAAAGTATGGGAATGCATCCAATCAACCTTCACTATTGTCAATGTAAATAAAGGACAGGTGTTTTAATTATTTATTATTGTTAAGTGCCCTTGACTGGGTTCCAACTCTTAGAGACCCTGTATAGAGTTTCCATGTAGCAGCTGGTGGGCTTGAATTGCTTACCTTGTGATTCTAACCAACCTTGCAGTCCAGTGCATTATCCTGCAGCAACACACCAGGACTCCAAAAATAATAATATGGTCATAGAAATAAGGATTTGATTTACCAAGGTGAACCTAAGTTCTTCATTGAATGGTGGTTCTGTGTAATGTGGTAAACAAAACATACTTGAGCTTCATACCAGGGCTTAGGTCTCAGGTCTAGCACTTATATGCTTCAAAACTTATACAAATAGGTAATATTATTTGTAAATGTCCTTATTGGTTAAATGGGAATAGTACTTTCTATGGGTTGTACTGGGAATTGAATTAACTAAAAATAATGATCCATTCTTAATAAGCATCCAATATAGTTTAGCTAAGGAACTCTGGTAGTGTAGTGGTTACGAATCGGGCTGCGAACCTCAGGGACAGCAGTTCAAAACTACCAGCTGTTCCATGACAGAAAGATGAGGCTTTCTGCTCCTGTAAAGATCTACAGCCTTGGAAACCGTGTACAGGGTCACTATGAGTCGGAACCGACTTCACAGCACATAACAACAACAACAACAAATAGTTTAGCTAGTTGCTTTTTTCTTTGCTATTGTCTTGTGAGATGGTTTGTAGAGACTTCTTTCTATAACCATCACATCGACTTGACCTCTAGAGATACACAGAATGAGAGACCAGTGCATTCAAAATCACCTTGTTCAAACCATCTTTCCTTAGAAGGGTTCATAATGGTCTCATTAGGTGTTTTAAGTCTATCACTTGTATCTCTACACCCTCCTCCCTCAGGTCTTCCATCTGTTTCCATTCCCCTGAGGGGTGTCTGATAACACAATGGAAACAAATGGACTTGGAAACTTGGAGAGCCAAAAGGGAGAGGAGAAAATGCCACTCATTAGGAAGGGAGACTGAATGTTTGAATTCAAATCAGAGGAGAAAAATATCTCTAAGGCCTTTTAAAATGGCCAAAGGCAAGCACTTACAGCTAAAGGAAATTTTGAGTTAAGTGAATGAAAAGTTGTGTGTACTAAGACAGACCATACTTACCAACAATCAAAGACCCATTTAGCGAATATCAGCTAAGGTAAAGATTTATGCATCACAAAATTTGACATTTGGCAGAGTTTTACTACTCTGCTTTTAAGTTTTTACAAAAAGCTAGTAATTCTTCTTGATGGTCTATTTCACCCAAATGCATTTAATCAGTGAGAAGATAAACCAAAAAGCCTCGTTCTAGTCTACAGACTTTACAGTTCTTGTACTTTTTCAGTGTTTACCTAAAATTGCTTTCTAGTGAAAATATTTAACAGACTTGTGCAATACTTTGAATATGGTCAGCATATGTGAGTTGAAAATGTCCTAATAGGGGATGTAGAGGATGTTTTCAATATGGGAAATCATGACATCAAGATGATTTATGGTTGAAATCAGGATCTTCTCTAGAAATGTGTTGTAAACTGAGCTATTCTTATGCTTGTGAAAAGTAAAGTAAGTGTTTACTACTTTGCTATGATTGAGGGGCTTTATATTTAATACTCCAAAATATATGACTTTGGTGTATCAGGCCTTTACTGGAAGTACAGTGTTTACTGGAAGAAAACTTATACGTATGAATATGAACTTATTAGTATAAACATGAACTCTCATTTCCTAAGCAATAGGCCAGGCTTAGCTGTTCTGTAAAACATCAGGGTTGACATTCAAAAAGAGCATGACCACAGCAAATGCTCTTATATTTATAGTGTCCCGGAGACAGGGAACATCTATATGAATGTGATAGTAATGTGCAGTAGCAGACTCATATTGACTCATGGAAGTCAATCATACTCATATATTCTGAATTGTGCTTTCAGTGAATTTTCATTGATAGTTTGCTATTGATCATGGTGAAAATATTTATCCCACAAATACTAGAAAATAATACAAAACAGGGATTTAAAATTTTGTTTGCTTGTTGGGGATATGCATATTTATTTAAAATTAGAAAATGAAATACATTTTTTATAACTAGCAAATATAATAAAGAAATATAACATTTGTGTTAATCATAAAAAAGACAAGCTATAGATTAGGGAGGAACTTTTGGTACCATATATCTGATAAAAGTTTAATATACAGAACACAAGCAGTCACCAGGTTAGGAACGAGGTACTTTCCTAAGTGTGCTTTTATGCCATATTTGTAGGTAATTTGGAACAGGTTCATATATAGCCTTCGTTGCTGTGTGCTATCATGTTGGTTCTGATTCATAGAGACCCTGTATAAGTTTTTGAGCCAGTAAATCTTTATGGGAGTGGAGAGGCTCATCTTTCGTCCACAGAGCATCTGGTGGATTTGAACTGCTGACTTTGTGTTTGGCAGTCCAATACATATCTGACTATGTCACTAGTGATCCTTAGTTTTAATTGTTTTAATTTAGTGCAAGGGGAAAAAAAAGTATTTTTAATGATTCAAAAGCTGCATGTGCTGTAAATGAAGTTGATTGTGATAAAGAATGTGTTGCAAGTAGTGAGATGTTGGTTCAATCATTTAAAAATGAGTTCTAATTTACACAGATTAAAGGGCACGTTGTTGTTGTTGTTAAGTGCTGTCTAGTTTGTTCTGGCTCATATGGTTTTCAAGTAACAGCTTCTGGGTTTGAAATGCCAACCTTGTAGTTAGCAGTCCAGTGCTTATCTTATAACAACACACCAGGACACCAAAGGGCAAGTGTTGTTGTTGCTAAGAAAGGTCAAGTCAACTCTGACTCATAGTGACCCTGTGTAGGGTTTGTTTTTTTTTTTTCCTTTTATTGTGTGATAGTTTACATGGGGGAACATTAGCTTTTCACTCATTCTGTCATACATTGTTTCATTGCCATAGTTACCATCCCGTCCATGCATTACCACCCAACCAAAGGTTATAGCCCGCAGGCCCCTCCTCTCTCCCCACGGTCCTCAGCACACAGCTCCCTTCCCTCCTCCACCCTACCCAGCATGACATCCTTCTCCAACGATTGTTTCCTCCGGACTACATGTCCAAAGTAGGAGAGACAAAGCTTAGCCATCCTGGCCTCCAAGGAGCACTCTGGCTGCACTTCTTCCAAAACAGATCTATTGGTTCTTTGGCAGTCCATGGCACTTTTAGTATTCTCCTCCAACACCACAACTCAAAGGCATCAATTCTTCTACGATCCTCTTTATTCACTGTCCAGCTTTCGCATCCATATGAGGCTATTGAAAACACAATGGCCTGGGTCAGGCGCACCCTAGTCCTCAAGCTGACATCTCTGCTCTTCAATACTTTAAAAAGTTCCTGTGCAGCAGATTTGCCCAGTGCAATACGTCGTCTGATCTCTTGACTGCTACTTCCGTGAGTGTTGATAGTTGATCCAAGAAGAATGAAGTCCTTGACAACTTCAATCCTTTCTCCATTGATAAGAATGTTGTTTATTGGTCCAGTGGTGAGGATTTTTGTTTTCTTGACATTGAGATGCAATCCATATCGAAGGCTGTGCTCTTTAATCTTCATAAGTAAATGTTTCAAGTCCTCTTCACTTTCAGCGATCAAGGTTGTATCATCTGCATATCGCAGGTTGTTAATGAGTCTTCCTCCAATCCTGATGCCACGTTTTTCTTCATAGAACCCAGCTTCTCGTATTATTTGCTCAGCATACAGGTTGAATAAGTATGGTGAAAGAATACAACCCTGTCTCACACCTTTCCCAATTTTAAAACATTCAGTGTTCCCATGTTCTGTTCGAACAACTGCTTCTTGATCTAGGTACAGATTTCTTACGGGAGTAGAAAACCTCATCTTTCTCCCGCAAAGCGGCTGGTAGTATCTCTTTGGATTGTTTTATCCTTTTAGCTGCTTGCTCTTCTATCTTGGCAGTATTGAAAGATTTGTCTTCCAGCTCACTAGTTCTGGCTTCCATCTCTTCTAGTCTGCCCCTCTCACCTTTCAGCTTATTGTCTATTTCTGATATCTTGTTATTGATCACCTGAGCATCTTTTTTCAGGTTTTGAATTGTTTCCAGTGCTGTGTCAATCCTATTAGATTGTTCTTGCGGCACTTTCATTATTTCGTCCTTATTTTCCTCTACCCCTATTCCGAGTATTTGAATTTGTTACCATATCAGTCTTCTGAATTCCCTCTCAGACATATCTAGAACCTGCTCCTCCTCCTTTATGAAGCCTTTGTCTGTCTCCAGCTCATTTGCATCTGCTGCTCTTTTCTGCTTTTGGACATGCTTCGATAATATTAATTGTTTCTTACTGGGCATGATTATTCTTATTTTATTATACTTATTGGTAATATGATCAGGAGATAGGCAGCGGGCGGGCGGCGGGTGGGCAATTTGGGCCTCAGTTGGGCCTGGGCCTTGATGGCGGGTGGTTTGGGCCTCGGGTGGGTGGGTTGAGCCTAGGGCGGGCGGTTTGGGCCTCTGGGGGCCTGGGTGTCAGCAACTGGGCATCAGGCGACTTGGGCCTCAGTGGGTGGGTTGGGCAGATTGGGCCTCCAGGGGCCTGTGCCTCGGGGACTGGGCTGAGGGCGGGTTGGGCCTCAGGGGCCCTGGACCTTGGTGGCGACCAGGCTGTGGGCCGCCTGGGCCGTGAGGTGGGTAGGCGATTTGGGCCTTGGTTGGGCCTGGGCCTTTGTGACCAGTCTGTGGGCGGGTTGGGCCTCGGGGCAGGCCTTGGCCTCAGTGGGCGTGTCTGGGCCTTGGGAGGGCCTTGACCTCAGTGGACGGGCCTGTGCCTTGGGAGTTCCTGAGCCTCGTTGGCTTGGCAGAGGGCTGGTCTAGGCCGAGGCAGTGGAGGGTGGGGGGTAGTGGCTGCAGGGAGGTGGTGTCTGTATCTGATGACATAAAAAAATGCCTCTCTCTGTCTCTCTGTACCTTGGGTACCCTGAATTTCCTGATATCCATGCTGATATCCCTCTCTATTTGTTCAGCTTTGTTAGTTTATGCTTCCTCTCCTCTGGAAATGCAGCCTTCTAAATGGGGTTGCTCTAGCCCTGCACTCCAAGCTCTGCAGGGGGCAGAGGCACTCGCTGGCACGGGAACGGGAGCCACGTGCAGGCAGGCAAAAGCTCAAAATGCCTGTAATTCCTCAGCAATTTGATCTTTTAAAAAAACGAGTTCAGAATGTTGAAAAATATAAGATCTTATGTTTGCTCAAAGGCTGTCTGTCTGCTAGACGGAGGTTTCCTTTTTGCGATTCCACCCCTTTTCCCCAGACCTGTCCTACCTGAACTGCCTTGTCAGGGAAGCGCTGGAAGTCTCCTCGGTGTCGGGTTTTTGAGGAGCAGCTGGTGGCTTTCAACTGCTGACCTTGTAGTTTGCAGTCCATTGCTGATCCTATAGCCCAAAACCAGGAGCTCAAAGGGCGAGTAAGGAACTTTCAATTGAATGCTTATAACTCAGAGATGACCTCTATATAGAACTACAAGTTAACAACAAAAATACATACAAACCAATCAAAAATGATCAGAGGACTTGGACAGACATTTCACCAAAGAAGAAATACAAATGGCAAGTAAACACATGAAATGCAATTAATTACTCCTTCTGGAAAAGCCCTGGTTTGGTGCTGTAGTATAAGCATTTGAGCACAAGGTCAGTTTGAACCACAAAATTTAAATCTACTAGCAACTCTTTGGAAACCTTATACAGGATTGCTATGAATCAGAATCAACTCAACAATACTGAACAACAACAAGTCATTAGGGAAATGCAAATCAAAACCACAATGTGATGTCACTACATACTTACTAAGAAGTCTATGATTAAAGGAAAATATGGGTGGGGGACAAGAGGTTCTGTTAAAGATGTGGAGAAATCACAAATCTCCTCCATTGTTGGTGGGATTGAAAAATGTACAACTACAGCAGAATACAACTTGGTAGTTCTCCAAAAAGATTGTTTATTTTTGAGAGCTGATTTACTAACACACCACAACAACTGTGTATTAATGGAAGCTCTTGGTCAGAGACATGCCCTTGTTAGGAAGGAAGAGACTCGGGAGCTCAGTGCTTCTGCTTAGCTAAGCCAGACCTGCTGAGATCATTCTTATGAAGCTACCAAAAGGGAAGAGGAAATGAGTCTCCAGGGCCATCCAGATTTATCTCTCATTAGTTCTTGTAAAAGCCTTATTCTCTAAGGAGAGATAATAATGATAATAACACTATCAACTAATATTAAAAAACTCTTACCATAGGCTAGTCACTTTGCTAAGAACTTTACATATATTATGTCATTTAATGCACAAAGAAATAGTTGGCACAATTATTATCATCATTTTATAGATGAAAAATTTAGCCTTATAAAAATGCAAAGAAACTTGCTTGAAGAACTAGAGCATGCAAGATTTAATGGCTAAGACCTATCAGATTCTAGATCTGAAACCCCAAACAAGACCATCCCTCAAGATGGTTGTTCCCAATATGTGGTCTGTGGATTCTAAGGAGGAGGGAGGAGATAAAATTTCAAGAGATAATTTAATCTATATGCACAGGAATTATTGTCTTTGAGTCAGATATTATATCTCACTTGTGTTTGTGACAACATTTTTGAATATCTGTGAATATTTGGTTAGATTAATATATGATATTTATTTATTGAATTAATATAAATATTTATCATAACATTAACTATTTAATGCATGTTTTGTTGTTGTTAGGTGCCATCGAGTCAGCACCGACTCATAGTGACCTCTGCACAGCAGAATGAAACAATGTCTGATCCTGGGTCAACATCACTACTGTATATAAATATTTATCATCACATTAACTATTTAATGCATAGTATGTGCCTATATTTCAGTAGTTGGAAAATATGACCTTGGTGATAGAAATTATGTGGGAGATCGCATGATAGACTTCTGCAAAACCAGTGATTTGTTAATTTCAAATACTTTTTTAAAACAGCATAAAAGACGACTGTATATGTGGAACTCACCAAATGGAATACACAGAAATCAAATTGACTACATCTATGGAAAGAGACGGTGGAAAAGTTCCATATCATCACACAAAACAAGGCCAGTGGCAGATTGCAGAATAGACCATCAATTACTCATATGCAAATTTAGAGATCATCTAAAGAACAGATTTTATACATTAGACAATAAAGACCGAATATCAGAAAAGTTGTGGGATGACATCAAGAACATCATACAGGAAGAAAGCAAAAGCTCATTAAAAAGACAGGAAAGAAGATAAAGATCAAAATGGATGTCAGAAGAGACTCTGAAACTTGCTATCCAGCATAAAGATGCTTAAGGAAATGGAAGAAATGAGGCGATACAAGAGCTGAACAGAAAATTTCAAAGGCCAGCTTGAGAAGACAATGTCAAATATTATAATGCAATGTGCAAAGACCTGGAGTTAGAAAACCAAAAGAAAAGAAAATTCTCAGCATTTCTCAAGTTGAGGGAACTGAAGAAAAAAATCACACCTTAACTTGCATTATTGAAGTTTTCTCTGGGCAAATTACTGAATAATAAAAAAAGTATCAAAAGAAGATGGAAGGAATACACAGTCACTGTACCAAAAGAAAATTGTCAATGTTCAACTATTTCAATAAATAGCATATGATCAAGAGCCAATGATTGAGGCCAATGATGGTGGATAAGGTAGCAGTGCAGTGAAGATCTCTGTCATCAATACCACAGAATACCAGGTGAAGTGTGTACAGTGGAGAGCTCCAAAACTCTGAACCACATGTATGTTGTTGTTGTTAAGTGCCATTGAGTCGATTCCAACCCATACAACCCTGTATAGGGTTTCCAAGGAGCAGCTGGTGAGCTTGAATCACCAACTTTGCAGTTTTCAAACAGCTCTGCAGTCTGGCACATTAGCCCACAGTGCCACATATAGGAATATTTAAAAAATTTGAAGGCTTATGGCTAGTGGAATTTGTAAAGGAAATAAGAAATCTTATACTTTAGAATCTGCCCAGTTTAGTGGCCCAGAGCTGACAACTTGGGCAAGACCAAACAGCAAGACCAAGTGGGGGAGGAAGCAGACTTGCCATGGACTAAGGGCTGTGAGAAACTTGGAGCAAAGATGGAACATATTCTTTGTTTGGTTTTGTTTTGTTCTGATTTTTTTATTTTTTTATTTTATTTTTATTTTTGTATCTGTTCATTGGCCTCTATCTGTGCACTTCCATTCTGGTGACTAGAGGGGATGCCTGAGTGAGTGGACACCCACAACCCACACCACTGGAGGGTTCTTCTACCACGTATGCACACAGATCCTCTCAGCATTTAAAGAGACAGTCACCACTTAAAACCAGCAGCACAAAATGGCTACAGCTGGCCCTGAACTGTTTATTAATAGGGAAAAGGCCTGAACAGGGAGTGTGGAGAGGGAGAGAGTTTCAAAACAAAACAGGCTGAAAATTAAATCCTGATGTACAGGATAACAAACAAAAGTGGCATCTTGAAATTTATCAGGTGGCCTTGAAGGCAAGATGAAAGAGGATATTAAAATCATGCTAATATTAGGCTACAAATTTTTATTATTATTATTATTT
>NW_006408575.1:9159382-9163366 GCF_000296735.1 Chrysochloris asiatica | reverse complement strand
TTTTTGTTGTTGCTGTTTTGTTTTATTATTTTAATTTTGATTTGGGGGGCTTCTCCCTTTTACCATGAGGGGGCTCTTTCTCTCCCTATATTACCCAAGAAGATACAGCAATTGCTGCCATATAGTCAAGATACAATCACATCCTATAAAACCCCACAATCCAGGCAAGAACTCATACCAACTGCCATACATGAGAGAGGCACATAACACCTACGAACATTACTCTGAGTTAAGCAATAAGAAGACTGAAAAGGGAAGTCTGTCTCCTGATTATATCTACCTGGAGGCAATAGATAGCATAAAAAATACCAAAACACATACTCAATTAAGTATTCAGGCCACAGATAACCACTGAACATGTCCAAGAAATAAAAAAAGATGACCATATCATCACATGTCCATAAACAAGATAAAATGTCTGAGACAAAAGACCTAGAGATAGACCTGGACTCCATTCTGGAAGGAGGACAAGCCTTGGAAATGCCTGAGAAGAAATTCAGAAAAATGATTATAAAATGTTTCAAAACACTTTACAAAGGAGTTGAGAAAAATAAGCAAGAAGTCAGGAAAGTGCTACAGGAACAATCAAGTAAGATAGATACAGCATTGGAAACAATTAAAAATTTACAGAAAGAGGCCCAAATGATTAATAATAGAATATCAGATACAGACAGTACACTGAAAGGGCAAAGAAGTAGTATTGAAGAAACTGAAGGCAGAACTAGTGAGGTGGAAGACAAATCTTTCAATACCACTAAAGATAGAAGAGCAAGTAGAAAACAGGATGAAAAAATCTGAACAAGGTTTAAGATACATGTTGGATAACATGAAGAGGAATAACTTAAGATTTATCAGCATTTCAGAACAGGAAGAATCACACAAGTCCACAGAGGAGACAGTTGAAGAGCAACTGGAAGAAAATTTATTTAACATCCTGAAAAGTGAAAAGATATACATTCAAGAAGCTCAACGAACCCCATGAAGGATAGACCCCAAAAGAAAATTACGAAGACATACCATAATCAAGCTATCCAAAATTAAAGATAAGGACACAATCCTGAAAACATCTAGGGAAAGAGAAGCATTACATACAAAGGCAAGAAAGTCAGATTAAGCTCAGATCTCTCAGCAAAAACAATGCAGGCAAAAAGGCAATGGGGAGACATATACAAAACCCTGAGAGAAAAACAAACAAACAAACAAACAAAAAACAACTGCCAACCAAGGATCCTTTATCAAGCAAAGCTATCAATCAAATACAATGAATGGTGTAATCAAAACATTATAGGACAAACAGAAGCAAAGGGAATTTTCCAAAGCCAGCCTTGCACTACAAAACATACTAAAGGGAGATCTGTGAACTGGAATCCAACAAGAACAGACAACAACCAGAGATTGACATATGTGGCAGCACCTTCCAGAACTAAATTGATAGATGGAAGAGTCGAGAACAGAACAAAACTGTAAGAACAAACTCAGTGAATCTGGAAGGTCAGTCTATGATCAAAACAACCAAATTGTGAAAGAAGGTAAACAAGTAGGAAAAGAGATCCAGATGGTGAGAAGGTGAGGTAGATTGCAAGATAAAATAGACTACACTAAATGGAGGGAAAAGTTAATGGAATATAATGTAATCTCAAAGAAAATTAACACTTCACAACATACCAAGAAAATTAAAATCCAAGAAGAACATGAAAACATTAAAACTATGAAGAAACTCACAAGAAAAAAAATACAAAAATGATGACCTCAGCACAGGAAGACACACAGAACAAAGAAAGCACCAATACCATAAAAAAACAAAACAAAACAAAACATAATGGCAGCAATTAATCCATACCTATGAATAATAAAGAAAACATTATTACATCTCAATGTAAAGAAAACAAAAAGCCTCACCACTGGATCAATAAACAGCATTCTTATCAAAGGAGAAAAGATTGAAGTTGTCAAGGACTTCATTCTTCTTGATCAACTATCAATACTCATGGAAGCAGCAGTCAAGAAATCAAATGATGTATTGCATTAGGCAAATCTGCTACACAAGACCTTTTGAAAGTGTTGATGAACAAAGCTGTCAGTTTGAGGACTAAGATGCGCCTAACCCAAACCATGGTTTTTTCAATAACCTCACATGCATGCAAAAGCTGGACAGTGAGTAAGGAGGACCATAGAAGAATTGATGCTTTTGAGTTATGGTGTTGGAGGAGAATATTGAAAATGCCTTGGGCTGCCAAAAGAACCAATAGATCTGTTTTGGAAGAAGTATAGCCAGAATGCTCCTTGGAGGCCAAGATGGCCAAACATCGTCTCTCATACTTTGCATATTGTCAGGATGGACCAGTCACTGGAGAAGGATATCATGTTTGGTATGGTGGAATGTCAGAGAAAAAGAGGAAGACCCTCAATGAGATGGATTGGCCAAGTGGCAGCATCTATGGACTCAAGCATGGCAACAGTAGTGAGGTTGGCCCAGGGTCAGGCACTGTTTTGTTCTGCTGTGCATAAGGTCCCTATGGGTCAGTACCAACTCAATGGCAGCTAACAACAACATTGATAATCACACTGAATGTCAATGGATTACATGCACCAGTTAAGAGATGGAGGGTGGCAGAATGGATAAGAAAACAAGATCCTTCAATATGCTGTCTGCAGGAGGCACATCTTACTCACAGAGACAAAAACAGATTAAACAGTCAAAGCATGGAAAAAAATATACCAAGCTAATTGCATTAAAATACGAATAGGAGTGGCAGTACTAATCTCTGATAAAATAAACTTTAAGGCAAACACCAGGATAATAGCCAAAGATGGATATTATCTCATGATTAAAGGGACAATTGATCAAGATGAAATAACCATAATAAATATCTATGTTTCCAATGAAAGAGCTCCAAAATATATAAAGCAAACTCTAATAGATTTGAAAAAAGAAATAGAGAGATCTACAATAATAGTGGGTGATTTCAATACACGCCTTTCAAAAATGGATAGAACAACCACAAATAAACTTAACAAAGACACAGAGGAAATAAACAACACAATCAGCCAACTGGTCTTCGTAGATGTGAACAGAGCATTCAACCCAACAACAGCACAATACACATTCTTTTCCATTGCACATGGATCATTCTCCAGAATAGACCATGTCTTAGGCCACAAAACAAACCTCCATAAATTTACAAATATCTAAAGGAGCTCTGGTAGCGTAGTGGCTACGAATCGGGCTGCGAACCTTAAGGTCAGCGGTTCGAAACTACCAGCCGCTCCGCAGGAGAAAGATGAGGCTTTCTACTCCCGTAAAGATTTACACCCTCGGAAACCCTGTACAGGGTCGCTATGGGTCGGAACCGACTCGACGGCACTTACCAACAACAACAAATACTGCAAAGCATCCTCTCAGACCACAATGCCATCAAATTAGAAGTCAACAATAGGAAGATCAAGGAAATAAAGTCAAATACATGGAAACTAAATAATAACCTGTTGAAAAGTGATTGGGTTGTAGAAGAAATAAAACATGAACTCACAAATTTCCTAGAAAAAATGAGAATGAAAACCCAACATACAAGAATATTTGGGATACAATGAAAGCGGTGACGAGAGGATAATTTATTGCAATAAATGCACACATCCAAAAAGAAGAAATAACAAAAATTAATGCATTAACACAGCATCTACAACAATTAGAATTGGACCAACAGAGGGAATGTAAAACCACCAAAAGATAATAAATAATAAAGATTAGAACAGAAATAAATGAGATAGAAAACAGAAAAACTATAGAACAATCAACAGGACAAGAAGCTGATTCTTTGAAAGGTTTAACAAAATCGACAGATCATTGACAAACCTAATAAAAGAAAAGAGGGACTAGACACAAATAACACACTTCAGAAACCACGTGAGTGATGTCACAACAGAACAAAAGGAAATCAAAAGGATAATAACAGAATATTATGATAGGTTGTACTCCAACAAATT
>NW_006408575.1:9154796-9159113 GCF_000296735.1 Chrysochloris asiatica | reverse complement strand
CAGGGAAGGACATCACTAAGAAAGAAAATTATAGACCAATATCCCTCATGAACATAGATGCAAAAATTCTCAACAAAATCCTAGCCAACAGAATCCAGCAGCACATCAAAAAGAAAACACATCAAGATCAACTGGGATTCATATCTGGGATGCAAAGATGTTTCAACATTAGAAAAATGATTAATGTAATCCATCATATAAGTAAGAAATAAGAAAAGAACCACATGATCATATTGATTGATGCAGAAAAGGCATTTGAGGAAATCTAACATCCATTTCTGATAAAAATACTCAACAAAACAGGAACTGAAGGGAAATTCCTCAACATAATTAAGAGCACATATACAAAACAAAAAGCCTACATTACTCTCAATGGAGAGAAACTGAAAGCTTTCCCTCTGTGAACAGGAACCAGACAATGATGACCTTTGTCACCACTCCTATTCAATATTGTGCTGGAAGTCTTAGCAAGAGCTATATGGCAAGGCAAGAAAATTAAAGGCATCCAAATTGGCAAAGAGGAAGTAAAACTCTCTCTATTTACAGTGATATGACTTATACTTAGAAAACTCCAAAGACTCGGTAAAAAAATAAATAAATAAATAAGCTTATAGACCTCATTGGAAGATTCAGTAAAGTGGAAGGATATAAGCTCAACATACAAAAATCATTTGGATTCCTCTATACCAATAAAAACAGCATTGAAAATGACATTAGGAAAGCAATACCATTTACAATAGCCACCCAAAGGATGAAATATTTAGGAATAAATGTAGCCTGTGAAACAAAGGACCTATACAAAGAAAACTACAAAAACTACTACAAGAAACCACAAGAGACCTACAAAAATGGAAGAATGTACCATGCTCTTGGATAGGAAAACTTAACATTGTGAAAATGTCAATACTGCCCAAAGCAATTTACGCATATAATGCAATTCCTATCCAGATTCCAACGACATTCTTCAAAGAGACGGAAAAAAACATCACAAAGTTTATATGGAAAGGAAAGAGATCAAGGATAAGCAAAGCACTACTTAAGTAGAAGAATAAGGTTGGAAATATCTCACTCTCTGATTTCAAAATTTATTACACAGCTACAGTGGTCAAAACAGCCTGGTACTGGTAAAATAAAAGATACATTGATCACTGGAACAGAATCAAGAATCCAGAAATTAACCAGTGATATAGCCAACTGATTTTTGACAAAGTACCTAAATATATCATATGGGGAGGTGATAATAGTTTCAACAGTTGGTGCTGGCAGAACTCAAAGCTATACGCAAAAGATTGAAACAAGACCTTTACCTCATGCCTTATACAAAAATCAACTCAGCATGGATTAAAGACCTAAATGTGAATCCCAGAATAATGAAGGCTATCAATGTAAAAAAATGGAACAAATGTGAGGGTTCTAATTCAGGGAATACACAGATTATCAAACATTTTGAAAACTACACAATCAAAAGTAGGCAAAACAGATGATTGGGACATACTAAAAAAAGAAAAACTTATTGCATCAAAAGACTTCACCAAAAGAGCAAAAAGGAAACCCACAGAATGGGAAATTTTTTTCTGCAACAACACATCAGATAAGGGAATAACTTCTAAAATATATAGTAAATTACAATACCTCTACAATAAAAAGACAAATAACCCAGTTAAGAAATGGGCACAGGACATGAACAGACAGTTTACCAAGGAGGAGATCCATCAGGCAACAAACATGAAGAAATGTTCATGATCACTAGCCGTTAGAGAGATGCAAATCAAAACAACAATGAGATATCATGTCACATCAGCAATAACAGCAAAGATAAAAAAATAAAAAAAAAATAGAGGACAATAAATGTTGGTGAGGATGTGGAGAGATTAGAATGCTCCTGAATTGCTGGTGGGATTGCAAAATAGTCCAATCACTCTGGAAAGAAATATGGCGCTTCCTCAGAAGGTTGGAAATAGAAATATTGTATGATCCAGCAATTCCTCTACTTGGTGTTGTTGTTGTTAAGTGCCATCGAGTCAGTTCTGACCCATAGCAACCCTGTACAGGGTTTCCGAGGGTGTGAATCCTTACAGGAGTAGAAAACCTCATCTTTCTCCCGCGGAGTGGCTGGTAGTTTAGAACTGCTGACCTTAAGGTTCACAGCCCGATTCGTAACCACTACGCTACTTGGTATTTACCCACAAAAATATGAGCCATAACAGAAGTAGATATATGAACACCAATTTTCATTTGTTGTTGTTGTTAAGTGCCATCGAGTCGGTTCCAACCCATAGTGACCCTATACAGGGTTTCCGAGGGTGTAAATCCTTACGGGAGTAGAAAGCCTCATCTTTCTCCCGCGGAGCAGCTGGAAGTTTCGAACCGCTGACCTTAATTTTCATAGCAGCACTCTTTATAATAGCAAAAAAGACGGAGACAGCCTAAGTGTCCATCAATAGAAGAATGGATAATCAAACTGTGGTACATACACAGAATGGAATATTTTCCTACCTTGTAGAACAACAAGGAAGATGTAAGTCACCACATAACCTGGATGAACCTTGAGGACATTATGTTGAGTGAAATTAATCAGTCACAAAAGGAGAAATATTGCATAGGACCACTATTGTAAAAGACTAAGAAAAAGAACCAATCCTAAAAGGTGGGGGGATTATTTGCTTGTTACTGGGATGTGGAGGGTGAGATGAGGGGAGGGACTGGAAGGTGGAGCACTGGGTAGGGAATAGACACAAGATAGTTTGGGTGCTGGGGAGGGGGGCAATACAACTGAAGGGGGAGGGGAATGGAAAAAACTAGGCAGATGGGCAAACAGTTAGGCAGGTTTGCATGGGCTAAGTGGGGCAGAGATAAATAATGATGTATGCACAACCTTGGAACAACAGCACTCTGGGATACAGGATTGAGGCATGGTTTGAATGGGTAAAAGTGAAGAAATAACACTAACATGTTTGGTTGTCTTTTGAATCTTTGTTTCCCTGGCATACCATTATAAAATAGACACTTGAGGGGGAGAGAAAAGAATAGCTAGAAACATCTCCCTTTTTTTTAGATGAAACTTTGCAAACTTTCAGTTATGGAAACATCCAAGGTTTCTTGAGTTTTTCCGTTGAAGTCATCTAAGCTCATCGCTGATTCAGCAACCAGCATCAATCACACTCACTACTTACACTGCCATGGGGAAGAGCCAGTGGAAATATGTGTGTCTGGGAAGCATTATACACTTGTACATTTTTTAACATACATACATCCTCTGACTGCAACATTTCTGAATTTTATTTTTGTTTTACAGAAGAGGAAAAAAATAACGATGAAGCAATCAGAACACCAGATGTTTACTATTAATGCTTAGGGTCATCTGACCTTGGCTGGCCAATAGACCTAGATGGCCATAATTCATTTGATTAGAATAATAAGTTTTCAAAAGCTTATTTTATTTTCTGTATGAAATGGCCAATATCATAACTAGACAGGGAAAAATATAAAAGGGAACAGAAAGTGATGCTCTGTTGTGTTTATGTTTCCTGTGGAGGCAAGCATGGCCAATCCATTTCTAGGGACTCTATGGTATTACTTTGGAAGTGTCCATACTTGCATTCTGCATTCTTCATATGTAATCATATTGCAGAAGACCAACTATTTCATCATTTATTGTAAAAGACACTTTCCCCAGACCTACCATAAAATTTCTGTGATGTATTGTCTTTAGGTTGCAATAAAAATTACAGAGTGGCATCAATTGAAAAAAAAGAAGAGAGAGCCAGAACTAATGATCCTGAAGGAAGAAGTCCAAGGTGCATTGAAGGAATTGACAAGGAACAAGGCACCAGAAATTGTTGGAATACAAATTGAAATCTTTCAAGAAAGTGAGGCGACAATACAGGCACTCACTTACTTATGCCAAGAAATTTGGAAGCCAACTATCTGGTCAACTGATTGGAAAAGATCTATGTTTGTGCCCATTCCAAAGAGAGGTGACCCAACAGAATGCAGAAAGTATCAGACAATATCATTGATATCCCATGCAAGTAACATTTTACTAAAGGTAATACAGAAACAGCTGCAAACATACATTGACAGAGAACTTCCAGAGATTCAAGCCAGATTCAGAAGAGGACTTGGAATGAGGTGTATCATTGCTAACATCAGATGGCTCTTGGCTGAAAGCAAAGAATACTGGAAAGATGTCTTCCTGTGCTTTATTGACTACACAAAGACTTTCAGTTGTGTGGATCATGACAAGCTATGGACAACATTGCAAAGTATTAGTATTCCAGAACACTTAATTGTGCTCATGAGGAACCTGTACATAGA
>NW_006408575.1:9146010-9154380 GCF_000296735.1 Chrysochloris asiatica | reverse complement strand
GGGTGAGCGATGTTACTCTGAGAAGACTGAAATCAATGACATGAAACAAAATGCATATGAACAGCCTAATGTAAAACTGATGATCTGCTCTGTAAAGTTTCACCCAATTCACAATAAAATATTTGTAGAAAAAAAAAAAAATAATATACTTACTGATGAAGCCCAAAGACCATAGCCCTTCAGTGTGGATTGCATCTCAATATAAAGAAAATATAAAATCTTTACCACTGGACCAGTAAACAGCATTCTTATTGATGGAGAAAAGATTGAAGTTGTCAAGGACTTAATTTTTCTCAAATCAACCATCAGCACTCATGGAAGTAGCATTCAAGAAATCAAATGACATATTACATTAGATAATCTGCTGCTGCAAAAGACCTTTTTAAAGTATTGAGGAGCAAAGCTGTCAGTTTGAGGACTAGGGTGCACCTGACCCAAGTCATGGTATTTTCAATAACCTCATATGTTGGAGTTGGACAATGAATAAGGAAGATCATGGACAAATTGGTGCATTTGAATTATGGTGTGGGAGGAGAATATTGAAAGTACCATGGAGTGATAAAATAACTAATATATCTGTGTTGGAAGAAGTGCAGCCAGAGTGCTCCATGGAGGCCAGGATGGTCAGAATTTTTCTCTCATACTTTGGATATATGGTCAGGAGGCATCAGTCACTGGAGAAGGATATTGGGCAAATCTGCTGCACAAGACCTTTTTAAAGTGTTGAAGAGCAAAGATGTCAACTTGAGGACTAAGATGCGCCTAACCCAAGCCACGATATTTTCAATAACCTCATATGCATGCGAAAACTGGGCAGTGAATAAGGAAGACTGTAGAAGAATTTATGGCTTTGAGTTGTGGTGTTGGAGGAGAATATTGAAAGTTCCTTGGGCTGCCAAAAGAATCAATAGATCCATTTTGGAAGAAGTGCATCCAGAGTGCTCCTTGAAGACCAAGATGGACAAACTTCGTTTCTCATACTTTGGACATATTGTTTGGAAAGACCAGTTGCTGAAGAAGAATATCATGTTTGGTAAGGTGGTGGGTCAGAGATAAAGAGGAAGACCCCCAACGAGATGGCTTGGCCAAGTGGCAGCATCGATAGACTCAAGGGTGGCAAGAGTAGTGAGGTTGGCCCAGAATCAGGCAGTGTTTTGTTCTGCTGTGCATAAGGTTGCTATGGGTCAGTACCGACTCGATGGCACCTAACAACAACAACAACAAGGTGGAGGGTCAGAGAAAAAGAGGAAGACCCCCAGTGAGATGGATGGGCAAAGTGGCAGCACTAATGGGCTCAAATATGGCAACAGTTGTGAGGTTGGCCCAGGATCTGGTAGTGTTTAGTTCAGTTGTGCGTAGGATTGCTATGAGTCCATACTGACTTAATGATACCTAACAGCAACAATGAGTCAGAACTGACTCAACAGCACTTAACAGCAACAAATATGTCCTAGATAGTCTAACAGGTCCTGGGTACCTGTTAGAATGTTATCCTTGGCCTAGATCTTTTCTTTATTAATAAATGCTAAAAAGTCAGTACTATCCTGTGAGGTGAACAAAAATTTTGCCATTACAAGGAACACCTCAGTTTCTAAATAAGTGGAAACTCCTGCACTGGAGTGAGTGCCTTGTGTCTCCATGATATTCTTCCTGCAGTTCACTGTCCCATATCATACCCTTCTCTCCATTATCCCCTCACTGGGACTACTGCCATTGTTTCCTAGCTGGTCTTCTATCTTGACTCCAATTCATGCTGCGTAATGCTTGGCTATTGCAAAATCATTTTCTTCTACTTAATGATGGTCCAGTCTGGCCAACAGAATACTGATCTTAGAATCAGTTTGTACTCATCCCTCCAAATCTTGACGATTTTATTGTTGTTGTTAAGTGCTGTCGAGTTATTTCCAACTCATAGTGACCCTGTATAGGGTTTCTTGAACCGCTGACCTTGTGATTCAAACTGACCTTGCAGTCCAGTGCTCTGTTCTATAGTATACAACAGTAAAGGTGTATGAATGAACTGTATTCATCTTCCTTTAGTTCAGTATTTAGTTGTTGTGCCTCCTTGTTTCTTCTCATCACCTTCCTCAACATCCATTACACACTTACCTAACATATTAGTTGCCACTGAGGAGGTTCCAACTCATTACGACCCAATACGTTGTGGAGTAGAACTGCACTTCAAGACTGTGACCTTTGTAAAGTAGATCAGCACATCTTTCTTTCAGGTGTTTCTAAGGAGGTTCAAACTGACAACCTTTCAGTTAGTAGTTGAACACTTAAATATTTGTACCACCCACAGATGCCCTATTACATAGACAAATACAAAGAAAATCAAAACAGAAACCCCCTCATATAATATAAACAATTCCTCAAGCATTTTGAAGACTTTGACTAAAGAAAAAAAATAACATACTACCTGAATTTTGATTTTGTTGTTGTCAAGTGCCGTCGAGTCAATTCTGACCCATAGCGACCCTGTATAAGGTTTCCAAGGAGCAGCTGGTGAGCTTGAACCACCAACCTTGCAGTTCAAATGACTTTGCAGTCTGATGCATTAACTCACAGCACCATAGGTGCCAGTAAATCATTTCTGACACATAGCACCTTATACGCAACAAAACAAAACACTGCCATGTCTTACACCTACACTTACAAAAAACTACACCATCCTCACAACTGTTGTTAAGTTTGAGCCCATTGCTGCTGCTATGGATTCAATCTATCTTGTTGTGGGTCTTCCCCTTTTTTGTTGACCCTCCACTTTCCCTAGCATGATGTTCTTCACCAGAGAGTGGTCCCTTCTGATCAGATTATGTGTCCGAAGTATGAGAGAGGAAATAGAAGCTATCCTGGTTTCTAAGGATCCTTCTGGCAGCAATTCTTTCAACACAGATTTTTTTATTCTTCTACTAATCCATGATTCTTTTAATATTCTTCTCCAATACCATGACTCAAATAAATCAATTACTCTATTGTCTACCTTACTCATTATCTTTTACATGCATATTAAATTGAAAATACCATGGATTGGGTCAGGTGCATCTTAGTTCTGAAACTGACATCTTAGTCCTTGAACACTTTAACGTGGTCTTGTGCAGCATATTTACCTAATGCAATATAATGTTTTATTTATTAACTGATGCTTCCATGAGTGTTGATAGTGAATCTAAGCAAAATGAAGTATTTGTTTTGTTCTCCATTTATCATGATGCTATTTATTGATCCAGTGGTGAGGATTTTTGCTTTCTTTACACTGAGGTGCAACCTATATTGAAGGCTATGATCTTGATCTTCATCAGTGTTTTTAGTCCGTTTCTCTTTCAGCAAGTAAAGGTGGTGATAACCATTCTAAATACTCTCAAAACAACTTGGAAGAAGCTCTTATGTCAGACTTAAAATCTGCATAATTTCCTAATCTGCATGTAATTGTCTTTTCATTTATGATAGTTTCAAATATAACTGATGATTGAAAAATACTGTAGATTAAAGCACCATATATCAGATCTAGACTATTTTTCACCTGGTAGTTACTGACCTAATATGCTTTTTGAAATCAATTGGTATTTAACCTGAGAAAATTGTCTTTTGAAATTTTAATAAGAAAATTGTTCTAAGAATGTTAATTTGAAGTGTATTGCTCACCCTACCCCAATAAATATGAGATGTTCCTCTGTGTGTAATAAGAACCAGCAAAGGAGGTGGAGGTTCATTTGTCTTCAGAAGCTATTTCTTGAATGGAAAACTCATATTCTGATTTTAATAAGCATGATCAGTATATTTATCCCATTGGTGTGGAAAACATTCAAGTAAATCATGGGTAATTTGGTGGCTAACTTCTTATTTAGTTGGACCTGTGTAGAAACTATTGAAATAGCAAGGTGCTAAAATCCAAGGAAATCATGAATAAGTCCAGGGGTCCCAGCTCTCTGATTAACCTCCCCATGATAGCTCCAACAATGCACTTATTGTGGAAATGTTCTTGGTACTTGAGTACTTTCTGAACAGCCTCCTGCTTATAAAACCACATGGTAGTCCTATACAGCTTCATTAATGAAAGGAGGGTAATTGGAAGATCTCCATTAGATTTCAAAGGGAACATCTGGTTTGGAACATTTGTAATTTTTTTTCCCCCTCATTTTCTTTTTTCTTTGGCTTCCATGGAGAATTTCATATTCAATACAAAGATAGGGGTATAATTGAGACCTTCCTTGCTGATAGTGTAACTGCCTTTCATTGCTAAAGCACAAATAATTACTTATAAAACAGCAGGTGATCTGCTTAAAAAAGTCCAGTAAATGTTCAAAGGTATTTTCAGACATCAGTTGCTATAAGCCTTTCTAACTGGAGTGGACACTCTTAACAAGAATGAATTAGTATGATAAATACTCTGACAGCTGTTTTCTATAGATGCCTAACCTTCATTTCTCTTCTCTTTTTAACTTGTTGAAAGTTAATCTTCATTCCCTGAAGTCATCTAGATCTGAAGTGTATATAGTTCTGAGTTTTTATCTGTGTAGTTATTTCTTAAGGGCCCTGAAGTGAACATTGCAACTTTATAATTGTATTTGCTTGTTTTCATCAGCTACAGGAAAGCAGAGGATCTCAGTGTTTTTTTTTTTTGTTGTTGTTGTTGAAAGCAAAGGATGGAGCTTAGAATGTAGCTTATTAAATTGAATATAAGTGTGATGGTAAATTTGTTTCTCAAAATTCTGATTTATCCACACATTGTACTTGAGACTATCTTTCTTTTACTGTCCTATTTTCTAAAAAAAAGTCCAGTAAATGTTGGTTTAAAGAAAATCAGAATTATGAGAGTAGGATTATGAATTATGCACAAGAGAAATCCAATCTGGCTAATTTAAGCATAAGAAAATGTATTGTATGGGCATCAGCAACCCAGAACCAATGGGATGGCTAGAAGACTAGCCATGGATGTTTGCAGGAATCAAGGCCTTTTCTATTGTTTTTCTGTTTTAAAATGTAGGAGAAAGGAGCTAACTGCCTGAATATAAGCACTGGATTGAAAGGTTGTTTGAACCACAAGGTCAGTGGTTCAAAATCACCAGCCACTCCTCAGAAACCCTACATAGGGTAACTAATGAGTCTGAACTGACTCAAAGGCATTCAACAAGAGCAATGATTCAGATGGAGTCCTGCTGTGGCACTTTCAGGCAACCACTAGATTGTTCCATCCTCCCACCCCTGGTAACCAACAAAACTTTTCTTTTTCTTTTATGGATATATTTTCTTAAGCTTTAAAAATCATGGTCTTATGCAATATTTGTCCCTTTAAGACTGACTAATTTCACTCAGCATAATGTCCTCATGATTCATCCATTTTATGTGGTGGCTTACAGCTACCTTGTTATTTTTCAAGGTAGCATAATATTCCATTATGTGTATGTACCACAGTTTGTTTATCCATTCTTCAGTTGATGGGCACTTACGCTGTCATCATCTTTTTGCTATTATGAATAGTGCTGCTGTAAAATTTGTGTGCATGTATCTACTTGTGTTCTGGCCATTATTTCTTGTGGATATATACTAAGTAAAGGACTTGCTGGATCATAAGGTTTTTCTATTTCCAACTTTCTGAGGAAATGCCATACAGTTTTCAAAAATGGTTGGACAATTTTATATTCCTTTCAGCAAAGTAGTAGGATCCTGGTCACTCCACATCCATGCCAGCATTTGTTGTCTTCTGCTTTTTTGAACTTAAATATTATTGCTGGTGTGAGATGATATCTCATTGATGTTTGATTTGCATCTCTCTCTAATGGCTAATGGAGTTCTGGTGTGGCAATGTGGGCTAATGCGCCAGACTGAAAAGCCGTTTGAACTGCAAGGTTGGCGGTTCAAGCTCACCAGCTGCTCCTAGGATACCCTATAGAGGGTCGCTATGGGTCGGAACTGACTCAACAGCACTTCACAACAACAACAATGGCTACTGATTGTGAACATTTCTTCATGTGTTTGTTTGCTGCCAGAATGTCCTCCTTGGTGAACTTCATGCCCTGTGCCCATTTTTAAATTGGGTTGTTTGTCTTTTTCTTGTAGATGTGTTGTAGTTTCCTATCGATTTTATAGATTTGTCCCTAGTATGATATGTCGTTGCAAAAAAATGTGTTCCTATTTTTACTCTTTTGGTGAAATCTTTTGATGTACATACATTTCTAATATTTAGTATATCTTAATCATCTGTTTTGTCTTCTTTTGTTTGTGCAATTCTTGCTTATGTTTGTGTGCCCTGCATTAAAGCCCTTATATATTTTCATTGATGACTTTTATGACTCTGGGATTTACATGCTGAGTTGGTTTATATAAATGGTGTGAGATAAAAGTCTTGTTTCATTCTTTTGCCTATTGATTTCCAGTTTTTCCAGCACCATCTGTTGAAGGGACTACATCCTCCCTATCCAATGTACTTTGTTACTTTGTCAAAGACCAGTTGGCTGTACATGGATGAGTTAATTTTTGGATTCCCAATTCTGTTCCATTGTTCTATGTATCTCTCATTGTACCAGTACCAGACTGTTTTAACCACTGCAGCCATGTAGTAAATTTTTAAATCGGGGAGTGAGAGGACTCCAACTTTGTACTTAAGCAGTGCTTTGCTTATCCAGTGATTCTTTTTTTACCATATACATTTTATAATATTTTTTCCATCTCTTTGAAAAATGTCATTGAAATCTGCATTGGGAATGCAATATATCTGTGGATTACTTTGGGTAGTATTGACATTTTCACAATGTTAAATCTTCCTATCCAGGAACATGGTATTTCTTCCATTTTTGTAAATTTCTTTAGTAGTGTTGTAGTAGTAGTAAATTTTGGTTTCTTATAGTAGTGTTTCTTTGTATAGGTCTTTTGTCTCTCTGGTCTGGTTAAATTTATTCCTAAATATTTCATCCTTTGTAAATGGTATTGCTTTCCTAATGTCCTTTTCAGCATTTTTGGAATAGAGTAATCCAACTGATTTTTGTATGTTGATCTTGTACCCTGCCAATTTGTTGAATCTTCCAATGAGTTCTAAGAGTTTTTTTTTTTTTTTTTTTTTTTGCTGAGTTTTTGGGGTTTTCTATGTATAAATTTATATCATCTGCAAACAGAGACAGTTTTATCTCTACTTTGTCAATTTTGTTGTTGTTGTTAAATGACTTGGAGTTTGTTCTGACTCATAATGACCCTATGTAGGGTTTCTAAGGAGCAGTTGGTGAGTTTGAACCACCAACCTTATGGTTATGTGCCGTGGAGTTGATTCTGACTCATAACGACCCTATACAAGGTTTCCGAGGCTGTAAATCTTTATGGGAGCAGAATGCCTCATCTTTCTCCCGCAGAACAGCTGGTAGTTTCAAACTGCTGACCTTATGGTTTGCAGCCCAGTTCGTAACCACTACGCTACCAGATTTCCTTATAGTTCGTGCCAACCTTGTTGTCCAGTGCTTTATCCCACATAGCCATACCAGTCTCCAAATTTGCCAGTTTGGATGCCAATAATTAGCTTATGTTGCCTATAGCTCTGGCTAAGACTTCCAAAATAATATTGAATAGGAGTGGTAATAAATGGCATCCTTGTCTGATTCCTGTTTGCAAAAGAGCACTTTCAGTTTCTCTCCATTGAGGGTGATGTTGACTGTTGGTTTTGTATATATGCTCTTAATTATGTTGAGGAGTTTCCCTTCAATTCCTACTTTGTTGAGTGTTTTTATCAGGAATGGATGTTGGATTTTGCCAAATGCTTTTCCTGTATCAATCTATATGATCATGTGATTATTTTCCTTTGTTTAATTTTTATGGAGGATTGCATTGATTGTTTCTGTAATATTGAACCATCCTAGCATCCCTGATAGGAATCCCTTTTGGTCATGTAGTAATTTTTTGATGTGTAGTTGAATTCTCTTGCCTAGGATTTGTTGAGAATTTTTGATTCTATGTTCATGAAGGATATTGGTCTGTAATTTTCTTTCTTAGTGATGCCCTTTCCTGGTTTTGGTATGAGGGTTATGCTTGCTTCATAAAATATATTAGGACGTTTTCCATCCTTTTCTATATTCCAGAATAATTTAGGTAGTATTAGTGACAGCTCTTCCTTGAATGTTTGGTAAAATTCATGAGTGAAGCCATTGGACCTGGCATGTTTGGGGATGGAGATTCTTTTTTGACTTGATCAATTTCTTCTTTTGTTATAGGACTATTCATGTTTTCTGCTTCATTCCATGTCAGTTTAAGTAGATTGTGTTTTTTAAAAAATGTATCCATCGACCCAAGCGTTGCAGACCATCCAAACCATAGGCTCTGAAGATCAGACTTTAGCCACCTAGCAGATATAGCAAAATGTCCCTCATCTGATTATTCAGTTATGCT
>NW_006408575.1:9136284-9138539 GCF_000296735.1 Chrysochloris asiatica | reverse complement strand
ACTATAGATATTTATTATGGTTATGTCTTCTTGCTCAATTGACCTTTTAATCATGAGATAGTATCCTGCTTTATCTCTTATGCTGGTTTTTGCCTTAAAGCTTATTTTATCAGGTATTAGTATTGTCACTTCTACTCATTCTTTATTGCAATTAGCTTGCCATCGTTTAACTTTTAATCTGTTTTTGTCTTCATGTGTAAGGTGTGTCTCTTGCAGACAGCATATTGAAGGATCCTTTCCTGACATTTTGTCCAAGGTATGAGAGTCACAGTCAAGCCATCTTTACTTGTGAGGAACATTTTGACTGTACTTCCTTCAACACAGATTTGTTTGTTCTTCTGGCAGTTTATGGTATTTTTATATAGTTCTCCAGCACCATACCTCAAATGCATCAATTCTACAATGGTCTTCCTTATTTATTGTTCAACTTTAACATGTATATGAGGCTATAGAAACTATTATGATTTGTGTCAGGCACATATTAGATATTTAACTGATAAATTTTGTTTTGAACACTTTAAAGAGTTCTTGTGCAGCAGATTTGCCTAATGCATTACATCATTTGATTTTTTTGACTGCTGCTTCCATAAGTGTTGATTAAGGATCTAAGCAATGAAAGTCTTTAAGACAACTCCGGTCTTTGTCCATTTATCATAATGTTATTTATTTGGTCTAGTTGTGTTGATTTTTTTTTTTTTTTTACATTTTGGTTCCATCTGTATTGAAGGCTATAGTCTTTGATTTTCTTTAGTAAATACTTAAGTCTTCTTTGCTTTCAACAAGCAAGATTGTATCATCTGCATATTGCTGGTTGTTAATAAGTCTTCTTCCAATCCTGATGACATGTTCTTCTTCATATTATCCATCTTCACTGATAAATTTGCTCAGTGTACTGATTGAATTATTATGGTGAAAGAATGTAACTATGACACACAACTTTCCTGATATTAAATCAGTCAGTATTCCTATGTTCTGTTCAAACAACAACCTCTTAGTCTATGTACAGGTTCCTCATGATCATAATTAAGTGTTGTGGAATACCCAGTTTTAGCAATGTTACCAATAGCTTGTCATGATCCATGCAGTGAAAATCACTTTGAATTTTTGGCAGCTTTCAATCTATGTACTACTACAACCATTTTTGAATGATTATGAGCAAAATTTTACTTCCATGTGATATTGATAATGTGATTTCATAATTTCCACATTCTGTTTGGCCATTTTCTTTGGAATGGGGCCAAATATGGATCTCTTTCAGTAGGTTTCCCAAATAGCTGTCTTCCAGATTTCTTGTCATAGAATAAATACCTCCAGGTTTGTACTGGTTTCTTGAATCATTTCAATAGGTATGTCATCAAATCCTTGAGCTTTGTTTTTCACTAAAGGCTTCAGTGCAGCTTGGATTTCTTTCTTCAATACCATTTTTTTTTTTTTTTAAATCATATGCTGTCTCTTGAAATAGTTGAATGTAGAACAATTCTTTTTGGTATACTAAATGTGTGTTCCTTCTGTCTTCTTTTGATGATTCTTACACAGTTCAACATCTTGCATATAGAATCCTTCAACATTGCCGTCCAAGGCTTGTATTTTTCTTTAGTTCTTTTAGTTTGGGAAATGATGAGCATGTTCTATTAATAATCTATCACAAATAAGTTTGAGATTTTCAATTCTAGATCTTTGCACATTTAGTTATAATGCTTTATCTACTCAAACTGCACTTTGAAAATTTCTATTCAACTCTTTTACTTAATTTCTTCCAGTTTATTTAACTTCTCTCAGTTCAAGAGCAAGTTTCAACCAATGTTAATTGCAGCAACTATTCACAACGACAAAAAGATGGAGACAGCCTAAGTGCCCATTAAAGGAAGAATAGACAAACAAACTTTGGTTTCTCAACCACTCTGAGAAATGATATGGAGCTTCCTCAGAAAACTGGAAATAGAAGTACCTTGTTGCTGTTGTTAGGTGCCATCAAGTTGGTATAAACTCATAGCGAACCTATGCACAGAAGAACAAAACACTGCCCGATCCTGGGCCTATCTCACTACTGTTGCCACCCTTGAGTCCATAGATGCTGCCACTTGGCCAATCCATCTCATTGGGGGCCTTCCTCTTTTTCTCTGACCCTCCCCCTTATCAAACGTGACATCTTTCTCCAGTGACTGGTCACTCCTGACAATATATCTGAAGTATGAGAGAGGAGGTTTGGCCATTTTGGCCTCCAAGGAGCACTCTGGCTGCACTTCTTCCAAAAC
>NW_006408575.1:9129132-9135814 GCF_000296735.1 Chrysochloris asiatica | reverse complement strand
GATCTTCATCAGTAAATTTTTTAAGTCCTCTTCACTTTCAGCAAGCAAGGTTGTATCATCTTTATATCACAGGTTGTTAATGAGTCTTCCTCCAATCCTGATTCCACAGTAGCTTATGATACAGTAATTCCTCTAATTGGCATATATACACAAGAACTACAAGCCAAATACAAGTAGATATATGCAAACTAATGTTCAATGCAGCGTAATTTACAATAACAAAAAGATTGAGAGAGCCTAAGTGCCTATCAGTGGAAGAACGGATAAACAAATTTTGGTACATACACACGACTGAATGCTATGCTACCATGAAGAATAACGATGAAGCTGCAAAACACTACATAACGTGGATGAAACTTGAGGACATAATGCTGAGTGAAATTAGTCAGGTATAAAAATTACATAAGGCCATTATTGTAAAAGTTTATGAAATATTTCTGTACTAAAATAATAATTATCTGATGGTTACCAGGGAAGGGAGGAAGGTAACAGTATTTCACAGTGTAGGGGATAGACACATGATAGCTCAGGTGATGGGGAAGGCAATAAAAAGGAGGGGGAGGACAATGCACAAGAAGGGAAAGGTGGGTAGAGACACAGGAATGATAGTGGAAAACTTAGGGAGGTATTCATGGACTAAATGGGATAGCGGTAAACTGTGATGTATGTAGAGCATTAGAATGCCAGGGCTCCATGATATAGGGATAGAAACATAGTCTGAATGGGTAAAGGAGGGTAAATAATGGTAAGGTGCTTGAATGTTTTGTGGATATTGTTTTTTTCTGCTTGCTATTGTAATATAGATATTTAAGTGGGATAGAAAGAAATACTGGGAAATATGGTTACAGAAAGCTTGTAAGCCCATCTTCATCCTATAGCTGATTGGACTATATAAAAGGGTACCAGAATGTGCCTAGGGAAATAGGTTTCTTGTTAAGGCTTTGTGGAGTATGGGGCCTTTGGTGGAATTCTGAGCCCCACCCAGAACCTTCAGAGGTGGGGCATTTCCAGTTGAAAAGACACACAGAACAATGCAGAACTGCTAGAGGAACAGAAGATACTTCTTAAAAAAAGGATCAGTGAGGGTGGGGTTGTGGTGGAAGCAGACTAGTTGTGACAAATCAAGCAAGCTGTTTTGTTTACCTTGGAGCCATAAAGGCAAGATAAGTAAGTCCATCAGGGTAAACTCCTTTCTAAGACTAAAAGGGAACACAAGAACAGAGAACTTGCATGCTCACTTGTGACTGCCCTGGTCAACTTGTTAGTGGAAGTGGGAGAAATGCAACAATGAAAACATGGGCTTAGTGTGACTATGTTCCATAGACACCAAATGACCTTGGGATGAGGGAGAGAAGAGGAAGGGCTGAATGGTTTGAAGTTCAGGAAGACATGTGAACTCCTGAGCACAAGGACACTGACCTTGTTGGGGGCTAGAGTTAAGAGTGAAGTGGCCTGCTTGTCTGAAGTGGGAGGGGATGTGTGATAACACCCAAACTTGCCAATGGTACCATTCTTTAATCTTTTTACATGGTTACTATACATTTTTACTATACATTTTCAGCAATCAAATCAAGTTGCAATCGGGGTTTATTTCACATTCATGTATTAATTATATTTTTAGCCAAATAAATAAGGAGTTATTTTTGTATATCCATCCTATCACTTCAGGGCCAGTCTAGGAATAAATGAAAGCCAAATTTAGTGTGATGGGGTACAGGAAGAAGACAATTGCCAGCCAGTCAGGAAGAAGAAAAGGAAAGAAGAGGAAAGGCAGAGAGGATGGCAGTAGTTCCTAGATGGCACAGAGACCTCCCTGCCCCAGGGGTCATGAGCCTCTCTGGAAACCCCAGGGGATTATGGGATACACAGGCTTTCTCTAGTTACAGTCTGAAAAACCCCTTCCAGATAAAGATATGAAAAAGTCAAGCAAAACAAATTCCAGAAACACAACCAAGGAAGCAAAAAACTTCTTCAAACTCCAAAAGTTACACATAAATGGCAACAGAATGATCAGGGACAGAGAAGGGAAAGGAAGGCATAAGACCTGGGCTGGGAATGGAATGTGTTCCCACAGTGAGGGTTTTACTATGGCCTCCCAGGGCTAGGGCCAGGTCTGCGAAGGAAAGGAGCTGGATTTCCTTCCGTGTCCAGAAGATGTAGGACCGGCTTAGGAGGTGCGAGGAAGCTGATGTGAAGTGGTTACTGAGATGACACTGGACTAAGATGGAGATAGAGACTCCCTCCCTGGGGAGAAACTACTTGTAAGAAACAGAACAAGGGGAACACCCTGACATCCTGAGGCAAGTCCAAGTTGGATAAAGAAGCTTACTTAGCCAATGTGGGCTCCAAGTGAGTGTGGTAGGCACCTCTCCACAGACAAGGATCCTCTCCCCAAAGCTGGTTTCTGCTGTTTATCATTCAATCTGGAGGAAGAACAAAGTCCTCCCCAAGCCTCCCCCAGCCCCAGACTAGGCCCCTGGGGAGAGGTAGGAAGGAGCAGTGAGTTGTGGGAGGTGATGGAGACTAGTTTGCTGGCATGTAGATATGGTGGGGGTTGTCTGGGTTATAGTAGGTGCTGGCAGCTCCATCTCTTGGCCACTGACCAGAGGCTCCATAGGCCCAGGATAGGGCAGTGAAGGGGGCTGCACATACCACATGGCCCCATCCATCATGGGAGGTCCTGGATAACACTCAGGTTTGGTCAGTGGATAGGGGTGACTGGGATGGCAGGGGTACATTCCATTGGTGGTGGGTAAGGGGCAAGACATAGGTCCTGCTGGACATGTAAGAGTAGCCATAGGCTCCACTGAGGGCTTCACTTTGGGAGGCTTGAGGTGCCACCTGTAGCATTCGCTGTCCAAATTCAATGACATCCCCTGCTGTAAAGGTCAAATTGTAGGAAGAAGAACCTTCCCAGCCACCTTCTGCCTCAGCCGTCAGTCCCTTTGATGTAGTTGACACCCAAAATTGGCCCTTGGCCTTGTTCTGGCTGATGATATTGAGCTTCTCCATTGACTCCTTTCACACATGTAGTCAATTTGATTCTTGTGTGTTTCATATATTGAGGTTCAAGTGAATAGTTGCTGTTTATGCGGTTGAAAACATATTTACAATCCATCAGTCTATCCCTCAATAAATCTCTTACATTTACTTAAAGAAAGGTCAGTTTAAACTGCAAGTTTGGCAGTTCAAGCTCACCAGCTACTCCTCAGGAACCTTCTACAGGGTCGCTATGAGTCAGAATTGATTCCATGGCACTTAACAACAACAACATCAAAGCAAACTCTATGATTTTGATCTACAATATTTCTTGGGTGTCAGCAGCAAGATCAAAAGTTACATTGGCCCTCCAAGTCACTGATGACCAAAGGCTCCCATAACAAGCAAAAGCTGGTTAGGCTCTCCATCACTACAGCATCTCAGTAGCCACTTCAAGATGAGTAACGTCTCAAATTAATCCAACATATCCTTGTGTTGAAGCTTTCCAGCTTTTACTGGGGAGTATGTTTTGTCTTCTTTATATTCTTGAGGTAGGTTTCACATTGATCCTACAAGTAATAGTTAGTTTGGTGCATCTGTGAGTTTTGAGCTCTCTCTACCAGGATATCCCAGACGTTACTATTCAAAAGCTTCAACTTTGGCACAAAGGGAATCTCAGTCAAAATAAGCTCCAGAACTTGGAAACAATTTAGACAGCAAATGCCAATAGGGCACCAGCCAGTGCTTATTGTTGTTGTTGTTAAGTGCCGTCGAGTCGGGTCCGACCCATAGCGACCCTGTACAGGGTTCCTGAGGGTGTAAATCCTTTCGGGAGTAGAAAGCCTCATCTTTCTCCCGCGGAGCGGCTGGTAGTTTCGAACCGCTGACCTTAAGGTTCACAGCCCGATTCGCATTAAATATTTCTGTGTCTGGAGTTGAGCTAGAGTTTTAGGCTGCCCATATGCAAGGAAATGCTCCAATGATATAGTCACACTTTGGTTTAAGAAAATCATAGTCCAAAGTCCCATGACAAATCCCCATTAGGAATTTGTTGAGTTTTAGTCCTAAAACTTTGAAGGTAATCCTGAACTAATTATTGAAAATGGTAAATGCCAGCTCTAGGGCTTTGGGAGGCCTCTTTCAATTACTCCAGGTCACTACATGAGGACATCAGTACTCTAAGCTGCTCATTTTTATCTGGTTGGCATTCTGGAAGGACTGGTATGGCACTGCAGTTTAAACACTACACTGCAAGGTCTATTTGAACCACAAAGTCATCAGCTGTTCCTTGGAAAACCAAAAGGGATGAACACATTCAGAATTTCTCAAGCTGAAGGAACTGAAGGAAAAGTTCAAGCCTTGATTTGCAGTATTGAAGGATTCTCTAGGCAAATTATTGAATGTTGCAGAAAGCATCAAAAGAAGATGGAAGAAATACACAGAGTCACTGTACCAAAAAGAAATGGTCAAAGTTCAATAATTTCAAGAAGTACTATACGATAAAGATGCAATGATCCTTAAGGAAGAAGTCCAAGGTACATTGAAGGCATTGGCAAAGAATAAGGCACAGGGAATTGAAGGAATACAAATTGAAATTTTTCAGCAAATTGATGCAGCACTGGAGACACTCACTTATCTATACAAAGAAATATGGAAGACAACTACCTGGCCAACTAATTGGAAGAGATTCATATTTGTGCCCATTCCAAAGAAAGGTGATCCAATGGAATGCAGAAATGAGTGGACAATATCACTGACTGAACAACAACAACATTGAATAATCCCATGGGAGTAAAGTTTTACTAAAGGTAATACAAAATGGCTACAACCATATATTGACAGAGAGTTTCCAGACATTCAAATACGTTTCAGAAGAATGTGGAACTAGGGATATCATTGCTGATGTTAGATGGATCTTGGCTGAAAGCAGAGAATACCAGAAAGATGTTTACCTGTGCTTTATTAATTCCACAAAGACTTTCCAATTGTGTACATCATGACAAGCTATGGACAACATTGCAAAGTATGAGAATTGAGGAACAGTTAATTGTGCTCAGGAACCTGCTCATAGACCTAGAGGCAGTTTTTTGGACAGAACAAGCTAACACTGAATATTTAAAATTATGAAAGGCAAATGCCAGGGTTGTATTCTTTCACCATACTTATACAATCTGTATGCTGAACAAATAAAATGAGAAGCTGGATTATATGAAGAAATCCGTGGCATCAGGATTGGAGGAAAACTCATTAACAACCTGTGATATGCCAGTGTTACAAAGTTGCTTGCTGACAGCAAAGAAGATTTAAAAGACTAATGAAGATCAAAGACCAAAACATTCAGTATGGATTGCATCTCAATGTAAAGAAAACAAAATAATCCTCACCACTGAACCAATAAATAACATCCATATAAATGGAAAAAAGATTCAAGTTTCAAAGACTTCAATTTGCTCAGCCCAACCATCAACACTCATGGAAGCAGCAGTCAAGAAATCAAATAACATATTACATTAGGTAGTCTTCTTCACAAGACCGTTATAAAGTACTGAAGAACAAAGATACCAGTTTGAGGACTAAAGTGCATCTGACCCAATCTATGGTATTTTTAATAACCTCATATGCATGTGAAAGTTGGACAGTGACTAAGGAAGACTGAGAAAAATTATGCATGTGAAAGTTGAACAATGATTAAATAAGACCATAGAAGAATTGATACATTTTAAATTATGGTGTTGGACGAGAATATTGAAAGTACCAAGGACTGACAAAAGAACAAATACATCTTTTCTTCACAAACAGTACTCCTTGGAAGCCAGGATGGCCAAACTTCACCTCTCACAGTTTGGACATATTATCAGGAGGAACCAGTCACTGAAGAAGGATATCATGTTTGGTAAAGTGAAGGGTTAAAGAAAAAGACCCCCAGTGAAATGGATTGGCATAGTTGCAGCAGTGATGGGCTCAGGAGTAACAACAATTGTGAGGTTGGTCCAGGACCAGGCAGTTGTTTTTTTTTTAATGTATGTTTGATTGTGACTTATGTGATAGTTTACATGGGAGAACATTAGTTTTACATTCATCCTATTGTATATTGTTTCATTGCCATGGTTACCATCCCTTCCATACATCATCAACCTACCAAATGGTATACCCTGCAAGCCTGCCCCCTGGTCGTCAGAACACAGCCCCTCTCCCTCTTGGTCTATTGTCCCCAGCTGCTCCATCTCTTCACTTCATAGTCTCTGCCTCTATCTCTGGCATCACTGCTCCTCTGAGTAGGGTCCCACTCTTCGCTCTTCTCCTTTAATGGTCCCAGGGACCTCCGCTCCTAGACTAAAAAGTTAATCACTCCCCTCCTTGCTAAAAAACATCTACCTTTATATTTCCAACCCTCACAATCAGTCCTGATAATAATTATTCACTGTTGTATCACAAGAGACCTATCTGCATTTCTTTTCCTCAGCCCCGCCTAGACAGATTGGATACTACTCAGTGGAGATTCTACTTTCCTCCACTGCCTCTGGATTCAGGTTCCCTCTTGAAAGCTTGTAAGCTAGTCACTTCATATCTTTATAGCCCCACCACCCCATTTTGGGTAGCCAATGTCCAAGTTGCCCATCCCTGTCTACTCTGTTTATGGAGGGGGTTGGAATGATCCTTGCTGTAAAGATTTGTTCCCTCTTTTGAGTTACTGCATCCATAG
>NW_006408575.1:9126284-9127787 GCF_000296735.1 Chrysochloris asiatica | reverse complement strand
ACATACTAAAAATTAAAAACTTATGTGCATCAAAAGAGTAAAATGAACCCACAGAATGAAAAAAAAAAAAAATCTTTTGCAATGTCACATCAGATAAAGGACTCATTTCTAAAATATATAGGAAACTATGACACCTCTACAAGAAAAAGACAAATAACCCAATTAAAAATGTGCACAGGACATGAATAGACACTTCACCAAGGAGGAGATATGGGCAGCCAACAAACATATGAAGAAATGTTCATGATCACTAGCCATCAGAGAGATACAAATCAAAACAACAATGAGATATCATCTCACACCAGCAATAACAGCAAAGATAAAAATAGTAGAGGACAATAGATGTTGGCCAGGATGCAGAGAGACTGGGACCTTTCTACATTGTTGGTGGATTGCAAAATGGTTCAACCACTCTGGAGAGTAATATGACACTTCCTCGATAGGTTAAAAATAGAAATACCTTATGATCCAGCAATTCCTTTACTTGGTATCTCCCCACAAGAATTACGAGCCATAACACAAGTAGATATATGCACACCAATGTTCATAGCAGCAATATTTACAATATCAAAAAGTTGGAGACAGCCTAAATGCCCATCAATTGAAAAATGGATAAACAAACTATGGTACACACACACACAATGGGATAGTATGCTACCTTGAAGAACAATAAGGAAGCTTCAAGCCACCACATAAAATGGATGAACCTTCAGGACATTATACTGAGTGAAATTAGTCAGTCACAAAAGGAGAAATACCACATAAGACCATTATTGTGAAAGACTAAGTAAAAGAACCCACCCCAAAGGGGGGGAAAAAGCTCTCTATATAATTGCTGATCACCAGGATGTGTGGGATGAGAGGAGGGGAGGGATGGAAGGAAAGATAGAGCACAGATTAGGGAATAGACACAGGAAAGGTTGGGTGCAGGGTGGGGGGTGGGCAATACACAAGAAGGGGCAGAGGAAAAGAAGAACAAGGTGGACGGGAGAACAGTTAGGCAGGCTCCCATGGGCTAAGTGGGACAGAGGTAAATTATGATGTATGCACAACCTTGGAATAACAGGGCTTTGGGATACAAGGATTGAGGCACGGTTTGAAAGGGTAAAAGAGGGGAATAATATTAAGATTATGGCTTGGCTGTCTTTTGAATCTTGGTTTCCCATGCCTACCACTGTGAAACAGACACTTGGGGGGGGGGCGGGCAGGGGAAGGAATAGCTAGAAACATCATAATAGAATGCTTGCAAGCCCATCTTCAGCCTGTAACTGATGGAATACCTTATTGTGGGCTAGACATTGCCCAGTGAAAGAGACCTACTGTGGAGCTTTTGCATTGCATAACACCATAGGTGGAAATCAGAATCCCATCTAGAATTGTCTGAGGTAGGAAATTTCCACTGGAAAGTACAAGTAGATCAGCATGGAGTGGCTAGAAGAAGAGAAGATACTTTGTGAAGAAAGACCAGCAGGAAAAATCAGAAACAATAATGGCAGTATGATT
>NW_006408575.1:9120620-9125094 GCF_000296735.1 Chrysochloris asiatica | reverse complement strand
ATGAAAAACAATAGGATGAATGTAAAACTGATGGTCTCCCATGTAAACCTACATAATTCACAATAAAAACTTTTAAAAAATAAAAAGTAGTCTGCCTCTCCTTCTTCCTTGTCTACCTTAATCTGGAAGTTCAGGTGAAACCTATCTAACATGGATGTACCCTGCTGTTATTTAAAATATCCGGGGCAAATCTTTCAGCATCACAGCAACCCCAAGCCACCACAAGACGACAAACTGGCCCTTAGATCTAATTTATTCACTTTGATCATGAGGCCTTTTTGTGTGGTGAGATGAAGTAAATAAATTAGATTGTGCACAGTTCCTTTTATAACTCATAGGTCTTAAAATCTAGCATCTGATAAGTAGTCATCTATAGACTTCAAGATAAGTGCTCACAGAAGAAAGGACAATTGTGAATGTCACCCTGAAAACAGAAGGATGTGTAGGAGTAATTAACATGTAAGGCACTTGACAGGGATCCCTGGTAGTGTAGCAAATTAAGAACTGGACTGCTAACTGCAAGGCCAGTAGTTGGAACCTATCAGTCACTGTGCAGGAGAAATAAGAGGCTCTGTCCTGTAATGATTATAGTTTTGGAAACCTTATACAGGGTTGCTGTGATTTAGAACCAACTTGGTGGCAGACAATCATCTAAGGTATTTGACAGTCTTTGGATGACGAAAAAAAGAGACTGACCAAATTCCATTTTGTGAGATATGTCAATGTGTTTTAAAATTGAGGTATTCAGCATACCCAGAAATGACTGACCAAAGGTTAAATTAGACTTCATCTTAGCTCTACAGACTCCATTTTGTTTTAGGCCCCATTTCTATTTAAAAGTGTGTAAGTGAACTTCAAAATCTGGGATGCATGGTATCATAAAACGGTTGGAGCAGGAACAAACCAAACTCCATATTGTTTGCACTCCTGCTTATGTTTTAAATCTGTAATCCTTGTACTAATTTTAACAGTTTGCTAAACAGGAAATGTGGCTATGTTTAGAAAAGACAAGGCAAGTTCAACCTATGATTAGATAAGTCTTGGCAAGCCTAAGAAAGTTCTGAAAACAATAGTCACACAACTTGATCATTTGCCTAGGCAAGTTTGGACAAGTCCAGGGAAGGTCAATCAATCAGAATTTTGCTGAGAAGTTCCTGTTTTTCAACTATAAATAGTTTATAACTACCTCATTGATCTGTGCTATCCAAATTTGTAGATCAACCTATTCCTTAATAAATCTCTTTTGATTTTACTTTAAGCAGACTCAGTGATCATGTTGTATAACTGAAGAAAATATGAACAGTCATCAAATTAGGAAACTCTTGTACATAAATTGAGGATGTCAAATATTTACTTTGGTTGAAACATAGTGTTGAGTAGTGACTTTTAAAAAGAGTGGGGTGCCTATGATTTTGTCAAGTTGTTTTTATTGTTGAATACTGTCGAGTCAGTTCCGACTTATAGTGACATATATAGTGTTTCCGACTCATAGGGAAACCATATAGGGTTTCTGAGGAGCAACTGGTGAGAACCCCTGACCTTGCAGTTAAAACCAATCTTGAGGACCAGCAACACACCAGGATATAAATGACCTTAAATACCAAACTAAGACATTTAACTTTAATCCCTGGAAACCATTGAAATCTTCAAAAGGAGGAAATCAAGTAGTGAAACTGCATCTTAAGAAGTCTGAACTAGAGGAGCTGCAATGAGAAAGACATAACAGAAGGATAAACCAGTTACAAGGCTGTTGCAATAAGAGTTGGTGGTGGGGAGTGAGGAAAAAAAATCTGCTTTTCAGATTTTAATTTACTTAACACCAGTTTGCAACAGAACTATGAGTTCCTGAATTAGCAAAAGCAGCATGTTCGTTCTTTTGGAGTCTTGAAACTGGCTTCCTTTTCAAATGAAACATTTTGAACCTATGTGGAATCAGACTTCAGTTGGGTACCACACCTGGCAATTATGCAAGGTTATTAGAGGCAATAATGGGTAGCATGCAATCCTCTTAAGCTTTACCCTTCACAAAAAACAGATGTGAGTCTTACCTGTGACTTCTTTTCTAAGATTGTTTCAGGTAGGTGTGTTAGTAACCTTAATGATTTTCGATGAGTCAATATATGCAGATTAGACATAGGCATAAGGAGCCCTGGTGTGGCACTTCAGGATAAGTTTTGGGCAGCAAACCAGTAGGTCATTGCTTCAAACCCACCAGCTGCACCTTGGAAACCCTATATAGGGGTGCTGTAAGTCTTAACCAACTTCACAGCACTTAACAACAAAAATAAACATAAGACAGAACTAAAGCAGTTATTAGTAAATCCCATGCTAAAGAAACATTAAAAATGCAATGAGTTGGTTTCTGAAGTTACATCTCCTAAGTTTAATTTATGATAATTAACGACAGAGTCTCCATAATTTTGACTTCACACGTCCCTGGCCATGTTGTCTTCTCTTTCTAATTCACCGTCTTTTACTGATGGTGATGGTTATGTGCCATGGAGTCGGTTCCGACTCATAGTGACCCTGTACAGGGTTTCTGTGGCTGTAAATCTTTACGGGAGCAGAAAGTCTCATCATTCTCCCACGGAACAGCTAGTAGTTTTGAACTGCTGACCTTGAGGTTCACACCCCAATTAGTAACCACTGAAATACCAGAGTAGACCAGCTATATTTTGACCGTACTAGGATTTGCAATCCATGGAGTCTATCAAATTATCTCTGTACCTTTTCTTCTATCTTCCTTATCTTATATAAATTGTTAAATTAATACTTTGATTTCTTTATCCCTTTGTATGTGTGGTAATTAAGGTTTTATGTCAATTTGACTGGACCAGCATTCTCAATGGTTTGGCAGTTAAGACATACTAACCACACATGAGACCTAGTATAATTTAATCAACTTCAGGATATGAACAACCATTCAATTGAAAGGAAGTTTCCTCTGGGATGTTGATTTGTTTCCAATATATTGGACAATCAGTCAAAGCTTGGTTGTTTTTTGCTAAGTTGGGATCCTGCATCTGGCTGATAATCCAACCTCCAGTTCTCTGGATTTCAGTCAGTTGCCTGATCTATTTCCTGTCAACACTTGTAGTCATCTGCAGATTGCCATCTTATTTGCCCAGCCTCCCTGTCTGCCATAGGACCTGCAAATCTTGGCATCATCATCCCTAGACCTACATGAATCAGAAGCCTTCAGTCTGATATCTAACCCATGGACTTAGCATTTGTCAACCTCAACAACTGTGTGAGGTTTATTTCCTTGCTATAAACCTCTCTTTGTATTGTTGTTGTTGTTAGGTACAATCGTGTGGGTACCAACTCATAGCAAGCCAACAACAGAAGGAAAACACTGCCCAGTCCTGGGCCACCCTCACAATTGTTGCCAGGCTTCAGCCCATTGATGCTGCCATTTTGTCAATCCATCTTGCTGGATCAGTACCATTGGCTCTTGATCATATGCTACCTCTTTTTCTCTGAACCTCCACCTTACCAAACATGATATCCTTCTCCAGTGACAAGTCCCTCCTGACAATATGCAATATGTCTAAAGTATGGACATAATACAGATCTCTTCCAATCATTTGCCCAGATAGTTGTCTTCCAAATTTCTTGGCATAAATAAGTGAGGTCCTCCAGTGCTGCTTCACTTTGTTGACAGATTTCAATTTGAACTCCATCAATTCCCAGTGGCTTGTTCTTTGCCAATTCCTGCAAAGAACCTTGGACTTCTTCTTTCAGTACCATTGGCTCTTGATCATATGCTACCTCTTGAAATAGTTGAACATCAACCATTTGCTTTTGGTACAGTGGCTGTATGTATTCTTTCCATCTTCTTTTGATGCTTTCTGCATCATTCAACAATTTGCCCAGAGAATCCTTTAATAATGAAAGCCAAGGCTTGAATTTTTTCTTCAGTTCCCGCAGATTGAGAAATGCTGAGTGTGTTCTTCCCTTTTGGTTTTCTAAGTCTAGATCTTTGCACATTTTGTTATAATATTTGACTTTTTCTCCTTGAGCTGACCTTTGAAATTTTCTTTTCAGCTCTTGTAACCTCATTTCTTCCATTTGATTTAGCATCTCCATGTTGCAGAACAAGTTTCAGAGTCTCTTCTGACATTCCTTTTGCTCTTTTCCTTCTTTCTTGTCTTCTTAATGACCTTCTACTTTCTTCCTGTATGATGCTCTTGATGTTATCCCACAACTCTTCTGGTCTTCGGTCTTTAGTGACTAATACATCAAATTTGTTCTTCAGATGATCTCTAAATTCAGGTGGGATATATTCAAGATTTTGGCTCTTGTGGATTTGTTTTCATTTTCAGCTTCAGTATGAATTTGCATATAAGCAATTGGTCATCTGTTCCAAAATCTTCCTGTGGCCTTGTTTTGTCTGATGATATGGAGCGTTTCCACCATCTCTTTCCTCAGATGTAGTCAATTTGTTTCTGTGTATTCCATCTGGTGAGGTCCA
>NW_006408575.1:9117967-9119215 GCF_000296735.1 Chrysochloris asiatica | reverse complement strand
AAAAAAAAAAAAACCCTGTCAAGAAAGACCAGTGGATAATGGAGTCCCAATAACCTAGAATTCAGGGCAACAAAAATTTAAAAGGCCTTGAAAGAGAAATAGCACCACTGTTATTTGAACAATGGCTAATTACTTGTATTTTTTTGCCTTTTTTTTTTTGGCATTGCTAATCACTGAATCTGTTTTCCTCTGAATTCCACACATAGCATGCACTTCACAACAATTTTATCATAAAATATCTTGCTATCTATACATACTATAAAGCAAGCTACCACCATAAATAAATAAATACAAACACATCAGGGGCTGAACATCTCAGTAGTGGGTGACCACATTTTGCAGAATTCTGCCAAACAAAAGGACTGAATAGGCTGTGGGAAAAATATAAATGATGGAGAGTTAAGAAATGAAGTATTTTTAAATGTTAATAATTAAATCAAACACGGTACTGCGTTTTCTGCAAAAGAAAATTAACATTTCGTAACATGCTAACAATTTTTTTCTCTAAAGAGATTAGTGTGTTGGCAAAGCATTCCTGTAACAATGGAGAGCTCAGGCCAGTAGGTACTGAAACCATCAGAACCTGCAGTGAGCGCCCAAGGTAGTGAGGGTCTTCACCGACCATTCCTTTTGCCAGAGGTCCAGAAGGAACTAGCAGCAGCAGCAGCTGTGGTTTCCTTCCACTCTAAGCAGAAAGCTTTAAGGAGCCAACAGAGAGGAATCCCTAGTGGGCAAAGAGAACAGAGAAGAGACACATACTAAATGTAAACTTAAAAGGCAGCAAAATGGAATATATCCCCATTCAATTTCCACAGATGTGGGCAAGTCCCCAAGGGTGGCTGTTAGATTGAAAAACAGGACACACTTTAAATTTCAAAAACAAAAAACAAAAATTATTTAGAAATTTGGGGGATAATTGAGAAAATCATGAGCAGAAATGCTCGTTTAAAATCAAGCTCTTCAACTCAAATATCTCAGGGCTGAAATATACTCTTCACTTCATTTGGAAAACAATGCCTAGAGATTTTGTTTTTAGCAGGGTTGCAATTGATCAGTGACACAAAATGGCTTTACAAAGAAACCCTTTCCTTCTGGGTCAGTGTCTAGGCCTCCAAGGCGTCAAGCTGCCCTAACAAGGCCTATCAACTGCAGGTTCCAAAAAAAGTTTCCAAGGTGTGGCTCTTCCTTCCCAAACAATATCACACACAAAATCTCCTGTCACATTACACTTGGTATTTTGAAATATGG
>NW_006408575.1:9114507-9117608 GCF_000296735.1 Chrysochloris asiatica | reverse complement strand
GACAGATTCAGATGGTGCTCTGCTGGTCCAGGCTGTTAATACTCTTCTTGTTCCTCTTGTGAGCCTCGTTCCTCAGGTATCAGAAAGCCTTCATGTATGGTGTAGAGAATGTCCACAATTCTCGGCAATACAAGGTCATTTTCCCCCTCATTCTTCTAGCAAATTAATTCAATGTTCTTTAGCTTTCTAAAGTAGAAGTCTCTCTCCTTCTCCAGGTCTTTGAGGTAAATTTCAATACGTTGACTTGCTGCATCAATTCAGCTGCCTCATCATTCCCATTGCCCACACTAGGAATCCTTCTCACCACACCCAGGCCAGCCTTAGAAGTTGCAGTAGTTCTGTGTTGAAATCAGCCTCGGTGGATCAACTGTAGCCGTGATCTTTTGTGCTGAGATTAAATCCTTCGGTGAGGTGTTTTCTCCACTGGACTGAAGAGGGTTATCTGTGCTGCTGGAGCCGAGAGGTTTCTTCAGTTTATTCAGAGGTGGAGCAACAAGGGAAGGAGCCACTACCGTTTCTTGACCTTGTCTGGCAGCTACAGGATCATAGTCTTTTCCATTGTAGTTTGCATTGAAAAACTTCTTGAACCACTGAACAAATTCAAAATTGTCCTGAAATTTCCCTTTTTCTAATTTGTCCATCGGAATTCTTTTGTCAACATCCATTCTCTTAAAACCTGCTTGCAGAATTTTGAAGTTCTGGTTATATTCATGATCTAGCTTAGCTTGGAATTTCACTTTCTTAAGGCAATGGAACCAGGAATGGCATGTCCATAAACTGACAGTAAGCAGCACCTGAGCACGACTGTTCGATCTTTGTCAGGTTCAACTGCAGAGACTCATTGATCCAAGCCAGCATGTCATGTTGACTTAGGTTATTACTGGTGATCGACGTCGAGTATACGTTCACTGCCATCTTCGAGTCACGCTGAACTGTGTCTAGTGCCCAAACTCGGGTGGGGTTTTGTCTTTGTCTGGTTCTACCCGCCCGCGCGATGACCTCACGCGCACCCCCTCTTACGCATCGATGTCAACCTCATCTTATCTTGAATTGACATACTATATTGGATTGTTTGTTATTAAGTGCTGTCGAGTTGGTTCTGACCCTTTATATGGTTTCCGAGGATCTGATGGTGAATTTGAACTGTTGGCCTTATGGATGAAAGCGGCATAGATGTCCAGTGCAGTGTCCCTTAGCACCGCACCAGGATTTCTTATATATTATATATGAGGTTGAGTAAAATATTATCCACATTCTGGCTGTAAATTTATATTCATCAACTTTTATAAAAGACAAATGCATCATTTTTATTTTTTTACATAATGTCCTTGCTTTTCAATCCAATTTGTCCATCTGTCAGCAAACTTTCATATTCACTTATTTAAAAATGTTTTAGGCTGAACTGGAAACCACAAATGCACTCAGGTCTTCACTTCTTCATCAGAGGTGCATCTCCATCCTCAAAGTGTTGCTTTCAGGGAGCCAAATCGGTGAAAGTCCCATGGAGGATTCCTTAACACCTCACAATGAAGTTTTTGACAAGTATCAACAGTTTGGGCATAGGTGTGTGGATATGGCATTATCATGCAAAATCACAAAGCCCTTGGATAGCAATCTTCTGCTTTTAATCCAAAGTTTGGGCTTCTGCTCTTCAGTAAGCATCTCACTGTAATAAGCACTGTTGATTGTTGAACTTTTTTCTGATAGTGTTTCAATATTGCTCCTTGAGAATCCCAGAAAACTGCAAGCAGCAATTTTCCAGCTGATGGATGGTTTTTAAACTTTTTCTTGGTTGGTGATTGAAGATGTTTCCATTCCATTCTCCACCATTTACTCTCAGGCTCGTAGTGATGAATCATTGTCTCATGACCAGTAACGATGTTTTTTAAAGAAACTTTCCCTTTCCTTTGAGTATTGGTCCAAATTTTGTTTGCTGTTGTTGTTATGTTGTTAGGTGCCATTGAGTCGGTACTGACCCATAAAGACCTTATGCACAGCAGAATGAAACACTGCACAATTCTGGACCAACCTCACTACTGTTGCCACGCTTGAGTCCAAAGATGCTGCCACTTGGCCAATCCATCTCGTTGGGGTTCTTCTTCTTTTTCTCTGACCCTCCACCTTAACAAACATGGTATCCTTCTCCAGTGACTGGTCCCTCCTTACAATATGTCTGAAGTATGAGAGATGAAGTTTGGCCATCTTGGCCTCTAAGGAGCACTCTGGCTACACTTCTTCCAACACATATCTGTTGGTTCTTTTGGCAGCCCATGGCACTTTCAATAATCTCCTCCAACACCATAGCTCAAAAGCATCAGTTCTTCTTCAGTCTTTATTATTCACTGTCCAGCTTTCACATATATATGAGGTTACTGAAAATACTGTGGTTGGGTCAGGTTCACCTTAGTCCTCAAGCTGACATCTGTGCTCTTCAACACTTTAAAAAGGTTTTGTGCAACAGATTTGCCTAATGCAATATGCTGTTTGATTTCTTGACTGCTGCTTCTGTGAATGTTGATAGTTGATCCAAAAAGAATGAAGTCCCTGACAACTTCAATTTTTCTCCATTGATAAGATTATTGTTTATTGGTCCATTGGCGAGGATTTTCATTTCTTTACATTGAGATGTAATCCATACCAAAGGCTGTGCTCTTTGATCTTCATCAGTAAATGGTTGAAGTCCTCTTTACTTTCAGCAATCAAGGTTGTATTATATGCATATTAGATGATATGAGTTAATGAGTCTCCCTCCAATCCTGATGCCATGTTTTTCTTTGTGTAACCCAGTTTATCAGCTTATTTGCTCAGCATACAGGTTGAATAGGTATGGTAAAAGAATACAACCTTGTCACACATCTTTCTTAATTTTAAACCATTCACTGTTCCCATGTTGTGTTCAAACAACTGCTTTTTGGTCCAGGTACAGATTCCTCATGAGCACAATTAAGTGTTCCAGAATACTCAGACTTGCTTAAATACTCCAATTCCTTCAATGCAGCTTGGACTTCTTCCTTCAGTATCATTGGCTCTGGATCATATGCTACCTCTTGAAATGGTTGAACATTAACCATTTCCTTTTGGTACAGTGACTCAGTGTATTC
>NW_006408575.1:9109708-9114407 GCF_000296735.1 Chrysochloris asiatica | reverse complement strand
GCGTGTTCTTCCTTTTTGGTTTTCTGATTCCAGATCTTTGTACATTTTGTTGTAATATTTGGCTTTATCTTCTTGAGCTGATCTTTGAAATTTTCTGTTCAGCTCTGAGACTTTCTTATTTCTTCCATTTGATTGAGCATCTCTACACTGGAGAACAAGTTTCAGTGTCTCTTCTAACACCCATTTTGACCTTTTCTGTATTTCTTGTCTTCTCAATGACTTTTTGCTTTCTTCATGTATAATGTTCTTGATGTCATCCCACAACTCTTCTGGCCTTCGTTCTTTAGTGTTTAATGTATCAAATCTGTTTTTCAGATGATGTCTAAATTCAGGTGGGATATATTTAAGGTCATATTTTGACTCTTGTGGACTTATTTTCATTTTCTTCAGCTTCAGTTTGAATTTGTAGATGAGTAATTGATGGTCTGTTCCACAGTTTGTCCCTGGCCTTCTTTTCATTGATAATATGGACCTTTTCCATTGTCTCTTTCTGCAGATAAAGTCAATTTGATTTCTATGTATTCCATCTGGTGAGGTCCATGTATATATTCATCTCTTATGCTGTCTAAAGAAGGTATTTGAAATGAACAAATCATTGATTTACCTGAATACTATCATGTGATCTCTGGCATCATTTCTATCACCAAGGTCATATTTTCCAACTACTGATCCTTCTTCTTTGCTCCTGACCTTTGCATTCCAATCACCAATAATGACCAATACTTCTTGATTGCATGTTTGATCGATTTCAGATTTAAGAAGTTGGTAGAATTCTTCTATTTCATCCTCACTGGCTCTAGTGATTGGTGCATAAATTTGAATACTAGTGGTATTAACTAGGTTTCCCTGTATGTGCATGGGTATTATCCTATCACAGACAGTGTTGTACCTCATGACTGATCAAGATAGGTTTTTTTTTGACAATGAATGCAACACCATTCCTCTTTAGTTTGGCATTCCCGGCATAGGAAACCATGTGGTCCTCAGATTCAAAATGGCCAATACCAGTCCATTTCAGCTCACCAATGCCTAAGATATTGATGTTTATGTGTTTCATTTCATTTCTGACAATTTCCAATTTTCCAGATTCATACTTCGTACATTCCATGTTCTGATTATTAAAAGATGTTTACAGCTGTTTCTGTTCATTTTGAGTTGTGCCCCATCATCAAATGAAGGTCCCAAGGTCTTTACTCCCACAGGCTTTACTCCATTCACATTATCATGGTTAACTCTACTTTGAGAAGGCAGCTTTTCCCCAGTCATGTTTTGAGTGCCTTTCAACCTGTGGGGCTCATTTTCTGCCACTATACCTGACAGTGTTTCTTTGCTATTCATAAGGATTTCAGTGACTAAATATTCAGAACTAATCCGTCGCTTCTTCTTTCTAGTCTGTCTTCATCTGGAAGTTCATCTGAAACCTTTCCACCATGGGTGACCCTGCTGGTATTTAAAATATCAGTGGCATAGCTTTCAGAATCATAGCAACTCACAAGCTACCACAGTATGACAAACGGACAGAAGAGAGATGTCCAAATGCTTCTGTTTATGTTTTTCCATGAGTTGTTTGTATATCCATCTCACACAAACATTTTGAAACCCAAGTCTGTAGTGAATTATTTCATAGGCAGTCATGACTGATTTACAAATGATTTTCCACATAATCTACTGTTATTCTTCTATTCATCTGAATCATTTCATGAACACGCTCAATGTTGTCATCAGCTGTAAATGTTGAGAGGCATTTTAATATGACCATGTTGTTGTCGTTGTTGTTGAGTACCGTGGAGTCAGTTCCGGCTCATAGTGACTGACCCTACACAGGGTTTCCAAAGCTGTAAATCTTTACAGGAGCAGAATGCCTCATTTTTCTCTTACAGAACCGCTCGTAGTTTCAAACTGCTGACCTTGAGTTTGACAGCCTGACTCGTAACCACTACGCTACCAGAGCTCCTTAACCATAGTGCAGATAATCATAGTGCAGATAATTTTTACTCACCCGCATGCATTCTGGTAATTCCAAATACATACTTTCATCTGAGATCTCTTTCATTTATAGATATTAAGGAACTCTGATGGCACTCTAGGATAAACACTGGACTGCTAAATGAAAGATGGGAAGTTTAAGTCCACCAATCACTCTGTGGGAGAAAGATGAGGCTGTCTTTTCCTGTAAACATTTACAGTCTCAGACACCCTATTAGTTGGAATTATCTCGATGGCAATGAGTTTTGGTTTTGGTCATAGTCAGCATAAACACTTGAATGCCATTGAACTGGTTATTTATGTAATGACTCTCACTTTCAAATGAACTTTTGGAAACTCCATTGTATGATAATGGTCTTAGAACTCTGAAAGTTTATTTTTTTCCTAAATTTCCTTGATACTGACTTCCTGTTGTTGTTAAGGTGCTGTCATGTTGATTCCCACTCATAGTGACCCTATTATCATAGAACCAAACACTGCTTGGTCCGGCATCATCCTTTCAATTGCTGTTATATTTGTGTCCATTGATGCTGTTACTGTGGCAACCCATATCATTGGGAACTTCTTCTTTTTCACTGACCCTCCACTTTACCAATCATAATGTTCTTTTCCATGTACTTTCCTCTCCTGATAACATGTCTGAAGTATGAGAGATCAAGTCTTGACGTTTTGGCTTTGAAGTGGCATTCCTGCTGTACTTCCAATATAGACTTTCTGTTAGATTCTGCCAAGTGGTCTTATAAAACACAATGGAATATAGGAATAACTTATCCCTTGAGTATCTTTCCTCACTTATCCTTGGCCCACTTTTGGTTCCAGAGGCAGTGTTACAGAGAGTGTCTTAAAAGTTAGTAGAATTGTTCAATTTCATCATGACTGACTTTAGTTGTTGGTGTGTAAATTTGAATAATAATTGTATTAACTGATCTTCCTTGTAGGTATATAGATATCATCTTACCACACTTAACATTGTACTTCATGACATATCTTGAAATGTTCTTTTTGATGATGAATTTGACTCCATTCTCCTTCAATTTATTGCTCATGTCATACTAAGTTATATGATTATTAGATTCAAAATGACCAATACCAGTCCATTTCAGCTCACTAATGCCTAAGATGTTGATCTGTATGCATTCCGTTTCACTTTTGACAACTTCTAATATTCCTAGATTCATACTTCATACATGCCTTATTCAGATTATTAATGGATTTTTGAAGTTGTTTTTTTCCCCACATTTTGATTTTTGCCTGATTACTAAATTATTTTCCTGAAATGATATTTGCATCATCATAGTCAGCACTATTTTGGAGAAGCAACTCTTTCCCCAGTAATAATTTTAGTTCCTTCTAATTGAAGGGCTCATCTTCCTGGCACTCTATCTGAAAATATTTTGGTGCTATTCATCATGTTTCAATATTCAATATTCTGGTGCCATCTGACAATGTTCCAAAGCTATTCATAAGATTATCAGTGGCTAAACATTCATAAGTATTCTGTCTCTCCTTCTTCCATGTCTGTCTTAGTCTGGAAGCTTAGCTGAAAACTGTCCACCATGGGTGACCATGCTAGTATTTAAAATATCAGTAGCATAGGTTTCAGTATCACAACAACACAGAAATTACCACAGTACAACAAACTGACAGATGAATGGTGGCTTAGGCCATTGGAATTATTCTTCTTAGGGTTATTGAATTTCCTGCCCACACCGATACTGCATAGTAGACTTGAGAGCCACAGGTTCAGAAGTGTTGTGTGTCTCTCATTTAGATTAGACATGTATAACTGGCTATCCTAGGACACTACAGCATTGTTCTATTGCATTCCCACATTTGCACCATCCTACCACTTTGCTGTATGTGAGTCTGTCACTTCAAGAAACCCGATATGTATGGACAATAGCTCCTGCTCACTGTGGGACCAGCTTATGCTTGGGTTATGGCAGATTTGATGCAGACTTCTCTTAGTGCTTTGTCCATTTCTGACTCAATGTACTTAGGTGAGAATTGGCTACAAGGAGCTCCATCATTTTCTAGCCTAGCTATGAACTGCCCCAGTAAACATAATTTCAATGTACTATTTTCTGATTTCTGAGGTATTGCCAAACTTTATCTATGACTTCTTGACCATGACTTGAACCTTTATTATACAAACATGCTATGTGAAAACCCTTTTTACGTAATTTTGTTATTTCCTTCCATTACATATGTGCCCAAATTATTCACATGTGTGCACTATTTATGAAAATATGGTAGTGTCTCTTTCACAGAATTATTGTACAAATTAAATGAGTTAATAAAATAGAAGTGCTTAGCACAGTGTTTGGCACATAATGAGCCATTACCACACAATAGATATTATTAGTCCACTTGAGTGTGTAGCTATTACCTCCATGATGTCATAGAAACTAGTTAATCAAATGCTGCATTCATGGCTCCTCAGGTAAAGTGTAGCATTTAGAAAAGTAAGTTGCTGAATTATAGATAATTAGCATGGCTTATATAGACCCAAGCCAGCTCCATTACTTCCTGTTTCCTCAGCTAGGCAATATATTACTTAGGAAGATATACTGCCTTTCTTGCAGTTAATAATTTTATAACTAAAAATGCCCAGGTTTTCATGATAGACTTTTCAGAAAAATTAGTTTATCCATAAGCCAATGCCAACCAACCAAATTAGAAAGTAACTAATTAAGTATTTCATGAGGGATAT
>NW_006408575.1:9104211-9107078 GCF_000296735.1 Chrysochloris asiatica | reverse complement strand
TGCTAAAGTTCAAAAACCACAGCCTTCATTATGGATTGCATTGCACTGTAAAGAAAACAAAAGTCATCACCACTGGACCAATAAACATTCTTATCAATGCATAGAAAATTGAAGTTGTCAAGAACTTCATTCTTCTTGGATCAACTATCAACAGTCTTGGAAACAGCAGTCAAGAAATCAAACGATGTATTTCCTTGGGCATATCTACTACACAAGAGCTTTTTAAAGAATTGAAGAAACAATGTGTCAGCTTGAGGACTAAGTTGTGCCTGACCAAAGCCATGATATTTTCGATAACCTCATATGCATGCGAAATCTGGACAGTGAATATGGAAGACCGTAGAATAATTTATGCTTTTCATTTATAGTGTTGGAGGAGAATACTAAAAGTTCCATAGGCTTCCAATAGAACAAATAGATCTGTGTTGGAAGATGTGCAGCCAGAGTGCTCCTTGGAGGCCAGGATGGCCAAACTTCATCTCTTATACTTTGGGCATATTGTCAAGAGGGACCAGTCGTTAGAGAAGAATATCATGTTTGGTAAGGGGTAAGGTGGAAGGTCACAAAAAAGAGGAAGGCCCCCAGCAAGATGGAATTGCAAAGTGGCAGAATCAATGGGCTCAAGCATGGCAACAATTGTGAGGTTAGCCCAGGATCGGGCATTGTTTCTTTCTGTTGTAAATTGGGCTGCTATGAGTCAGTTCCAACTCGATAGCACCTAACAACAACTATAATTGGACCAATAAACAATATTCTTATCAATAGAGAAAAGAAGTTGTCTATGCCTTCATTCTTCTTGGATCAACCATCAACACTCATGGACGAACCAGTCAGGATATCAAATGACATTGCGTTAGGCAAATCTCCTGCACAAGACCTTTTCAAAGTGTTGAGGAGTAAAGATGTCAGCTTGAGGACTAAAGTGTACCTGACACAAGTCATGGCATTTTCAATAACCTTATATGCATGCTAAAGTTGGACAGTGAATAAGGAAGAATTGATGCTTTTGAGTTATTGTGTTGGAGGAGACTATTGAAGGTACTGGGCTGCCAAAAGGTACCAGGGGCTGCCAAAAGAACAAACATATCTGTGCTGGAAGAAGTGTAGCCAGAGTGTTATTTGGAATTCAGGATGGCCAGACTTGGTCTTTTTACTTCAGACATATTGTCAGGAGGGTCCATTCACTGGAGAGGGATATCATGTTCGGTATGTTTTAGGGTCAGAGAAAAAGAGGAAAATGGATCCCAGTGAGATGGACTGGTGAAATGACATCAATGGACTCAAGTATGGCAACATTTGTGAGGTTGGCCCAGGATCCAGCAGTGTTTCATTCTGTTGTGCAAAGGGTTGCTACGTGATGGTATTGAGTCAGTGGCACCTAACAACAACAAATATACTTAGCAATTCATTTTAGATTTTTTCCCCTTTTGATCCTATTTTTCTTATTATTATTTTTTTCTAAGATCTGAAGTTGATCTTAGAAATACTTTCTCATGTTTGATAATGTTATGCTTTGAGTGGAGGGTGAAAACAATTAAGCAGACATGAATCCTGTTCCCTCTAAGACACAAAGAAGATACAGAATACAAAAACAGAGAAAAGTCATTTTCAAACATCCCTGATCAAATCATTGCACATGTCAAGACTAGAATCCAGGTTACCACAACCTTGTGGGTCATACCTTTCTGGTTCCTCATCTTTATTGAATTATTACCTACTCTCCTTGAAAAATCAAAGTAGGTAGAAAATTCTGCTTTATCTGTTTACAAGTCACCTTGTGTCTTAGTTTTCATATATGAAGAGCAATAGGTTTTCTTCTTCTCCCACTGTCTCTTTTGGACTGGTCCTCTCTCACATTTTAACAATTTTGCATAAAAGAGGAAAAAAAAAATCCTAGTGTAAAAAAAAAAAATCAGGTGAAGCTAAAGCATTATGTTTCAACATTTCCTAGATGTGAATCTGTCTTCTACAATGGTTCTTTGAGTTTGGGCAGTAAATGTTCTCTTCAGAAATAGGTGTGGTACTAGGAAAGAATCAACGGTCAACTGGAATTAATCAAAAAACAAGAGCCTCGTTTTTAAGAAATTATCTCTTTCCTAACCTGTAATCTCAGATACCAGACTCTAGTTTACAAATAAAGGGGCCCCCAAACCTCTGCCCCTAAAAGGTAGAAAGATAACTTTACTAGACTCACAAGCTGGAACTGGTATCCCATCAGCTGTTCTCATCTGACAGGAAAACTCTCCAAGCATTTACTGAAAAGAGCTTTTCAAACCCTACATGCTCTCAATTTTGTATATGAACTGAATAGCAAACTAAATTTCATAACTTTCTCTTGTCAGGTCTTCCTATGGGAATGGTTTTTTAAATTATCACTTTCCTTGTCACATATATTCACATCTAAGGAGGAGGACACTATGCATGTCCCAGAGCCACAGAGGTGCTGCAGTTCAGAGCAGAGTCAAATAGCAGGGGTTATGGGAAGAAAGCCATAAGGTAACCTCAGATGAGGTGATTCCTGATGCCTGTGGAAGGATTTGATTGGCTCGAATAATATCACAGCTTGGTAGGGAAGTGAACTCCCTGTTGAAAATAGGGTGGTGTTCTGCTGGTCTGGCTGATGAGTCAACTATCTGAGTAGAAATCCTTTCCCTCTGTGTGGGGCATATCTGGTGAGAATGGAGGAACTCACAGAACTTCTTTTGGATCCTGTGAAGTGCAAAGAAATCAGGAAAGAACTTGAGATTTTATTTCTTAAAATTCACCATTTGAATATCTTCCACTACCCAGAAAATAAGAATAGTAACAATATCTGATAAAATTGTCACTAAGAATAAATAATGAACTAAGCCACATAATGCCTTTGA
>NW_006408575.1:9101968-9103566 GCF_000296735.1 Chrysochloris asiatica | reverse complement strand
CAAATTTGAATCTCGGCCCTGCCATTTCCTAGCTTTACAATTATAAGTTACTTAAGTTTAATTGTCTGTAAAAGATGCATAATACTACCTTTCCATAAAATGTTATGAAAATTAAATGTGTTATTCTATGTAAAGAGTTTGGTGGCATGCCTGGAACATAATGCACACTCCATACTTAGTAGGTCTTATTTTTTTAAGGCTTTATAGAAAGAGTAAAACTTTAAACAATGGATGACAGTGTGAGGAGCATATGAAAAGTATGCTGGCTGACTATCTTACAGCTATTCATTGGGAGTAAAAGACTGTAATTTTAATAATAATATTGGATGTTAAGGTAACGTGAGGAGAAGGTAAAAAATTAATTACTAACTAATCACTCATTATTCAGTTTGTTGTACTGTGTGACTTGTGTGTTGTTATGATGTTGGAGTCTATGCCACTGGTAATTTAAATACCAGCACAGTACCCCCATGGTGGACAGGTTTCAGATGAGATACTGGACTGAGACAGACTAGAAAGGAGAGGCAGACTACTTCTGACTGTTTAGCCACTGGAAACCGTATGAATAGCAGTGGAACACTGTCAGGTAGCACCAGAATATTGTATATTGAAACATGATGAATAGCACCAGAATATTGTCACATAAAGTGTTAGAAGATGACCTTCTCAGGTTGGAAGGAACTGAAAATACTATTGGGGAAGAGATACTCCTCAAAGTAGAGTTGACTGTGAAGATGCAATAAAGTAAACCTTCACTTGCTTTTGGAGCACAGCTCAATATGAGGAGAAATAGCTATAAATATCTATTAATAATTAGAACATGGACTATACAAATTATAAATATAGGACAATTATAAGTTGTCAAAAATGAAATGGAATGCATAGAGATCAATGAATATCCTAGATATTAGTAAGCTGAAATAGACTGGTATTGGCTATTTTAAATCTGATAATCATATCATTTACTTAGCTGGGAATGACAAATTGAAGAGGAATGGTGTGGCATTTATTATTGAAAAGAAAATTTCAATACCTATATGAAAGTACATTGTTGTCTGCAGTAGGATAATGCACTACTCAAAAAAGGAAAACCAGTCAATACAAATATTATTCAATTTTCATAAAGCCAGTGATGATGAAATTGAAGAATAATACTAAATTATTCAGTCTGAAATTGATCATACATGCAATCATGCTGTATTTATAATTAGTGGTGATTAGAAGGCATGTTGGAAACAAAGAGGAAGGAAAAGTAGTTGGAAAACATGGTGTTGGTGATAGAAATGACGCTGGAGCTCACATGATAGAATTTTGCCAGACCAATGACTATTTTATTACTAATACCTTTTTCAAACATGAACATTACCTGAAGGCATTCATAGAAATGGTTATAAAGGTGATAAGAGATAGTGGAAAACTCCATATCACCAGCTAAAACAAGGAGAAGACTGTGCAACTCATATGTAAGTTCAGGATGAGGCTGAAGAAAATTTAAGCAAATCCATGAGAGCCAAAATATGACTATGAAAATATCTCACCTGAATTTAGAGATCATTTCAAGTACAGATTTAATGCATTAGACACCAGTGACTGAAGAC
>NW_006408575.1:9099724-9100346 GCF_000296735.1 Chrysochloris asiatica | reverse complement strand
GCAGATCCTGCATTGCAAACATCTCAGCCAAGAAGACCATAATATCCTGCATAGTAAACATCTTAGCTAAACAGGCAGTATGGTTGCAATGCTGGACTGAGCCCCCGGCATGCTGTAACGCACGCCTTGCCAGTCGTAATGTACCTGGATTCGATCTGCGCCTCCGTTTTATTTAGGGGAGGTACTTTACACAAAGCTGGGTGGGACTAAGACAAGGTACAGTGAACATATGTAATTTTCCAGACATTCAGGCAGCTTTACAACGTACTTCACAAGTTCAAATCTCACAACCGCAACTTGGTTTCTCAAGCTTAATTAACATACCTTTTAGCACCTAGCCTCAAATGGGGGAAGGAGAAGGAGGATTGGGATGATTCCCATTGTGTTGGCTGCCTGGGCCAGGTTTGCAGGAAGAAGCCAGGCGCCTACGTGAATGGGCTGCACCTGGAAACCTTTAGGCAGGGCAGGCCTATTGTCCTTATAACAAAGAACCAGGGAGCCACCCAATTTACTTTGACTGAATTCTCTGAGGGAAGAACTTTGCCTTTTTGGAATTTTACAGTTTTGGCTTTTAGGAAAATATTACATTTATCTGTGGATAATAAGGCTTTATGTATGCACT
>NW_006408575.1:9099046-9099624 GCF_000296735.1 Chrysochloris asiatica | reverse complement strand
GGACTGGCATCAGGCAGATCCTGCATTGCAAACATCTCAGCCAAGAAGGCCATAATATCCTGCATAGTAAACATCTTAGCTAAACAGGCAGTATGTTTGCAATGCTGGACTGAGCCCCCAGCATGCTGTAACGCACGCCTTGCCAGTCGTAATGCACCTGGATTCGATCTGCGCCTCCGTTTTATATAGGGGAGGTAGTTTACACAAAGCTGGGCAGGACGAAGACAAGGTACAGTGAACATACATAATTTTCCAGACATTCAGGCAGCTTTACAATGTACTTCACAGGTTCAAATCTCACAACTGCAACTTGGTTTCTCAAGCTTAATTAACATACCTTTTAGCACCTAGCCTCAAATGGGGGAAGGAGAAGGAGGATTGGGAGAATTCCCATTGTGTTGTCTGCCTGGGCTAGGTTTGCAGGAAGAAGCCAGGCACCTAGGTGAATGGGCTGCACCTGGAAACCTTTAGGCAGGGCAGTCCTACTGTCCTTAGAACAAAGAACCAGGGAGCCACCCAATTTACTTTGACTGAATTCTTTGAGGGAAGAACTTTGCCTTTTTGGAATTTTACAGTTT
>NW_006408575.1:9095041-9096237 GCF_000296735.1 Chrysochloris asiatica | reverse complement strand
ACCAGAAAGATGTTTGCCTGTGTTTTATTGATTACACAAAGGCTTTCGATTGTGTGGATCATGACAAAGGAAAGGTGTACACCAAAGCTGTATTCTTTCTTCTTTCACCATACTTATTCAATCTTTTATGCTGAACAAATAATCTGAGAAGCTGGAATATATGAAGAAAAGTGTGGCTTCAGGATCTGAAGAAGACTCATTAACAACCTAGGATATGCAGATGATACAACCTTGTTTGCTGAAAGGGAAGAGGACTTAAAACACTCGCTGATGAATATCAAAGACACAGCCTTCTGTATGGTTTGCATTTCAACATAATAAAAACAAAAATCCTCACCCCTGGACCAATAAATAACATCCATATAAATGGAGAAATACTGAAGTTATGAAAGACTTCATTTTGCCCTGATCAACCATCAATACTCATGGAAGCAGCAGCCAATTGTCATAACTGTAAAGGTGGAAGTTGTGTAATAAAAAGGGTAGAGTGGTGAATTTTTCATTCTAGGAACAGAGGACCATAGAGGGAACCATCAAGAGGGAAGGGCATGAGCAGAGTATGGGATCCCAACCAGAAAAATAATGAAACCACAGATGGAAGCAGAGGTAATGACATAGAAAGACACAGCAGCTGAGGTCTCTAGACCCATGGAATAAGAAAGGCTTGTGCATGCCCTGCTTTCAAATGCTGCCCTTTGGTTGTTTAAATTAACATGTATTTTCTGTGTGTGTTGTGTACATCAAATTAAAAATGGGAATAGACGCAAAACTGTTAACTAACTGATGGTGGATGGAGGGGATTGCAGTTATTGCAATGAAACAAAATATGACTGGTTGAGTACAAAACTGATGATCTGTTCTGTAAATTGCCATTCAATTCACAATAAAAGCTTTAAAAAAGTAAAATAAATCAAATGATGTATTGCATTACTCAAATCTGTTGCATAGGATCTCTTTAAAGTGTTCAAGAGCAAAGATGTTAATTTGAGAACTAAGGTGTGCTTGACTAAAGTCATGGTATTTTCAATAACCTCATATGCATGTGAAAGCTGGACAGTGAATAAGGAAGACCATAGAAAAATTAATGCATGTGAACTATGGTGATAGAAGAGAATATTTTTAAAAAGTACCATGAACTAGCAGAATAACAAACTAACCTGTGTTGGAAGAAGTAGAACCAGAATCCTCCCTTGCTA
>NW_006408575.1:9092396-9094116 GCF_000296735.1 Chrysochloris asiatica | reverse complement strand
AAATATAAATAAATACAAGGAGCATTTTCTAACTGTAATACACAATAACTAACAAATAATGGGAGTCCTGGTATGGCACTGTAAGATAAGCACTGGACTGCTAACCAGAAGTTCAGCAATTTATACCCACTAGCCTCTCCTCTGAAACCTTATGCAGGGTCACTATGAGTCAGAATTCACTGGATGAAACTTGTGAACAACAGCAAATAACAGCAAAAACAAAAAGAGGAAACTTCCTTTTTCGGGATCTTAAAAAGAAAATAAGAAACTTGTGACTAATCAACTCTTGGGTAACAAAATTTATTGAAAATTAATAGTAATAAAACACAATAATTCAGAATTTATAGCTTAGAACTAACTCAGTTATCCATGAAAAATATAGAGCATTAAATATATAAATCTTAGAAAATTAACCTGAAAATAAGTTAAATAAATAAATTAAACATGTATTCAAAAGGTGGAGAAGAAAAACAAAATAAATTAAAAGGAACCAAAAAGCATTCATAAAAGCAGAATTCAACTTGAAAATAGAGAATTGATTTCATATTAAATTCAAAAGCTGATTCTTTAAAATAAAATAATAAAAATTAAAACAGAATATCTACTAGGTGACTTAAACAAGGAAAAAGAAAGAACACATATATAAAATTAGAAATACCAAGAATGAACTAATCTTCCAAACAAAGGGAAATTAAAGTCACCTGAGACTTCTTTGTACAAATTATAAAACTGTAGTTGAAAATCTAGATCAAAGGAGTCACTTTTAATAATACAACTTACAAAATTCACCTCATTAAAGACAGAAAGTCTAAAGACTAATAATAAAATAACCCTTTATTAAATACAGCTAATAAAAATCAAATTGATGCATGCCTTCTCCACATGATAAACTATCACATACTGCGACATTAAAACCAACATTTAGCAAATGTGGAAAACCAGAAAGTGTCCAGTAAAATCAGGAACTAGATAAGCATGCCCACTATTTTACAGCTATTTAATAATATGCTAAAATATTAGCTTGTGAAACTGGAAAAGAGGTACCTTAAAATCTAGAGGAAGTGAGAAGAAGCATGGTAGAAGACAAAGCCCCTTTACAACAAGAAGAAAGCAAACACCCTATGCAAAACATGGAAAAAACAGATATAATTTCTCTCTTAAAATAATGTGTGAGGTTAATACATTTCCAATAAAAACACTATCACTTTTCCTCTCCTCAAGCTAGACAACTTAACTATAAAGTTCCTTCGTAACTGACTAGAAAGAATGGCTAGGAAATCCCTTACAGGTAACAAGGAGAGGAGCCAGATTATTAGGTTGTAAAACCTGCTATGTTGTTGTTGTTTGCTGGTGAGTTAATTATGAACACAAACCCTATAGAACTGTGTAGAACTGTCCCATAGAGCATCCAAAGCTGCACTCTTTATGGGAATAAATCTCCAGGTCTTTTCTTCAACGAGTCTTCTCTTTTTTTAAATTTTTTTAGCAGAATGGAGAATTCCGAAAAGATAGTGCACTACACAGGCAGGCAGGCACTCTACACAGATCCTTTATAATAAAAATATGTGAGGCCAAATGAAATAGATACGGATGATAATTAAGGAACCTTACACTTTAGAGGAAAGAAGTAAAAAATGGAATGAATACAAACTAGAAAATGGTAACAAAAGCAGTGAGAAAGGAGATGGTTGAGTTGACAGCTGGCCTGACATGATATGGG
>NW_006408575.1:9089815-9090763 GCF_000296735.1 Chrysochloris asiatica | reverse complement strand
ATCAACCATTTCCTTTTGGTACAGTGACTCTGTGTATTCCTTCCATCTTCTTTTGATGCTTTCTGCATCATTCAATAATTTCCCCAGAGAATTCTTCAATAATGAAAGTCGAGGCTTGAAATTTTTCTTAAAATCCCCCAGATTGAGAATTTCTGAGTGTGTTCTTCCTTTTTGGTTTTCTGACTACAGATATTTGCACATTTCATTGTAATATTTGACTTTGTCTTTTCAAGACGACCTTTGAAATTTTCTGTTCAGCTCTTGGACCTTCTCATTTCTTCCATTTATTTGCCGTAGCATCTCTATGCTACAGAGCAAGTTTCAGTGTCTCTTTTTACATATATTTTGATCTTTTCCTTCTTTCTTGTATTCTTAATGACTTTTTGCTTTCTTCATATAGGATGCTGTTGATGTCGTCCCACAACTCTTCAGGTCTTTATGTTTAATGTATCAAATCTGTTCTTCAGATGATCTCTAAGTTCAGGTGGAACATATTCAAGGTCATATTTTGGCTTTTGTGGACTTATTTTCATTTTCTTCAGCTTCAGTTTGAATTTGCATATGAGTAATTGCTGGTCTATTCCACAATCTGCCACTGGCCTTGTTTTGACTGCTGATATGGAACTTTCCCATAATCTCTTTTCACAGATATAGTCAATTTGATATTTGTGTATTCCATCTGGTGAGGTCCATGTTTATAATAGTCTCCTACGCTGTCTAAAGAAGGTATTTGAAATGAACAAATCATTGATTTTGAAGAATTCTATCATGCGATCTCTGGCATTATTTCTATCACCAAGGCCATATTTTCCAACTACTGATCCTTCCTCTTTGTTCCCAACCTTTGCATTCCAATCACCAGTAATAATCAATACATTTTGTTTGCATGTTTGATCAATTTCAAATTTTAGAAGTTTGATATAATTCTTCTATTTCATCCTCATTGGC
>NW_006408575.1:9072216-9074325 GCF_000296735.1 Chrysochloris asiatica | reverse complement strand
TGGGTTTTTATAATGCAATTAGTTTCTTGTCCCTCACTCTCTGCTCACTCCCTTTCAAAATGATTGCAGTGGGACATGATTGCCATTCCTAATCAGAGGTGATCTCCTTTTTTGTTTCTCTTCCAAATCTTTCTCCCAGTAAGGACTCAATCCACTTATTTATCCCTTTATCTGAAACTCAGAGTCCCAGGACTGTCCTCTGAATCTGTTTTGTCTGGTGTCTGGTGGTGGAGCATGAGGGGGCAAAGGTATGAAAACTTCTTAGACCTAAACTAATATCTTGAGGGAATGAGTCACTGGTCCTGGGAAATCAGGACCAAATCTCAGGAGACACAAAAGTTAATAGGCATAAATAGCTTACAAAGATATTATTCTACAACCTATTTTGGTTATTAGTGATGGGGGTCCTAAAACCTCATGAATAGCCATTTTAGATGCAACTGTTGGTCTTTCCCAGTCTGAACAAAGATGAATGATGAAGATCTGAAGATCAGAAACACATAAAAAATCAATTAATTAAATGGACTAATTATTGTTGTTAAATGCCATCGAGTAAGTTATGATACATAGCAGTCCTGTATAAGGATTCCAAGGAGCAGTTAATGGGTTTGGACCACCAACCTTGTGGTTAAAATCCTATGCTTAACTTTCAGTGCCATACCTGGACTACAATGGACTAATGTTGTCAAGTGCTTTTGAACTGATTTTGACTCATAGTGACTCTGTACAGGGTTTCTGAGGAGCAGCTGGATTAACAGTCGAGTGTTTACCCTACAGCACCACAAAAAAAATTCCAGTGGACTAATAGATCATGAATCTTTCAGGCTCCATGACTTTGAGACTAAAACTAGATGGTGCCTTGCTATCACTACCAACTTCTCTGAAATGAATTTTATTAGAAGGCCCTGAGTAGAATGTGAAAAATACAGAACAAAATTCAAAATCATAAAAGAAACCAGGCTTATTGATCAGAGAGAACTCACAAAGCTATGGAGCTTAGTCATCCTTCAGGTCTGGAATAGAACTCACCCTCATGGCTTAACTTTCAGCCAAGCAATAGTTATGTCTAGAAGGGGAGCAATAGAGTAATGGACCAGTAATATCAGTCTCTGTGACCCTGAGACTTCAAGAACTAAATGGTGCCTGGTTACTACTACCAATTGCTCTGGTATATTGAATAATGTGAATCTGTTGCAAAAGACTGCTTAAAAGTCCACAAAGATATCTCTTTGAGATCTAATGTACACCTGACCCAAGTCATGACATTTTCTATCACCTCATATTTATGTGAAAGTTGGACAATAGATAAGGAAGACTTCAGAAGAATCAATGTATTTGAATTATGGTGTTGGTGAAGAATAGTGAAATCACCATTATCTTCTAAAAGAACAAATAAATTTGTCTTGGAAGAAGTACAGACCGAATATTCTGTAGAAGCAAGGATGATGAGACTTTGTCTCTCATACTTTGGACGTGTTATCAAGAGTGATAAGTCTGTGGAGAAGTATGCTTGAAAAAGAAGACCCTCCAAGATGGAATGACACTGTGGCAGCAATAGTAAGCTGAAAAATAACAACTGTGAGGACAGTGCAGGATTTGTCAATGTTTTATTCTGTAATGCATAAGTTCACTATGAGTTGAAACTGACTCAAAGACACCTAACAATATCAACAACATAAAGGGAACCATAATACTAGTGAGGTGTACAGAATAATCAATCATTTGAAATTAAAGGACAACCCTTATCCAAAGACAAAGTTCAAGAGCATTAGGAAAGAAAGAGGAATAAAAATAGGAAAGAAGGATAAATAAAAATGGGAAACACAGGAAAGAAATGGGATAAGTGATGGTACACCGAGGGGATTATCATCAGTGAGATTAAACAAAATATGTATCAATGACTGGATGTAAAATCAATGATTTGCTTTGTAATCATCACCTAATTTAAAATTTAAAATTAGAAATTTACTATTTAATAAAGATGAACAATTCAAATTATTGGGAAAAAGAAAAACTTTTTCAATAATTGGTAATGACATAACAGGATAGCAATGGAGGACAAAATTATGTTGGATGAATTTCTCACACTATATCCCAGAATACATTTTT
>NW_006408575.1:9069659-9071256 GCF_000296735.1 Chrysochloris asiatica | reverse complement strand
TGCAAGTCCTTTAAGAGTTCACCTCTTTCTGTCTTCTATGAAAGCACTAAATCACTGTATTTGTTCTGGAACCTGACCAGGATTTCAGTCAGCTCATTGTAAAACTTTGTGCCTTCCTTCAAATTATCTCGACAAAGTAGTCATACGCAGTAGCTAAATTTTCAAAACCTTTTCTTTGAAATTAGCTTCATTGTTAGACCAGAATACATTTTGAGGTGATTACATGTTTTAAAAAAGTAGAACAAGTATTAAAATGAAACACAAGTAAATTCTTCCACAATCTATGTGTAGGGAAAATTTTCATGTAACGGAATATCATAAGAAAATATAAAAATAATTTTGACATATTAGAAAGTTGTCATTTATTATTTTGATTATAATATATTTTTCTATGCAATTTTCTGGGGAAAATACTTTCATCATGTATCACAGACATAGTATAGTAAGAACACATACAGGTAGAGAGCAAAAACACTGGCAAGCCTATAAAAACATAGGTTAGAGAAGTGAACATCCATACAGACTGAAAATAAAAAATAAATTAAGTGATTTAAATAATACACAAAGATACTCAACTTAATAAAAATAAGATAAATGCATATTAAAATTCATCCAAGAAGTGTTTTAACCTTTTAGGACTATTTTAAGCTTTATTAAAACACACACATCCACATCCACACACACACACACACACACATAATTCTGTTTGTGAGATTTGGGAGACTATTCACTTTATACATTATTGTAGGCAATAAATAATGAATTGGGGAATTGGTCAATATTTAGATAAATTACAAAGAATTTCTGCTTTGACCTGGTTAATTGCTAATATAGGAATTTGTTCTAAAATACAAAAAAGAGATATATGAACAGGATTATTTATTGTAATTCTAATTCAATATGAAAAAGACTAGAAATAGCCCAAATATTCTTTAATAAGGGCCTAACTGATACAGTTATGGGATATCCACATAATAGAGCACCATACAGCTATACAAACAAATGAGGAATAGCTCTATAAATTGTCCTATGGAGTTATAATCAGGACTTTTACAAAGAAAAAAAGATAGTGGAGAAAAATTATGTAGCATGCTACCTTTATTTAAGTTTTGTTGTTGTTGTTAAGTGCCGTCAAGTTCGTTCCAACCCATAGTAACCCTGTATTGAGTTTCTGAGGAGCAGCTGGTGAACTTGACCTGCCAACCATCTGGTTCAAATGGACCTTGAGTCCAGTGCATTAACCCACAGTGCCACAGCAGGAGTTTATGCAGTTAAATTTTAAAATCTATATATTTAGCATGCTATTCTTAATCATCTCATAAACTTTCAAAGCCAGATAATGAATAAGGAAGACTGAAGAAGAACTGATGACTTTGAATTATGGAATTGGTAAAGAATATGAAATATACCAAGGTCACCAGAAATATGAACACCTTTGTCTTGATGAAGTACAGCCAGAATGTTGCTTAGATTAGGATGACAAAATATCATCTAATGTACTTTGGCAATATTATCAGGAGAAACCAGTCCATGGAGAAGGATATCATACTAAGAAAAGTAGCGTGTCATTTAAAAAAAGGAAGACTCTCAACAATAT
>NW_006408575.1:9066794-9067849 GCF_000296735.1 Chrysochloris asiatica | reverse complement strand
TTTCTGCATCATTCAATAATTTTCCCAGAGCAAATATGATATGTAAAACTCTAGCCAGAGTTGATTGGAATATACAAATAAAAAGTTCATGTGTCGATTAAAAGAACTGGTCAGTTTTTCCATCTATTAGGCTTTTATATAGCCAATTTCAGAGACTTAGTAGAGGTTTCACTTCCATAAAGGAGAAGAACTTCTGGGACCAGAACATGTCCTTTCAACCTGAGAATCTCACAGACTTAGGATTTAAAGCTGATGCAGAGCTGTAACATGAGATGATACAAGACAATAAAAAGCATCAGGAAGCATGCAAGAGGCCAGCAAAAGACAAACAGTGACAGCAGATCCAGGAGACCAGTGTGAACTGGCTTGCTGCACTTCCAAGTCCACATAAAGAGGTGGCTAATGTGGGCTTTCCAACCCATGAAATGAGAGTACTAAGTACTTTTAGGCAGGAGGTTGGCAAAGTGTAGTGCCTCGGAGGTCTTATCAATAAGCTGTAATGCATGCTGAGTAGGGCAAAGACAATGCTGAGAATAGAAGCAGCTGTCCTAATCAAAGAAATGTATCCTGAATTGTATCCTGTTACTTTGCTACTAAGCTCCATAATTGTGAGTATGGTTTGTGAGTTCTTTGTGGCTACTGCAACAATCAAAACCAACAAAGAAATAGAGACTGCCATGAGAATGATGGCTAGTGTCAGCATTGGTTAAAAGATAGGAGAGTGGAGGCATTTCTAAGCTCCCCCTCAACAGAATCAGGTTTGGGTGGATGCTGATTCTCATCTCACTTCCTGAAGTTAGAACAGGTCTGATGCCACCCATTGTATCATTTATTTTTTAAAAAAGAAGAAGGATAAACCACAATATTTTAAAGAAGTTATTACCATCTTAAAAAGAAAGAAACTAAAACAGAGGGGATAGAGTTAGAAGCCAGAGTTCTTTGAATATACCTGGATGTGTAAATTTTATTGTGGAATCATGTAAATGCTTTTATAATTATAACACAAAACTATGCTTTTAAAAATAACTTATACTTGTTATCAGGACTACTTGTGA
>NW_006408575.1:9049124-9063170 GCF_000296735.1 Chrysochloris asiatica | reverse complement strand
TATTATTATTATTATTTTACCCATAGGGTATCTATATGTTGTTAACTGAAGCAAAAGGGTTGTTGCTGTTATATTGCTATTGGTGGTGGTGGCGGCGGTAGTGTGCCGTGGAGTCAGTTCTAACTCATAGCAACTTTGTATAGGGTTTCTGAGGCTTTAAAGTTTTATAGGAGCAGAAAGCCTCATCTTTCTCCCATAGAACTTCTGGTAGTTTCAAATGCTGACTTTGAGATTAGCAGCTCGACTAATAACTATTATGCTAACAAAGCTCCTTGGTGGTGGTGGCTATGTGCGATGGAGTTGGTTCCGACTCACAGCGACCCTGTACAGGGTTTCTGAAGCTGTAAATCTTTACTGGAGCAGAAAGCCTCACCTTTCTCCTGTGGAACAGCTGGTAGTTTTGAACTGCTGACCTTGTGTTTCACAGCCCGATTTGTACCCACTACGCTAACAGAGTTCCCTTAGGTGCCATCAAGTTGACTCAAACTCATAATGATCCTAGTATGATAGAACAAAACACAGCCCGGATCTGTGTCAGCTCACAATTGTTACTATGTTTGAGCCCATTGTTGCTGCCTTGTGTCAGTCCATTTCAGTGAGCTTTTCTTCTTTTTCAATGATCCTCTATTTTACCAAACATGATGTCCTTCTCCAGGGACTGGTCTCTCCTTATAATATGTTGAGATATAACCCATACTAAAGATTGTAGTCTTTGATCTTCATCTGTAAGTGCTTCAAGTCCTCTGGGATTTCAGCAAGCAAGGTTTGCCATCTTCATATTGTAAGTTATTAATGGGTCTTCCTCCAATCTTGACGTCATGTTCTTCTTCATACAGTCCAGTTTCTTATATTATTTGTTCAGCATACAAATTGGATAAGTATAGTGAAAGGATACAACCCTGATGCACACCTTTCTTTATTTAAAACTATGTCATATTCCCTTATTTTATTTGGAAAACCAGCTCTTGGTCTATGTACAGGTTCCACTAGAGTACAGTTAAGTGTTCTAGGATTTCCATTCTATGATACATTATCCAAAATGTGTGACTATTCAAACTATTAAATGCACTTGCATAATCAACAAAGCAATAAAGGTATTCTCTGCTTTCAGCCAAGATCTATCTGATATCAGCAATTATAGTTCTAATTTGATATCCTCCTCTAAATCCAGTTTGATTTTTTTTTTTTTTTTTGCAGCTTCCAATTGTACTGCTGCAATCATTTAAAAAATTATCTTCAGCAAAATTTTACTTGGGTGTGATATTCATATTGCTTTGTAATTTCCATATTCTGTTAGATCACCTTTCTTTGGAATGGGTACAAATATAACTCTCTTTCAATCAGTTGACAGTTTACTGTCTTCCAAATTTCTTGGCAAACACAAGTGAGCAATCCAGTTTTACATCCATAGGAAATTCTGATCGCATAGCTCCAAGAATCATAACAAAATGCTAATCCTCACATTACTGAAACAAACTTCTATAGGTGCTTTCATTGGAAATACCAGTAGTATAGTTTCCTGCATCACTGTAACAGGAAAGCCACCACAGTACTGACAAACCATTATTAAACTGGTAGAGCAAAATAGTAATTAGAGGGAATTCCCATTTTGTCAAAGCTGGTGTTGGAGTCCTGGTGTGGCGCTGTGGTTTGAACTTCAAGGTCAGTAGTTCAAGCTCATCAGCTGCTCCTCGGAAACCCTATACAAGGTTGCTATGGGTCGGAATTGACTCAACGGCACTCAACAACAACAACACGTGTTGGCAGAGTCCTGATGTGGTGCTGTAGCTTAATGCACTGGACTGCATGGTCAGTTTGAACTGCAAGTTTCATGGTTTAAGCTGACCAGCTGTTCCTCAGAAACCCTATACAGGGTCATTTTGAGTCAGGACCAAATTTATGGCACTTAACAGCAATAACAACAGTGTTGGAGCAAACTGGAACTTTTAGTTTGTGATAAAGGAAATATGTCCAAAACTGAAACATATAAAACATTTAAAATTCTATGATATTATCAAAACAAACAAACAAACATGCAAGCAAACAAATTCTAATTGGTCATCATTGCAGGATGCTGATAAACCAACCTATTATTTTATAAACTGGCAAGTAGCATAAAGTATTCCAGTCAATAAATGAATATTATCATTTTACAAACTGTAATGGATTAATGGAGTGTCCCAACAGTGACTCCACAGGAGAAAAATGAGGCTTTCTGCTCCTGCAAAGATTTAAAACTTTGGAAACCCTATGAGTCAAAATCGACTTGACTGCATTTAGCAACAAAAAAATCAATGCATTAACGGATAGAGGCTTAGACAGTAAAACTTGAGAAAGTCAAAACCTGTGTATGGCAGAAACCTGTTAGAGAAGGAAAGTGAAAATATTTTTCATGAAAACAAGTAATAGTAAAGTGGTATGACTGCACCCTGTCAATGGCTGAAAACTTTCAAAACCCAGAAAAATAAGGCAGTCCCTTTGAGTTCTGGCTTCCACAGGTATCACTTTATAATAAAATACTTGCCCAAATCACAAAAACGTAACCAGACTTTTGTGCTTCCTGAATATAAAAATGTACGAATTAGTCTTGAAAAAAAAATCAAATCTCAATCTGATCAAGCCAGTGAAGTGGACTAATCTGCAAGAAACCTAGGGATCCAGATATCAAAATCTAGGCTTCAGGAGCCTCTATTAGAAAAATAAACTGGTTTTATCAGTAGCTAAAGTAGAGGGAAAACAAAGAGAGATAGAGAGGCATTTACAGATTAACAAAGACACGTGAGTCAACTGGTGCATGATTCTCATTTGAATCTTTGAATTGATATGGTATAAAAGAAAAATATGTAATTATGAAAATTTGAATATTAATGGAACATTTGCTAATATTTGAGAATTATTGCTGACTTTTGATTTAGGTATGATCATGTGTTTTTATTTTTATTTTTTAAATTAGAAGTCTGTATCTTCTCAAAATAGTACTAAAATGAAATAATATGATGTTTGGAACTTGCTTCAAGTTAGGTCAAGGGGAAGAAGGAGGAAAAATAGATGCACCAAGACTGATCATGAGTTAATCATTGTAAAAACTGGTTTACAGATATGTAGGAGGGACTTCATAATACTATTCTATTTTTGTATATATGTAAATTTTTCATAACATAAATAATTAATAAAATCATCATACTAAAATTAGGGCATAGTCCTCACTGATAGCACATGATTATTGTTAACTAAGCGTAAGAAAATGCTCCACTATCTCTGGTTTAACAGATTTTAAATCATTCCAACTCCCAGTCACAAAGGAAATATACAAATGGGGGTGATAGATTCTCTTTCTTTGCTCCTCTTATTCTTTCTTTATTTCCAGACATTCATTCAGCATGTAGTTATACAGCTGCTAATATTGTAAAAATGTTGCTTAGCAACATGTTAATAGGAAAATACACTCCTTAAACATTAGTGTTTTTTCTGAAGTGTACTAGTTCAGCAAATAATATCTCCCACAGCTCAGTTTAACTGGAGGAAAAAAATTAACACTCTGAATATAGGTGGTTTTTTTTTGTTTTGTTTTTTGTTTTTGCCTTTCCAGTAGGGTCTAACTTTAATAAAAACATGTAAGAAATGGAGTATGACAATTACCTTGACAACTCCACACAGTTCAGTCAGTTTTATTGCTGAGATGGACTTGGAAATGAAAGATTGTAGCTTTCTGCCTCTACTTGGTATTTGCTGTGGGTTGGGGCTGCAGGGCTAAGATGGTTTGCACAGAAAATGCCTTAAGTTTTATTGCTCACTCAGTATTTCTCAAAGAACAATACAGGGAAAATTTCATGAGATAGTAAACCCAGGGCCCAGCAAATTGCCCCTTTAGACCTCAGTTTCTTCTCCAGGAAATCAGAATGCTTGACAAAATGTCTTTGAAACGTAATGGCAAATTTCTAATGCCAACAACTATATTTTCCTGTGGAAAAGACCCTAGGCCAAACCTAAGTGTGGCTGTGTCTTTCCTGGGCATCTTAGTAAAATGCAGATTCTGACTCAGTAGACCTACATATTGAGGATTTGAGACTCTGCATTTCTAATAAGCTTCTAGTGTTAATGTTGCTGGTCAGGAAGATCCCAGTTTTATACAAAGATCCCAGACCATGCAGGATGATCAGAGATTAGAAAATGACATGATTTGTGGTTAAGAGCACACCATTAGTGTCAGAGAGATCAGGGTTCAAATGCTGGTTCTATGTGTACATAATTAGATTTGTTAGTTTTCTTAAAGATTCAGATTCCTCATGTGCAAAATAGAGGAATGGACACTTTTTGTGAAGCTTAAATATGGTAATGATATCACTTGCAAGGTTCTTAGCATAGAGTCTAGTAAGTACTCTATAAATATTCATTATTATTTGCATTTGTGAAGGAGAATGAGTCTTCACCTCATACCAAGGAAGACTATTGATTGAGTGACTTCTAGAGGCAGTGTGAAAAAGTACGAAGAACTTTGGAGTTAGTTGCCACAACCTTGACACATATATACCAATTTTGGGGCTTCAGTTTACTCTCCTGTCCAATGAAATATTGGGCCCATTTCTTCCTGATCCTTTTAGTTAAGATGCTATGCTCAGCATCACAGACATCAGCTTTTGTCCTTTGGATGACTCCGTGCTGTGATCTATACCAAAGAACGCCTAACTGCCCAGTTAATCGACAGCAAGAGGATTAAAGTGTAGTAGGTGGCAGAAAGCATATCAAAACTGGATGAAAAGCCCAAACTCACAAGACTGTGTTATTCAGGAGATCTATTTTGAAGCCTACTCCTTTTTTAACAACAGAGAGCCAGGGCAGTGATTTAATTACTGACAGTTGCAAGAGAGACTCTTTAGACTGTACCTTCTGGAATCAGGGCTTGGAGCAGATTATGCCATGGTTGTGTGGACTGGTCCTCTAAACTTTCCTCTGCCTTTCCTGTTCATACATTTTTTTAGTCTGATGCGTGGAACACTAGATTTTTAAGCTAGTGTGTGTGGCTCTGTGATCTATTAAAGATTTTTCAAAGTACCTGTCAGCTTCTGTCTGATTCATACATAAATGTGTATATGAATCACTTCCTTCCTGTTTCACACATTTCCCACCCCAACTCTATCACACATTGCTCTGGTCCTCACTCCACTTTTAAAATAATGAGGCAAAGGAACTGGTGAGTTTGTGGTTATTGGAGTTCTGGTGTAGTTCTGTAGGATAAACACTAGACTGCTAACTGCAAAGCTGATGGTTGAAACACACCAGCAGCGCCACAAAAAAAAAAAAACCTATACAGGGTCACTGTGAGTCAGATTGATTTTATGACACTTAGCAACAAAAACATAGTACTGAAAACATTTCTTTTTTGAAACCAGGAGTTCTCAGAATCACTAAGGGATACATCCTCATAAGAGGGAGTCTAGAAGAGATCTCTAAGGGGCTGGTCAAGTACTGAGAGAACAGCTCATCCTAAAGAGGGTTCCATCACTAACATGTCCACAATGATACAGAAAACAACCCGAACATCTTTAGAGTCTCAACATGATGATGAGGAAATCTTAGATTCTTAGGGATGTTGTTTGTAGGTGCTGTCCAGTCATTTCCTACTCATAGCAATGTTATGCACAACAGAACGAATACTATCTGATCCTGTGAAATTGACACAATTTCTTTGTATGAGTGCATTGTTGTTGTCATTGTTTCAGTCCACTTTGTTGAGGATCTTCCATTTTTTTGCTGAACCTCCATTTTACCAAAAGTCTAAGTACAAGGGATGAAGTATCGCTATCCTTACTTCCAAGGAATATTATGGTTAATTCTTCCAAGACAGATTTTTTTGCTCTTCTGGCAGTCCATGGTACTTTCAATATTTTTCACAAATACCACAATTCAAATGCATTGATTCTTCTTCAGTCTTTCCTATTAATTGTACAATTGTCACAAGCACTGTTATTGTTGTTATGTGCCACCCAGTCAGTTCTGATTCATAGTAACCCTGCATGGGGTACTGAGGAGTGGCTGCTACGTTTGAACTGGCAACCTTGTGGTTAGCAGTTTGGGGCTTATTCTATAGTGCCACAACAGAACTTGATTAAAAAAATACCATGTTTGGATCAGGCACACCTTAGTCCTCAAAGTGATATCTTTGCTCTTTAATATTTAAAGAGGTCTTTTGCGCCAAATTTTCCCAATGCAATAATTTGATTTCTTGACTGCTGCTTCCATGATCACTGATTACAAATCCAAGTAAAATGAATTCATTGACAACTTCTATCTTTTCTCTGTTTACCATAATTTTATGTATTGGTCCAGTTGTGAAAATTTTTCTTTTCTTTACATTGAGGTGCAATCCATACTGAAGGCTTTAATCTTTGATTTTCACCACTAAGTATTTCAAGTCTTCTTAACTTTCAGCAAGCAAGGTTGTGTTTTCTGCATATTGCAGGTTGTTTATGAATCTTTCCCTAAATCTGATGTCATGTTTTTCTTCATAAATATGGTTTCTCGGGTTATTTGTTCAACACACAGATTGAATAAGTATGATGAAAGGATACAACCCTAACACACGCCTTTCCTGATTTTGAAGTGTTCGATAGCCCCTTTTGCTGCCTTCTGAACTGTGTATAGGTTCCTTATGAACAGAATTAAGTGTTCTAGATCTCCCATTCTTTGCAACATTATCCATAGTTTGTTATGATCTGCACAATTGAATGCCTTTGCATCGTCAATAATGCATAAGTGAACATCTTCCTGACCCATTTGATGTTGGAAATATTTCTCACTCTGTGTTTCCATGTTCTCTTCTGAATCCAGCTTGAATTTCTGGTAAATCCTAGTCAATGTATTGTTCCAATTGCTCTAAAATTATTGTGAGCAAAATTTTACTTACATGCGATATTAATGATATTGTTTAATGATTTCAGCATCTCATTAGGTTACCTTTCTTTGGAATAGGAATAAGGATCTCTTCCAATAGGTTGGCCAGGTAGCTATCTTCCAAATGTCTTGGCATAGATGAGTGAACATTGCATCAGTTTGTTGAAACATTTCAATTTATATTCTGCCAATTCCTGTAGCCTCGTTTGTTTGTTTGTTTTTGCCAATGCCTTCAGTGCAGCTTGGGTTTCTTTCTTCAATACCAATGGTTCTTCATCATATGCTACCTCTTGAAATCGTTGAACATTGACTATTTTTGTCGCAGTGATTCTGTCTATTCCTTTCACGCTTCCTGTGTCATTTAAATTTTTTTCAAAGAAACCTTAAATATTGCAGCCCAAGGCTTGAATTATTTTTTTGGTTCTTTAATCTTGACAAATGCTGAATTTTTTGTTTTATAACTCCAGGTCTTTTGCACATTTTAATAGTTGGCTTTGTCTTCTTAAACTACCCTTTAATTTTTTCTGTTCAACTATTTTACTTGCTCATTTCTTCCAGTTGCTTTAACTTTTCTACACTCAAGAGAAATGTGTAATTTGTAGGTTCTGGGTTGTAATTGCAAAAAACTTATTGATAGACTTGAGAAAAACAATGACCTTCACTGATGATTTCACAATGACATGAATCATGTAGTTTTATACTTTATAAAGTGTATTTACCTCTATTATCATGATTAATTCTCATAACAATTTTGTATAGCAAAGGACTCTTGGGACACACACGTCAAATTTTCTAATACATATCAGAACCACAGTCCAAGTGTTCTGTTTAGGAGCCTCCCATTTCACTCCCACTCTACTGATATAACACATGGCCTTTAATATAAAAATGATTCTACTGTGCTGCTGTTACTATTTTCAACAGCACTATTACTACTACTAAGGAGCCCTGGTAGTTTAGTGGTTACAAATCGGCCTGCTAACCTCAAGGCCGTCAGTTCAAAACTACCAGCTGCTCCGCAGGAGAAAGATGAGGCTTTCTGCTCCTGTAATGACTTACAGCCTCGGAAACCCTGTACAAGGGCCGTTATAAGTCGGAACCAACTCCACAGCACATAACAATAACAAAATTACTACTACTATCCATTATTCATACCAATCACTGAGTTAGGTGCCTTCCCTTATTTAGATTGATTAATTTTTACAGCAATCCTATTGTCATTTTTAGGTGCTATTCAGTTGGTTCTGCTCCATAGTGACACTATGCAGAACAGACAAAACACTGCCTGCTCTTGAGTCATCCTCACAATTGCTGCTGCACTTGAGCCCATTGTTGCTGCCACAGTGCCACATCTTCCTTTTCACTGTCCCTCCACTTTAATAAGCATGATGCACTTCTTCAGGGGTTAGTCCCTCCTGATATTTAAATTATGGCCATCTTGGCTTCTAAGAATCATTCTGGTTGTACTTTTTCCAAACACAATCCCATAAGGTGATATTTTTATTTATTCTTATATCAGATGAGGTAACTGAGTCACAGAGGGATTGCAGAGCTAGTAAGTGGATAAACTGATATGTGATCCAGATTTTTCTAATCCCAAACAACAAAATCTGTACCTGTGGTTGGTTATAATCCCATTTGGGAATGTGTTGTCTTTGGTATGCCAATGAAATAGGCTTAGTTTATAGATTGTGTCTTGAATACATCTCATAAAATAAAAAAGGAGCAGGCTAAACACTCAGAAATGGGAAAGGATAGATGCTAAGTCACATGGAGATCTTTATTTTTCTTGGATCAACCATTAACACTCATGGAAACAGCATTGAAGAAATCAAACAACATATTGCAGTGGGAAAATCTGTTGCACAAGACCTTTTTAAAGTGTTGAAGAACAAAGATATCAGCTTTAGGACTAAGGTATGCCTGACCCAAGTCATGGTATTATAAATAACCTCATATGCATGTGAAAGTTGGACAGTAATTAAGGAAGACAGTAGAATAATTGATGCATTTGAGTTATGGTGTTGGAGGAGAATATTGAAAATATCATTGGCTGCACATAGAACAAAGGGATCTGTGTTGGAGGAAGTGCAGCCAGATTGCTTCTTGGAGGCCAGGACTTTGTCTCTCATACTTCGGACTTGTTGTCGGGAGGGGCCAGTCACTGGAGGGGGATATCATGGTTGGTAAGATTTAGGGTTAGAGAAAAAGAGGAAGACCCCAGTGAGATGGATTGGCTAAGTGGCAGCACCAATGGGCTCAAGCGTGGCAACAATCATCAGTTTGGCCCAGGATCAGACAGTGTTTCATTCTGCTGTGCATAAGGTCGCTATGAGTCAGTATTGACTTGATGGCACCTAACAGTAACAATTTGATTTTCATGCACTTCTGTTTTCCTCCTTCTTTTTAAGCACACACACTCTATTCAACTAGGTGGAAGTGTGTGATAATTTGGAGAGTATGCTGTTGTTGTTGTTGAGAAGTACTGTTGAGTCGGTTCTGACCTGTATAGGGTTTCTGAGGAGCAGCTGGTGAGCTTGAACTTCTGACCTTGCAGTTCAAAAGGCTTTGACGTCTGGCACATTAACTCACAGAGCCACATCAGGACTCTTGGAGAGTATAGGGAGACTAACTATTACAAAGGGAATTCTTTCTAACCTTCCTCTATGTGATGACTTCTTAGATTATTCTACATGCAGGTAAAAAAGAAAGGCAGGAAAAAGGAATGAAAATACCTATGTATTGAATATGACTCTTTATAAGGCATTGTAGCAGAATCTCTCACAACCATTCTTTAACTGACTCTTCAGAAAGCTCCTGAGGGCAACTACTTTTGCTCCCATTTAATAGATGAAAGAAACCCTTGACTTGCTCCCTCCTGTGACAGGTACTGAGAGAATAGTTAAAACACCCAACTGTCCTTGCTAGGAATTTATCAAGCAGATATATAAGAGATGTGGGATAAAAATAAAGAAAAGAGGAATGAGCATAGTGGTGGGAATGTAAAGATGGTGGTATTATATTAGTATAAAGAAACCCAAGTACTATCTGAACTTGATAATTATTGGATTAGATAGTCAAACAAATATTTGTGCAGTTAAAATATATTTGGCAACCTAATCAATCTTAATATATAATAGTAAATAAAATACTAGCCTTTTAAATTGAAAGGTTTTCTGCTTTTCCCAGAGCTGGCATAATTACTTATTCTTCTCTTTCTTCAACCTTCCACATTCAAGATTTGGTTAAAAAGAAAATTATGTTTTAAAAGAACCCAATCCTCTTGTCTCTGGATCCCACAGTGAATGGCTATTCAAATCAGTTTTCATTCAATTCATACTTTGAAAGATCAAAGAACTATCCTATATGCCCATTCCAGAAATCCCTCTGGGTTTAGACCATCATGAATATAAATCATTGTGTTTGTTATATTTCCAAAATGCCCATTCATCATCTCTCTTAGCATTGTTCAAAGGGACATGGGGCCAGTTCATCTGTCACCTTCACAAGGTTGTGTGCCTCTGTTTTGCAGCCACATAAGAACTCCAGACAATTAGCTGCTTAGTGCTGTGCATGCAGCCAAAGGTCTTCCCCACAGGAATGAGAAGACACTTCCTCAGAAGGAAGTTCCATTCAGGCACCAAGTGTGATTCTTAGTCAAGGGGGCTGCACCTCTTTCTATCCTCCAAGCAGGTCCAGCTTTTGTGTAGTAAGACAAAAGCAAACAATGGCCACCTCTTCTTTCCTGGAGGCGACAGTCAGAAGTAGATTATAAAGGTAGCTTTTGAAAACTCAGCTATTGAACTCCCTGCCACCCCAAGAACCTGACCTGATTCTACTTTCTGAAAACCCCAGGAAGTGATTGTTTTTTTCTTTAAGAAGCTCTCAGTTTGGAAAGATACAAACAAGAAGGAAAAGACCTTATTGCTTTCCAATAAGGTCTTAGAGAATATGAAAGCTAGAAGACTCCTTACTGATTATTGAGCCCAACCTCCTTAATTTATAAAAGAAACTGAGAGGAAATGATGGATTTATCCTAAGCCATACAGCCCTATGATATCTTCTTATAATATCATCAGAATAATCTGTCAATAAGATAAAACAGGTCATCATTCACTGGGTAAGAAAGACCATTCTCTAAACAGAATTGATAGCTTCTCACAGGGGCAAGGGCAAAGTCAAGTTATTTATTTAGACCTTACATTCTGCTTTGAGGAGGGTTTTTCCAAGGGTTAGTGGAGCCTTGATTAAAATTGGATAAAGATTGTGATGTAATAGTTTACAATTGATGGACACCGACAAGATTTTGAGGTGAGGGATTCAAAGAGTCTTTGGATATAAACTTGGTTGATTTAGTTTATTTTATTTTGAAACAAAGGAATTGATGGGTCTCTCTGCAAGTTTCTGGAATTAACAATGTAGTTATTTGCAACTTTTATCTTCTGGGTTTAATAAAGTAGTATAGACAGTAATCTGTATAATGATTGAATAACTTGGATTCTCAGAATCCAACTGCTGATTTACAAATGAAATTCTGCCATGAGCCATGCTGTTGCTGTTAAGTGCCATAGAGTCAATTCCAACTCATAGTGACACTATTTAGGATTTCAGAAGAGCAGTTGGTGAGTTTGCAATGTCAACCTTGCATATCATACTGATCTTGTCATCCAATGTAAACTATATCCCCTCTTAATTGCATAAAATGGACAGGAGGTCAGGATTCAGATCATTATTTTTACCCATTTTATGACCCAAGATTGTATTATCTGAGTCAAATGAGTAAAGAGCTTTTTGAAAAATTAAAAAAAAAAAAAAAAAAAAAGTTTTTTGAAAGGTGTTTGGGAGATAGTGGTGGTAGCAGGGACAGGAAATAAAAAAATTGGCATGAGATCAAGACTTTGAGGGTGGGAGAAGACTGGATATCTCAGAGAATGGTCCTTTCTGGAAGGACACTGCAAGGAGGCGACATTTGAAATGTGATCTGCATAAACAAATCAAGAGAGAAGCTTTCCAAGTGTAAGAGAAGCAATTACAAAAGGAGAGGATGGTGTTTGAGGAGAAGAAAGACATTTAATATCTGGGATAAAAGAAACAAAAAAGATAGGACCAAATAATCCAGAAGATGGAGATAATCCTGCTGTTGCATATGCAAAAAGCAGCTGTGCTGTTTTATCCCAGAGGCTGAGTCAATTGAAGTCAATCTTTCATGGTTAGTGAAAAAGACCCAGGTTCAGATTCTCCAAGGAGAGAACCAGAGAAATATTAAGTCATTTTCCATTTTTCCATTTTCCCATTTGAGAAATACATCAACTAAGCCAGCTGTGGGTTCTTCACAGAATAGTAAATTATCTTTTTTCTTCTCTTTTCCTTTTTGTTTGTTTGTAAGAAATGCCTGTGATTCCAGGATATGTTCCTCTTGTCTAAGCCACTATTATGCTCTAACAATTATTTTCAGTGTATGATTCTGCACTGTATGCTTTTTATTGCATCATAGTTACAGAAAATTGAAAATGAGTGCACAAAATGAAAGAAAAGATTGTTATACATTTTTTGAATATCAAGAGTACTCTTTGTGGCTCTTCTTAAGCAAAAATGATGTTTGTTAGGATGTAATTAGGCACACCATTTCCTTTTTTAAATATGTACATAAGTACTAGCATTTTGGTAAGGTGCTATAGAATAAACACTCAAACTCAAGGTAGGCTTGAATTGCACTGTCAGTAGTTTAAACTCACCAGCTCCCTCGAAAACCTACATAAGGTAGTTATGAGTCAGAACAAATGTCACAGCACTTAACAATATATTATTAACAATGATTGTTTAAACAAGATGGCGGATCAGGTAGCTGTGCTGTTAGGAGCTCCATCAGCAACAACACAAAATATCAAACCAAGCAGGCTCAGGGATGGTGCTAGAACTCTGAACCACATGTAAAGGAATATTTAGAAGCATGGAAGGCTTACAGTTAGGGGAATTTGTAGCAGAGTCAAGAAATCCATTGCTTTCTAATTCAAGATACTCAGCTGCTTCCGGAGCCACCATCTTGGGAGAGAACAAGTTGGAAAAAGATCACAACAGCCACAAATGCCTGACAAACTGCAGAGATACAGGTGTGGACATTCTTTTATTTATTTATTTATTTATTTTCATATCTGTTAATTGGTCTCTCGTCTGGCAACTCCATTCTGGTGACTAGAAGGGGTGCCTGAGCAAATGGACACTCCACACCCACCACTGGACGGTTTTATTATGCATGCAAACATATCTCCTCAAAATTTAAAGTGACAATTTTCACTTAAAGCCAAATGGTCACCACTCATCTGTCAGTTAGTCATACTGTAGTGGCTTGTGAGTTACTGTGATTCTGAAAGCTATGCCACTAGTATTTTCAATGCTAGCAGGGTCACCCATGGTAGACAGATTTCAGATGAGCTCCAGATGAAGACAGAATGGGAAGGAAGAGTGATGAACTACTTCTGAATCTTTAGTCACTGAAAACCTTATGAATAGCTGAGAAACACTGTCAATTATAGTGCCGGAAAATGAACCCCTCAGGTTGGAAGGCACTCAAAAAGCGACTGGGGAAGAGTTCCCTCCTAAAAATAGACTTGACCGTGATAAAGCGAATGGAGTAAAGCTTGTAGGAAAAAAGCCCATGGAACCTTCATTTGCTGATGGGGCACAACTCAAAATGAAGAGAAACAGCTATAACATCCATTGAAAATCGGAACATGGAATGAATTAGGCATAAATGTGGGAAAATTGGAAGTTGTCAAAAATGAAATGGAACACATAACCATTGATATCTTAGGCATTAGTGAGCTGAAATGGACTGGTATTGGCCATTTTGAGTCTGACAAACACATGGTTTACTATGCCGGGAATGACAAATTAAAGAAGAATGGTGTTGCATTCATTGTCAAAAAGGACATATCCAGATCAGTAATGAGGTACAACGCTGTCTGTGATATTATAATATCCATGTGCCTTACAAGGAAGCACTCGTGGAAGCAGCGGTCAAGAGATCAGATGACGATTGCATTGGGCAAATCTGCAGCACAGGAACTTTTTAAAGTACTGAAGAGCAGAGATGTAAGCTTGAGGACTAAGGTGCGACTGACCCAAGCCATGGTATTTTCAATAACCTCATATGGA
>NW_006408575.1:9048262-9048873 GCF_000296735.1 Chrysochloris asiatica | reverse complement strand
CAGACATTGTTTCGTTCTGCTGTGCATGGGGTCGCTATGAGTTGGTTCCGACTTGATGGCACCTGACAACAACAACAACAACAGGGAAGCCCAGTTAATACCACTATTATTCAAATTTATGCACCAACCACTAAAGCAAGTCAGGATGAAATGCAAGAATTCTACCAACTTCTTCAAATATGCAGTCAAGATGTATTGATCATTCCTGGTGATTGAAATGCAAAGGTTGGAAGCAAAGAGGAAGGATCACTAGTTGGAAAATATGGTCTTGGAGATAGGAATGATGCTGGAGAATGCATGATAGAATTCTGAAAAACCAATGACTTGTTCATTTAAAATATGTTCTTTAGACAGCATAAGAGATGACTATACACATGGACCTCACCAAATGGAATACATAGAAATCAAATTGACTATATCTGCAGAAAGAGCAAAGTTGTCAGCTTGAGGATAAACTATGGTATTTTCAATAATCTCATATGCATGCAAAAGCTGGACAGAGAATAAGGAAGACCCTAGAAGAATTGATGCTTTGAGTTGTGGTGTTGGAGGAGAATATTGAAAGTGCCATTGGCTGTAAAAAGAACCAACATATCTATGTTGGAAGAAGT
>NW_006408575.1:9040577-9048112 GCF_000296735.1 Chrysochloris asiatica | reverse complement strand
TTGATTTCATCACTGTTGCTTCCATGAAGGTTGAGAATTGATCCAAGAAGAATGAAGTCCTTGACAACTTCAATCTTTTCTACATTGATAAGAATGTTGTTTATTGGTCCAGTGGTGAGGATTTTTGTTTTCTTTACACTGAGATGCAATCCACTTGATCTTCATCAGTAAATATTTTAAGTATTTTAAATATGACCTTGAACATATCCACCTGAACTTAGAGGTCATCTGAAGAACAGATTTGATACATTAAACACTAAAGACCGAAGACCAGAAAAATTGTGGGACGACATCAAGAACATCATACAGGAAGAAAGCAAAAAGTCATTAAGAAGATAAGAAAGAAGGAAAAGGTCAAAATAGATGTCAGAAGAGACTATGAAACTTGCTCTCCAGCATAGAGATACTAAAGCAAATGGAAGAAATGAGGAGGTCCAAGAGCTCAACAGAAAATTTCAAAGATCAGCTCAAGAAGATAAAATTAAATATTACAACAAAATGTGCAAAGATCTGGAGTCAGAAAACCAAAGAGGAAGAACACGCTCAGCAATTCTCAAGCTGGGGGAACTGAAGAAAAAATTGAAGACTTGACTTTCGTTTTTGAAGGATTCTCTGGAAAAATTATTGAATGATGCAGAAAGCATCAAAAAAGATGGAAGGAATACACAGAGTCACTGTACCAAAAGGAAATAATTGATGTTCAATTATTTCAAGAGGTAGCATATGATCAAGAACCAATGATACTGAAGGAGGAAGTCTAAGTTGCACTGAAGGAATTGACAAAGAACAAGGCACCAGGAAATGATGGAATGAAAATTGAAATATTTCAACAAAATGAGGTGGCACAGGAGACACTCACTTATCTATGCCAAGAAATTTGGAAGACACATAACTAGCCAACAGATTGGAAGAGATCCATATTTGTGCCTATTCCTAATAGAGGTGATGCAACGGAATGTGACAATTATTGGACAATCTCTTTGCTATACCATGTGAGTAAAGCTTTACTAAAGGTAATACAGAAATTGCTGCAAGCATACATTGATGGGAACATTCAGAGGTTCAATCCAGATTCAGAAGAGGCCGTGGAATAAGAGATATAATTTCTGATGTCCGGTGGATCTTGGCTGTAAGCAGAGAATATCAGAAAGATGTTTACCTGATTTTTTAATTTTTTTTACAACACAAAGCCTTTTGATTGGGAACACTGAATGGTTTAAAATTATGAAAATCTGTGCCAGGGTCATATTCTTTCACCATACTTATTCAACCTGTATGCTGAGCAAATAATCTGAGAAGCTTTGTTCTATGAAGAAAAACGTGGCATCAGGATTGGAGGAAGACTCATTAACAACCGGCGACAAGCAGATGATACAACCTTGCTTGCTGAAAGTGAAGAGGACTTAAAATATTTACTGGTGAAGATTTTGCCTATAGAACCCTTAAATATTGAAAGTCTAACTTGAAATTTTACTTCAATTCTTTAAGCTTGAGAAATGCTGAGCGTTTTCTTACCTTTTGGTTTTCTAACTCCAGCTCTTTGCACATTTATTATATTTGACTTTTCCTTATCTTGTTGTTGTTGTTAAGTGCCATCGAGTCGGTTCCGACCCATAGCGACCCTGTACAGGGTTTCCGAGGGTGTAAATCTTTACGGGAGTAGAAAGCCTCATCTTTCTCCCGCGGAGCGGCTGGTAGTTTCGAACCGCTGACCTTAAGGTTCACAGCCCGATTCGTAACCACTACGCTACCAGAGCTTTTTCTGTTCAGTTCTTTTATCTTATCATTCATTCCATTTGCTTTATCATCTCTATGCTAGAAAACACATTTCAGAGTCTCTTCTGGTATCCATTTTTGTCTTTTCCTTCTTTATTTTCTTCTTAATTATATATAGTCTTTTTTTTTGTATGGTGATATTGATGTCATCTCACAACTCATTTGGTCTTCAGTCACTGGTGCCTTATTCATCAAATCTGCTTTTGAAGTGATCTCTAATTTCAGGTGGGATATGTTCAAGGTCATATTTTGACTCTCATTAACATGTTTTAATTTTATTCAACTTAAGCCTGAACTTGCATATGAGGAAATAATGGTCTGTTCCACAGTCTACCTATGGTCTTGTTTTGGTTGATGATCTGAAACGTTTCCACCATCATTTTCCACAGAGGAGTTGTTTTGGTTTCTGTGTATTCCATCTGGAGAGGTCCATGTATATAATCATTTGTTATGTTGTTTAAAAAAATATTTCCCATGAAAAAGTCGTTGGTCTTGAAAAATTGTGTCATGGGATCTCCAGCATTGTTTCTATCACCAAGGCCATATTTTTCAACTACTGATCCTTTCCAATTACCAATACTTATCAACACATCTTGACTGCATGTTTGCTCAATTTCAGACTGAAGAAGTTGGTAGAATTCTTCAATTTTGTTACCACTGGCTTCAGTTGTCCATGCATAAATTTTAATAATATTTCTTTTAACTGATCTTCCTTGTAGGTGTATGGATATTAATCTATAGCCAACAGTGTTGTACTTCAAGACAGATATTGAAATTTACTTTTTGATAATGAATGCCTATCCATGCCTCTTTAATTTGTCATTCCCTGCATAGTAATCCATGTGATTGTCAAATTCAAAATGGCTAATACTAATCGATTTCAGGTCACTAATGCCTAGGATATCAATGTTTATGTATGCCATTTTATTTTTAACAATTCCTGGTGTGGTGGTGTAGGATCAGTACTAGCCAGAAAACCACAAGGTCAGCAGTTCGAATCCACAAGCTGCTCCTTGGAAACCCTATACAGGTTCACTATGAGCTGGAACCTACTTGACAGCACTTAACAACAACAAATTTTCCTAGACTTATATTTCATACATTCTATGTTCTAATTATTAATGGATGTTCACAGGTGCTTTCTCTTATTTTGAATTGCACACCATTAGCAAATAAAGGGTCCTGAAAGTTTTACTCCATTTGCATCATCACTGTCAACTCTACTTTGAGGGGGCAGTATTTTGAGTTCCTACCAACCTGAGGGATTCATTTTATGGCACTGCAACTGATAATATTCTAGTGCTATTCATCATCATTCTTTATTCAATATTTTGGTGCTGACAGTGCTCCACTGTTATTCAAGTGTTTCAGTGACTAAATATTTGGAAGGAGTCTGTCTCTTTTCACTAAGTTTAAATTATAAGAATGATTATTATTTCATATAAAATGTGTAGTCACAGCAATCCCAGAGAAATCTAGTAATCCTATAAGGCAACCATGTCATCACAACCAATAGGCTTTTCTTTCCTATTCCCTCTGTTTTCTTTGAGTGATGTCTCTGCTCCTTAGACTAGCCATGTATGATTACAAAGAGGCTGTTGCATCATCAGATTTTATATTTTCACACTGATGCACTGCTATGGATTGAACTGTTTATACAAAAATATGTGTTACAAAGAGGTGGCAAGATGGCAGACTAGGCAGAGATGCTACACAGACCCTCTAAAACAGAGGTGGGAGTGGTTTTTTTTTCTGCCAGGATTTGTAACATCGTTCATGAGCCATACAAAATTGACAATTCAAATATTAGCCTGCTATATTTGGTCAAACACTTAATTAAGTCACATCCTAGTGTGGCACTGTAGGTTAATGTACTGGACTGCAAAGTTGGTTTGAACCACAAGGTTAATGGTTCAAGCTCACCAGTTGCTCCTTGGAAACCCTATACAGGGTTGCTATGAGTTGGAACAAACTCCATGAAACTTAACAACAACAACAACATGATGGCTGGACTCTGGTTGCCTTGGCAGGGTCAGGCTAAATGATTTCATGGTTCTTATATGGCCTGTGGGATGGACTTTCCCCTTACCTGCTCTAAAACAAACATTCAGAAAACCAAATGAAACAAACACAGATGGTAATTCTGAAATCCCTAACTTCAATTGGTAGAGAACTGGTTGTTGTTGTTGTTGTTATGTGCCATGGAGTCGGTTCTGACTCATAGCAACCCTGCACAGGGTTTCCTAGGCTGTAAATCTTTATAGGAGCAGAAAGCCTTATCTTTTTCCCACAGAACAGCTGGTAGTTTCGAACTGCTGACCTTGAGGTTCACAGACCAATTTGTAACCAATACACTACCAGAGTGGAGTTAGTGTTTAATAGGAGAGAAAGTTGAGTAGCTGTGACAAAAAAAAAAAAAAGAATAAAATAAATAAATAAATAAACAAATAATAAGGAGACAGATTGGTGATCTGTGCCAGTCCACCATTTGTAGTACAAGGCAGAAATCTAAAGTTGTATGAATGACTCATGGAGAGAAAGATGCGATTTGTTTCTTGTTCCCCATATTCCTCTTGTGACTAGAGGTGTGTGCAGTCCTTACCTGCATATGCCCTCTGAGAAGCTCCTGCTATCTGGGGTTGGAACTGCATGGTGTTGAGCAGCATAGTGTGAGCGTATCAAAGTGGTTGGAAACTATACACACAAACCCAGGCATCTGGATTCATGTGAATCTGTTCCAAACCTGCAGAGTCAGCCCTGGCCAGTCAAGGACTATTCTACTCTAGGAAAAGAAGCTGAACCAATGTGGATTAGGGGAAAATAATGAGAGAGATGAACAGGTTATTTGTGCTGGCTAGCCAGATATGGAATGACCATTGTGAATATTCATGGATGGAATTTTGAAGTTAGAGAGCAGCTCGGTGGTGCAGAGGCATACTACTTACTGTTGGAAAGAAAAGGCCTTTTTTTTCTTTTCACCCTAGAGAAGGACATCATGTATGGAAAAGTACAGGGTCAGTGAAAGAGAGGAAGACCCCTCCAAAAGATGTATTGGCACCATGGCAAAACAATGGGTTCAACCATAACAACGGTTGTGAGGACAGAAGAGGATCTGGCAGTATTTCTTCTGTTGTACATAGGATTACTATGAGTTGGAACTAACTCAACAGCACCTACCAAGAACAACAACCCCACATTATCCTGGTGAGCAGAGGTATGAACAGCCCACAGGTGCATACAACCCCAGAGAAGCACCTGCTCTCATGGACACATGGTGGTGAACTACATGGTGATAAGCCTCATCAAAGGGAGCTATCCACACCAATCCCGATGGCTGGATTCAGGTGAAGTCACCTCCAAACCTGCAGAGCCAGTTCTGAATTAAAAGGAACTCTTGCCTCTGGCTAGGAGCTCTGGTAATGTAGTGTTTTTGAATCAGGCCGCTAACATTACAGTCAGTTCAAAACTACCAACTGTTCTGTGGGAGAAAGATGAGGCTTACTGCTCCCGTAATGATTTACAGCCTCAGAAACTCTGTACAGTGTTGCTATGAGTCAGAACTGACTCCATGGCACACAACAACAATAGCAACAACAACAACTTGCTCTGGCTGCCTTCTGGGGCAGAAGGACCTTGATGCCAGATTCTTTAGATTCTGTACAGATTACTTCTGGATTGGGTTCCCCAAAATAGAAAACACAGAGACCTATAGGAATTTAGTTTAGGGAGGAGTGCTAATGACTTATCCCTTGTCCACCTATCACTTGAGCAACTTGACCCTCCCAGAGTTTTCTCCTCTCTGGGACTGACATCTCCCCTGTTTTTTTTTTTTTTGTTGTTGTTGTTGTTTGTTTGTTTGTTTTTCCTTCCTTGATTTTATTTATTTTTCCTTACCTTACATTTTATCCTTTCTATTTCTGCCTTCATTTTTTTAAACCACTCTCTGTTCTCTTTCTATTTTCATTTTCTCATTCCTATCCATAATTGTGTTTAATGTATGTTCTTTCTTTTTAATTTCTCCCTTATCTTTTTTTAATGTTTTATTGTGAATTTTGTGATAGCTTACATGAGAGAGCATTAGCTTTACATTCATCCTGTCGTATATCATTACATTGCCATGGTTACAATCCCCTCCATGCACATCAACCAACTAAAGGGTATACCCTGCAAGCCTGCCTCCTGGTCATCAGCACACAGCCCCTCTTCCTCTCTAGGTCTAGAGTTCCCAGCCACTCCATCTCTCCACACCATAGTCTCTGCCTCCATCTCTGACATCACTGTTTCTCTGGGTAGGGTCTCGCACTCTGTTGTTCTCCCTTGATGGTCCCAGGGACCTCTGCTCCTGAACTTCAAAGTCAATCACTCCCTCTTTTTGCTACGAAACATCTATCTTTACATTTCCAAACCTCATAGTCAGTCCTGATAGTAATTATTCACTATTGTACCACATGAGTGCTAGCCCCATCTCCTTTCATCAGCCCCAACCAGACAGATTGGATACTACTCAGTGGAGATTCTACCTTCCTCTGTGCCCTCTGGATGTAGGATCCCTCTTGATAGCTTGTAAGTCAGTCACTTCTTACCTTTGTAGCCCACCCCCAAATTTTGGGGAGCCAATGTCCATGTTGTCCATCCCTGTCTACCCTGAGAATCAAGGGAGTGGGAATGATTCTCACTGTAAATATTTGTCCCCTCTTTTGAGCTACTGCATTCATAGGTGTAGGTTAATTTCATCAAATTGTATCAGATTACTCTTTTTTCCTTTTCTTTCTTCTTCTAGTTGAGCTCTGATCCTCTAGCCATTAAAGCCAGGTCAAGCAGGTATTATCTGAAGTGTGGGTGTTCTTGTGCATATGCCCTTTCTTCTTATCAGCTGGGTGCTCATTCTCCACTCTAGTCCTCTGTGGCTATGTCATTGACTCTGGGTCCAGGAGTCCCCAGGTCTTGCCATACTGATGGCCAACCAGGTCTCCACCCAGGTTCACAGGAATCTATTGAACGTGGTTGGGCTTAGCTTGCAGGTTCATTGCCATTTTTCCCTCACTTCCCCTTATCGGTGACCAATGTTGTCACCAGTCAGAGCACATGTCTGCTATTGTATTCCCACTTAGTCTTAGTCTTGGAAGGGGATTTTCCCTGAGGGGACCCGATCACTTGCCTTAATGTCTCCTGGGCAAGTAACTTGCTTGTTATTGTAGTCAGTCTGACTGCCAGTATTTATTTATTTATTTTTGTATTTTTCCTGTTGGTCTTTCTTTCAAGAAGTATCTTCTGTTCTTCTAGCTGCTCCAGGCTGGTCTGCTTGTCCTTTCAAGTGGAAATTTCCCACCTCAGAAGATTCTGGAAGGGGGTTCAGGATTCCATCTATGGTCTTATACAATGGGGAGGCTCTGCAGGAAGCCTCCCCATTGTATAAGACCGTAGATGGGCAAGTTCTAGCTCCAGTTTAGGTATTCTAATTAGTCATAGGCAGAAGATGGACTTACAACCTTTTTATGGTGATATTTCTAGCTATTCCTCTCTCTCCCTCTCAAGTATCTATTTTATAATGGTGTGCAAGGGAAACCAAGATTCAAAAGTCAGCCATGTGTCTTGACATTATTTCCTCCCTTTTCCCCATTCCAACCATGTCTCAATCCCTGTATCCCAGAGCCCTGTTGTCCCAAGGTTGTGCATACATCACTATTTACCTCTGTCTCACTTAGCTCATGCAAACCTGCCTAATTGTTCTCCCATCCTCCTTGTTCTTCTATGCCCTT
>NW_006408575.1:9038296-9039752 GCF_000296735.1 Chrysochloris asiatica | reverse complement strand
CTATTCTCTAATCACACTTTCCATGAGTCAGTTAGTGAATGCATAAGAACACATCAACATATAATGACACCACAGTATCTCATAAACACAGATGATTTCTGTTCACATGAAAAAAAACCCAAAACAAAACAAAGTGACTCATATATGGAAGAGACAGAAAGCATTGTTATGAGGAAATAAGGCATTGGAACTCCATGAAAAACAATTCAAGAAAATGATATATAGTTTCCATCAAATGGTTGACAGAAAGGTCAAAGGAAACAAGGAAGAATTCAGAACACTACAGGAACAAACACAATGAAAAGGACTGGAGACAATACTAATCTGCAAAAAGAAATCCAGAAGATTAATACAAAGATTTCAGAAATGGATAATGCAGTGAAAGTGCATTAGAGTAGATTTGAATCAATGGAAGCCTGAAGTAGTGAGCATGAAGATAAATCTTTTAATACTAGCTTGTTATAAGTACAATCAGAAAAAAAGAAAGAAATAGTCTGAAAAAGCCTAAGATTCAAGTGGGACACCATGAAGAGGAATAATTTATGATTATTGGAATTTCAGAAAAGGACTAAACAAACAAACAAAAAAATCACTGAAAAAAAAAATCATCGAAGAGTTATTGGAAGAAAACGTCTCTAGCATCAGATAAAACATAAAGTATTCAAGAATCTGAATGATTCCCTTGCAGGATGTTGTTGTTGTTAAGTGCTGTCGAGTCAGTTCAGACCCATAGCAACTCTGTACAGGGTTTCCAAGGAGCAACTGGCGAGCTTGAACGACATACCTTGCAATTCAAGCAACTTTGCAGCCAGTGCATTAACCCACAGCATCACACCAGGACTCCAAAATAGATTCCCCAAAGAAAATCACCAATATGCAAATAAAACAAAAATCTTCACCATTGGACCAATAAATAACATCATGATAAATGGAGAAAAGATTGAAGTTATCAAAGACTTCATTTTGCTTGGATCCACTATCAACATTCATGGAAGCAGTTATCAAGAGATCAAATCACATATTGCATTAGATAAACATGCTGCACAAGACCTCTTTCAAGTTTTGAAGAACTAGTATCAGTTTGAGGTCTAAGGTGCACTTTGCTCAAGCCTTGGTATTCATTTCTTCACCTGTGTGTGAAAGTACAAAAATGAATAAGAAAGACCACAGTAAAATTTGAGTTATGGTGTTGGAGAAGAATATTAAAAGTACTGTGGATTGCTAAAAATACAAACAAATCTATGTTGGAAGACGTACAACCAGAATATTACTTAGAAGCCAGCATGGTGAGACTTCATCTCTCATAATGCTGATATGCTATCAGGAAGGACCAGTACCTGGAAGAAGGACATCATGCTAGGTAAAATGGAGGGTCAGTGAATAAGAGGAAGAACCCAATTAGATGGATTGACACAGTGCTAACAGCATTGGGCTCAAGCTTAAAACAATGCCTGTA
>NW_006408575.1:9019459-9020058 GCF_000296735.1 Chrysochloris asiatica | reverse complement strand
AAGGAATTGGCAAAGAACAAGGCACCAGGAATTGATGGAATCAAAATTGAATTCTTTCAAAAAAGTAAGGTGGCACAGGAGGCACTCACTCATCTCAGCCAAGAAATTTGGAAGACAATTATATGGCCGACTGACTGGAAGAGATCCATATTTGTGCCCATTCCAAAGACAGGTGACCCAACGCAATGTGGAAATCATCAGACAATCTCATTGATATCCCATGCTAGTAAAGTTTTACTAAAGGTAATACAGAAATGGTTGCAAGCATACATTGACAGACAACTTCCAGAGGTTCAATCCAGATTCAGAAGATGCCATGGAATAAGGGATATCATTGCTGATGTCCAATGGATCTTGGCTGAAAGAAGAGAGTATTAGAAAGATGTTTGCCTATCCTTTATTGACTATGCAAAGGCTTTCGATTGTGTGGGTCATGACAAGCTTTGGACAACATTGCAAAATGTAGGTATTCCAGAACACTTCATTGTGCTCATGAGGAATCTGTAACTGGACCAAGAAGCAGTTATTCAAACAGAACATGGGAACACTGAATGGTTTAAAATTAAGAAAGTTATGTGACTAGGTTGTACTTTTTCACC
>NW_006408575.1:9009918-9019359 GCF_000296735.1 Chrysochloris asiatica | reverse complement strand
TATCCTTCTTGAGCGACTTGTCCCTGCTGACAATATGTCCGAAGTATTAGAGATGAGGTCTGGCCATCCTAGCCTCCAAGGCTCACTCTGGTTTCACTTCTTCCAAAACAGATCTTTTGGTTCTTTTGGCACCCATGCCACTTTAAATATTCTCCTCCAACACCATAACTCTTCTTCTATGGTCTTCATTATTCACTGTCTGGCTTTCTCATGCATATGATGTTATTGAAAATACCATGGCTTGGGTCAGGTGCATCTTAGTCCTCAAGCTGACATATTTGCTCTTCAACACTTTAAAAAGGTCTTGTGCAGAAGATTTGCCTAATGCAATGCGTCATTTGATTTCTTGACTATTGCTTCCATGAGTGTTGATCCAAGAAGAATGAAGTCCTTGACAACTTCAATCTTTTCTCCTTTGATAAGAATGTGGTTTATTGGTCCAGTGGTAAGGATTTTTCTTTTTCTTTACTTTGAGTTTTAATCCATTCCAAAGGCTGTGCTCCTCCAGCATTAAGAGTAAAATTCAAATTCACTGAAAACAACAAATGCTGGGAAAGGTATGGAGAGATTCAGACAGTCCTGCATTGCTGGTAGGCCTTTAAAATGGTGCAACCACTGTAGAAAATGGTGTGGTGCTTCCTTAAAAATTTGTAAAAAGCAATACTGTGTGACACATCAATCCCTCTATTTGGTTGTATTCCATTGAGGGGCACTTAGACTGTCTCCACCATTTTGCTATCGTGAAGAGTGCTGCAATGATCATGGGTATGAATATATCTACTCATGTCATGGCTCTTATTTTGGGGGGACATATAACCAGTAGAGAGATTACCACTGAGATGGTTCCATCCCATAGTGACCCTTTATAAAGTTTCTAAGGAGCGGCTGGTGAGCTTGAGCAACCAACCTTGTGGTTTAAATTGACTTTGCAGTCTAGCATAATACAGGAGACAAAATAAATAAAACTTTTTGGACATTACCCAATCAATATCTTGAGGCAATGAGTTGCTGATCCTGGGATCTCACAACCATAATCTAAGGGGACACTATGGTCAATGTTCATAACAAAATCAATGTTCTACATACTACTTTGATGAGTAGTGACTGGGATCTTGAAAGCTCATGAGAGGCCATCTAAAGTGCAATTGTTGTTCTATCCATCTGCAGAAGAAAGAAGAGTGATGAGAATTGAAGATGTTTGGAATCAATTAGTCCAATAGACTCACGGAACACATGAACATCAGACTCCAAAACTTTGAAGCCATGACTAAATGATGCCTGGCTACTACTACCAACTGTTCTGAAAAGGATTGCATTCGAAGTTTCCAGATAGAGTAGAAGACAATGAGGAAGAAAACTCAAAAGGATAAAAAATTTTTTAAAAAAAGAGACAGGGCTTACTTGTCAAAAAGAGACTGGAGGAACCCAATACAATGGCCCTCAGGCACCCTTCAAGTCTGGAATGTAATTCACTCTGGTGGCCCAAGTTTCAACCAAGCAGTGGATCAAATGGGCAATATTTACTTGGGAACAAGGTTAGGAAGGAGGGTGAAATGGAAATAGGAACCAAAGAAAGTGTGATAATTGTTGTTACATGAAGGAAATTACAATCATTGAGATGAAACAAAGTGTATGATTTCTTAGATGTAAATCTGGTAATCTTCTTTGTAAATCTTCACTCAATTCACAACAAAATGTTTCAAAAAAAAAGAAGAAAAACATGATTCTAAAATAAGACTAGAATGATAGTTGTATTGTTGTTGTTAAGTGCCGTTGAGTCAGTTCTGACCCATAGCGACCCTGTACAGGGTTTCCGAGGGTGTAAATCTTTATAGGAGTAGAAAGCCTCATCTTTCTCCCACGGAGCGGTTGGTAGTTTCGAACCGCTGACCTTAAGGTTCACAGCCCGATTCGTAACCACTACGCTACCAGAGCTCCATTTAAATGGGTGAGTTATACAGTATGGGAATATTATCTCAATAAAGGAGTGCTGGTGTGATGCTGTAGGATCAGCACTGAACTGTTAATCATAAGTTGGCAGTTCAAGTCCACAAGCCATTCCTTGGAAACCCTGTACAGAGCAACTATGAGTTAGAATCAGTTTGAAGCCACTTAACAACAGCAACAAAATCCTAAAGAATAAAAATCCTAAAGAATAAATGATACCAACATTTCTTAGCTTTAAAAAAGTATATTTGTTGTAAATTCTAATACCTCGATCTGTGGCTGTAATCCATTTGAGAATAGAATTTTATTATGTTAATAAAAACATATAAGTCAGTGTCGTTGTTATTTTAGCTGCCATTGAATTGCTTCCAACTCAGAACGATTCTGTATAGGGTTTTCAAGGAGCAACTGGTGGGTTTCAACCACCAACCTTGTGTTTAGCAGTACAATGCTTATTCTACATCATGACACCAAATAGAGTGTGTTTTAAGCCCATGAATTTTAGATATAAAAATTGTAGGTTAGGCATAGAAAAGGAAACACAAACAAACAGAGAGGAAGATATGTATTAAAGGAAGATTGTCAAAGAACCAAGGAACAGAAGCCGAAAAGAGAAAAGGATATTACCCCAGATCACACACAGAGATAAAGCCTTCCTCTTGAACTGCCACTTTTAACCTTCTAAACTGTGAGAAAATAAATTTCTGTTTCTTAAAGTCATCCACTTGTGGTATTTTTTGTTACTGCAGTTCTAGATAACTAAGACAGGGCCTTTTGCCAAAAAGGGTGGTTTCTCATCTCAGTCAGCTTGTCTTTTCTTTTTTGTTTTAAATAGAAGAGAGAGAAACATTTATCAGAGGCCTACTGATCCATGCTAAGCTGCAAAAGGAAGTAATGAAATTGAGTACCTCATATTTTCAATTTCTTGTGTGTGTGGGTTTGCATGTCTGTAGTGGGGTTTTGTCAACCAGAAAAAAAACTGGGAATGGCTTTTTGATTGGCAACTAGCAACCTCTCTCCTGTAATTTCTACCACTATTAAAATACACACATACAAACACAGAACAAAGATTTATTTTGCTCACCTCACTTGTGTGTGTAAGTGGTTGGTTCCCTGGTAAAATATCAATTAAACAAAATTTTAAGTTTTTGCTTTTTGCTTTTTTTGTTTGTTTATTTTAATATATCTTGGTATTGAACACAAAATGCATAAAGTGATCTGATATTAACATTGCTATTTTTTATTATTTTTTTTATCCAATGAAGCAGAGTACAAAACACTAGACTGAGGTCTGGCTTATAATACACTGAAGTGTATTATATAACACTTTGTACACATATGGTCTTTGAATTGACTGCTCTATGGCAGAACTTGGGAAATGCATAATTAAGCACTAGATTGCCTTATTGAAACTATTCCCTTTGGTGAATTAAGGAATAGAATAATGTGTAGATTGGAGCAAAAAGTTATGGAGCTAGAAGGAACAACTGGAAGCAGACATTTAATTCTGAAACGATAAGAGATAACACACACAATTCTGAAGGAACTATGGGCAAAACCAAAGTTGATTAACAGAAAGGGTAAGTGACTTATATGCATTGCTCAGGAATTGCTAGAAATAACCTGGATGAAACAGTCTGGCAGAATAAGGAAATTTTGGGTAGAAGAAGGAAGATTCTGGTAGAAGAAATAAGATTCTGGCAGAATAATAATTTATTGAAGTTTGAGGGATGGTGGTTTATTTGCAAGTATGGAAAATCCTGCCAGATGTAGATTATACAAAAAGAATATATATTTAAGATTAACTGAAAACAAGAGTATAGTTGTTTCAGAATGTATTAAAGACCCAAACACTGTCATTAGGATCAAGTATTTTTCCATTGTACCTGTGCTGACAAATTTTGCAGATGTGCATGGTGACAAGATGGCAGCAGTAACTCTGGCTTCATTTCCTTTTATTTTCAAGCAGAGTGGGAAGAAGGAGCCTCTTGTTTAATTGCATCCTCAAAAGTTTGATATTTACTCATTTGGAGAGTTTAGATTGGCCCTGGAAGGGAAGTTATTTAATTTGGTTTCTATGAGTCACCTTCAAGTTAGTTATGGTAACCCACCCACTTTATATAAACTAGAAGTGGAGTTGAGGGTGACCTGCCAGAAGAAATGTGAAGAAATAGGAAGAATAAACAGTGGGCTTCAGAAGATTAGCTGTCCACCACAGTGTTTAAGAGGAAAAGAGTGACCAGCAAGGTCCAGAAAATTCAAGATCACCTGAGTCATACTTCTGTGAAAAAGAATTTCACCAGTAAAAGACAAATTTCCGTGAGCAAGTTTAAATACATCTCTAAAAGCATATGTTATATTGAGATTCACAGAAGCCAGGTTGTTTTTTCCCCATGAGCATTGTAACTTTGCAAATAAAAGATTGCAGTGCAATTTCATATTGCAGCCCACATGACTTGAGAAAGTGAATCTAAGCTTCTCCTAAACCCATATCCCTGCAAGAACAAGTGGTAAATAAAACAAAAACCACTTTGTACATACTTCAAATTTTAGTGTAGATGAAAGGTAATTTTACTCTGAGTTGAAAACGAACTTCCTGGCATAAAGCAATTCCTATTAACAAATGGAGCAGTTCCCTAGTGACAAGATGGAGGCGTGCAACTGGTACATTTGTCATTTTAGCTCCAGGGGCAGACTTGAGGTGTTTTCATCATGCTAAAGTAGAATTATAGGTAGAAACATCACCATATTTGATATTTCATTGTTGCTTTGAACATGTTACATTCTAAATGGGAATAATTAGAAAATAGGATATAATATTCTGTATTTACTCAATTCTTAGATATATAAAAAATCAAAACTATATTTTATCAAATTCATCTTTTATCCATTTGTGCTGAATATACTATTTTAACTAATTTATTCCTCTGCTGAAATATCCTAAAACATCCTCATTCATATAGCTTGTATGCATTTATAATTTTATCCCGGTTAACCATTTTGCATGCTTAATCTCTCATATTGAATTGTGATCATTTGGAGGGTAGACCCATGTCTGAGTCACATTTATTTCCTTTAAAGTATACGTACTTGATGAGGTCCTAATGCTTGTTGATTGAACAAAATTGATCTTGCTTCCCCAGAGTATCTAACTACAAAGGTAGTTTTTTACCAACCTGGGAACTGAATAAGGGAAAAGAGTTGCTAATTCCCCCTATTCTCATAAGCTATAATTTTTTTTCCAGTTAGACTATTTCCTGAATGTAATTTAAATTGCTCCTGAAGTGCTTTGTGTCCATTTCATAATGAATATCATAAATCATTCAACACAGTTCGAAGAACCTTAAAGATTATCTAGGTCAGTGATTCGAAAGTTTTTGTTTGTTTTAAGAAGCTGACTCCTTTATTCAAGTGAAAGCTTGTGGGGAAGACATGACTATACAATAGCAACATTTAAATGCTGTTGACTAACAGAAGTGGGAGTGATGAGTCCAGAATCCTGGTTACTTGTCAGTCTCTGACCTGTCTCGGTGCCCAGACTGTTCATTATAAAACCTTTATGAAATGGTAGACACTTAGTCTGAAACGTCCTGATATTGACTTAGCTTTTCTTATTACAAGTAGGAAAGCTTTAGCTAGGAAGATTAAATGGCTTATGCAATGTCACACATATAGTTAGATAATCTACTTCAGTATTTTTTAGTACCAACCATATGCCAATTTAGATAATAGCAAAGAGATAAGACGCCTCCTAATAGACAGATAAGTTGTTGTTGTTGTTAAGTGCTGTCGAGTCAGTTCTGACCCATAGCAACCCTTTATAGGGTTTTTAAGGAGTGGCTGGTGAGCTAAAACTGCAGACCTTTTGGTTCAAACTGAATTTGCAGCACAGTGCATTTACCCACAGCACCACGCCAGGACTCCAATAGACAGGTATAGAAGTCACATTTCCCAACCCTTGGCCTCATAACTTTTGTAGTTACAATGGTTAAATCTTCCAATTCATGTGAGTCATTTTCTGTGGTTTAGCAAAGTCAAGGTTAAAGAATAAAAGGTTACTTTTAAAGTATGAGTTCCTACAGTGGGTCTGAAAATTGAGTTCACACTGGGTTCAAAGCCAGATGAGATCCCAGGTCACAATCACTGTCTCCTGTGAAAGCGTATGGTAACCCCATTTATGCACCTTGAACTCCTAGAACGTTTCCAATCATCAAGCACAGGAGAAAATGCCAGTCTCTAAGACAAGCTCACTCTTGCTAGGAAATCATTTATATTTCATGCATATTAGCACCCATGTACATAAAAAAGATGGGAAATGATAAATTTATCTTATCTATCCAGCTGCCCTGCTCAAGATGGTCCTGTGACTACTCAAATATAATTAGCAAGTGACTTTTCTCCCAATATGGGTGACTTAATCCACTGGCATCCACTCAGCTTCTATTGTCCACACAATATAATGTCATCCCCACATCATTATGGAATTTATATGCTGTTGGGAGTTAGAAAACGTGCACAGTCAGAATAAATGGAAAATATGCAATGAAGGCATAAATTATATACTCTGAGGTCTAAATGCTCCTGAATTGGAAAATGGTACTTATCAGTATATATTGGAATTATTGGTCTTCTGTGGACAAGAAAAGTTTATGAAAGTCTTGAAAGAGAAGGCAAATTTGAATTTAATGGGTGAATAGAAGCCAAAGGAGGTGGTATTATTTCAGATTATGTGTACGTCATAAGCAAATACAAGATTGATGGGATAAATTTGCCTTCTTTGTAAGTAACATGATCTGAACACTTAAAATGCGTTGAGCTTTGTATGCATCCCTTGGCAGTGATATTCCTCAGAACAATTTCGTTGGGAGGAATTATTATCCCTACTGTACACATGAATAACACACAGGTTAAATAACTTGTTTAAGACCATTTTGTTGTTGTTAGTTTTCATTGAGTCATATTTGCCTTGTGTATAACAGAGCAAAATGTTGCATGATTCTCTGTGCCATCTTAATGTCATTAGTGTATTTGAGCCCATTGTGTCTATTGGGTTAGTCCATTTCACTGAGGACTTCCCTTATGCTTGCTGACCTTCTACTTTACCAAGTATGATACGTTTCCCCAGCAAATTGTCTTTCCTGATTCTGTGTCCAAAGTTACAGGGCTGACGTACAGCCATTTTTACATCTAAAAAACATTCTGATTGTATTTCCCCTAAGACTTATTTGTTATTTCTTTGGGGAGTCTATACTATACTCAACATTCTTGACCAACATCACAATTTGAATACAGAATTCTTCTTTTTTTCTTTTTCACTGCCTATACAGATAATAAATTGTGCAGTTAGGATTTATGGTAAGTCTCTATGGTTCCAAAGAGCATATTATTAATTAAACCACGTGTTATTTTTGGTGCTGCAGAGACTATTCTGACTCATAGTGACCTTATGTACAACAAAACAAAACAATGCCCAGTCTTATACCATTGTCATAGTCATTCCTATGATTGAACCCATTGTTGCAGCCACTGTATCAATTCATATCATTGAGGGTCTTCCCTTTTTTTATTGACCCTCTACTTTACCAAGCATAATGACTTTCTCTAGGGACTGGTCACTCCTGATGACATGTACCAAATACATGAGATGACGTCTCTCCATCCTCACTTTTAAATAGCATTATGGTTGTAATTCTTCCAACACAAAGTCATATATTCTATCAGTCCATGGCATATTCAATATTCTTTGTCAACACCATAATTCTAAGGTAACAATTCTTAGTCTTCCTTATTCATTATTCAGCTTTCCCATCCATATGACATAATTGAAAATATGCTGGCTTGGATCAGATGCACGTCAGTCCTCAAAATGTTAACTTTGTTTTTTTAATACTTTAAATGGGGTTTTTGCAGCACATTTGTCCAGTGCACTATGTCATTTGATTTTTTGACTGCTGCTTCCATAGGTGTTGATTCAGGATCCAAATAAAATAAAATCATTTACAAATATAGCATGTAACAGTAACAACAACATCATGGAAGACACTCAAATACACAGTGTTGCAACACTGAGTTCCATAATATCAACAATCATGAAGATGACATAAGAATTGGGTTCTTGGTTAGATACCATGTGTCCTTCTAGGTACGATATTCATATAAATGATCTCACATTACCTGGTTCCCCAAGGCAGACTAAACATTCTTTTTATAACTGTTGTATTTCCAGTTTTTCCCCTTCCATTGGTTTCCAGACACACCCTTAGTGCCCACCTTTATCATCTACCTGTAGTGTAGACATAACTTCTGATTAAATCTGTCTTCTTCTACCTTAAGGACACATCGGGAAATTCACTACAGAATTTTTAGTACTTAATCCTCTACCTGGAGTTTTAAATCTCAACCCCTCTTCACATTCTTCTCATCTGTTCAATCTTTCATATTTCAGTGAAGGACTCCTTCACCTTGCAAATAAGTTTCTAAGTCATGACATGCCATCATTTTTCACTGAGTCAATTCTGACTGATGGAGACCCCATGTATGCCAGTATTGTTGTTGTTGTTAGGTATCATTGAATCAGTTCTAACTCATCACAACCTTATGCACAACAGAACGTAACACTGCCTGGTCCTGCACCAACGTCACAATCATTGTTACGTTAGAAACCATTGCTGCTACAACTGTTGTAATCCATCTCATTGGGATCCTCCTCATTTTTACTGATCCTCCATTTTAAAAAGCATGATGTCCTTTTCCAGGGACTGGTCTCTCCTGATGATATGTACTAAGTATGAAAGACAGGTCTCACCATCCTTGCTTCTAAGGAGCATTCTGCCTGTGCTTCCTCCAATACAGATTTGTTTGTTCTTCCGGCAGTGCATGGTACATATAATATTCTTCTCCAGCACTATTATGCATAGATATTTCTACTGTATTCCTTATTCGTTGTCCAACTTTCACATGCATATGTTGTTATTGTTGTTGTTAGGTGCCATCAAGTTGGTTCTAACTCACAGAAACTGTATGTACAACAGAACAAAGCAATGCCTGGTCTTGTGCTAGCCTCACAATCATTGCTAAGCTTGAGTTCATTGCTGCTGTGGTTGTGCTAATCAACCTCATTGGAATTCTTCCTCCTCTGCTGAAAAAAAAAATAATGAATGTACCATGGACTTCTAAAAGAACCAAGAAATATGTCTTGGAAGAAGTATAGTCAGAACAGTCCTTAGACATGAGGATGGTAAGACTTCAACTCGCTGCTTTGGACATGTTGTCAGAAAGACTGTCCCTGGAGAAGGAGATCATGCTGATTATGGAAGTTCAGCTAAAAAGAGAAAGATCTTCAATGACATAGAATGACATAGTGGCAGCTATAATGGACTCAAATATGGTATGTATTGTCGGGATGGCACAAGACTAGGCAATATTTTGTTCTATTGTACATAAAGTCTAATTTTGAGTCAGAACCAACTTGATGACACCTATTTTTTCTTTAGT
>NW_006408575.1:8999426-9007618 GCF_000296735.1 Chrysochloris asiatica | reverse complement strand
AAAAAAAAAAAAAAAAAACCCAGAACAAAGCAAAACTGACAAAGTGTATTGGTCACCTTTGCTCCAAGGTCCCCACAGCATTTTCCATGTTTTTTCTCCTCCCCAACTTGGTCTTGCTATTTGGTCTCGCCCAAGATGTGGACTCCAGGCCTCTGAACCCAGCAGATTCAAAAGTACATGATTTCTTACTTCAGCTTCAAGTTTCACTAGCTATAAGCCTTCAAACTTTTAAAATATTCCTAGCTCTTTGGTTCTGAGTTTTTGAGCTCTGCCCTGGATATGCTTTGCCTGGTATTCTGTGGTATGACTGATGGCAAACTTCACTGCACCTCCACCCTAGCTGCCATCAAACCCCTCCCCTTTCACTAATATTCTTTTAATATTCAGAAAACCTTCATGGTTTTCCCATAGTTTAAAACAGTCTGTTGTATCTTGAAATATCCTTGAATTTCTCGCCATTTGGAATTCTGTAATGATATTTTTCTCTTCTTTATGCTTTGTAGCTCTCTTGACAATTCAAATCCACCAGCCACTCCTCAGAAATCCTATATAATGTTGCTATGGGTTGGATCTGACTAAGGGCACTGAACAACGAGTGTGTTTACTTTGGATAATTTTAATCTGGATGGAATTCTATTATCATCTCCAGTTGTTGTCTATTGTTGTTGGTTTGCAGTCCAAAGGACTCATTTCAGTACTTTTTGGTAAAATTGTTTTATTTATCTGGAAATGCTCTAAATTGCCATCATATGTGAGGGACAGTTTTACTGGGTATATGTTTCTTGGCTGGCAATTATTTTCTTTCTGAGTTTTGTATATGTCTCTCTTTACCTTTTGGTTTGCATGGATTCTGAAGAGAAATCAGGTCTTGATCTTATTTGTTCTCTTTTGTAGGTACCTTTTGGTTTTTCCCTAGATGTTTTATGATTCTTTCCTTGTTTGTGATTTTAGAGAGTCTGATTATGATGTTGGTGATTTTCTTTTGATGTCTATACTGTTTGGGGTTCATTCAGCTTCTTGAATAGTGATTTTTCTCATCCTTCATGATGTTAGGAAACATTTCTTTCAACAGTTCTTCAACTATCTTTCCTGTGTTTTTCTTTGTCTCTTCCTGTTCAGGAATTCCAATTACCCATAAGTTATTCCTCTACATATTGTCCCACATGAATCTTAGTCTTTCTACATAGTTTTTCATTCTTTTTATTGATTATTGTTCAAGCTTACTACTTCTGGTTTCCATTGATTCAAATTTTCTCCTTTGCTCTTTCTATGTATTTTCCATTTCTGAAATCTTAGTACTAATCTTCTGGATTTCTATTTGCAGGTTTTCTATTGTCTCCAATCCTTTATTTATTTTGTTTGATTGTTCCTGTTGTGTGTTCCTGAATTCTTACTTGTTTTCTTCTATGTTTCTGTCAATTATTTGCATGTGCTAAATATCATACTCTTGAATTATTTCTCAGGTAGTTCCAATGCCTTTTTTTCCTTAAAAATATTTTATACTCTTGCTGTTGGTCTTCTCTGAGTCACTGTGTTTTTTGTTTTTTTTTTTCTTCATGTGAATAGAAATTGTCAGCTGCTTTTGAGACATTATGATGTTGTTATATTAGCACTAAGTAGATGATTGTATCTTAGTCTATTCTTAGGCACTCATCAACTGCCTCTGGTGAGTCTGAACAGGAGATGAGCTCTACACCATTCTCTGTTTGATGTTTGTGCAGTTCAAATTAGGATGGATTTGGCTGATGTTGGTTGTTGTTGATCTGTTGAATAGTAGCTGATATTGTCTCTCTCCCAGTAGATGGGGTTGTAGTGGGCATGGTTGTGATTGTGCCGTATGACTTATTTTCTGTCTTCTGTCAGGTAAGGCAAGAAAAGAAAACACACACAAGGGAGAAGGGAAACAAACACAAACAGTAAACAACAATGAAGAAAATAGTAAAGGGAAAAAAAGAAGAAAAGAAAACAGAAACAGTCAGCAAAAGAATATAAAAACGAAAGACTGAAATTAGGGAGAAGAAAATAAAATAGTAAAAAGAGAATAATAGAAGAGAGAAAGTAAAAAGAAAGACCACAATTAAGGCAATAAATAAGAAAAATGGAAAAGAGAGTAGAGAGTAGTAACAAAATAAGTAAGTAAATTATTAAACAAATAGGAATTAAAACAAGAAGAAAGAAAGAAACAGAAAAAAAGAAGAAGAAATGAAGGGGGGGAGAGAAAGTGGAGAAAGCAAGAGAGACAGGCAAAGGAGAAAGAATAAACAAACAAAAATAACGAAAGGGGAACAAACTAACAAACAAGGCAGGTACTAAATCCAAAGAGAATTCTGGGGTCTCCTGCCAGACACAGATCTTATGTTATGAGTGGGTAAGGGATGCTATGGTAACACTTAACCATAGAAGGAATTCCTATAGGGTTAGGTGTTGTCTGTCTTGTCACATAATCTGGAAGGAGTTTGTGCAGACCCCCAAGTAGCTGAGCTATCAGGATATAATGTCTAGCCACCAGCACAGATTCTTTTCTGTGCTTTCTTTTGTTTTTTTTCTTCTCCCCTATGTGTCTGGATAGTTGCTTCTTCTAGTGAGGGCTATCTAAAGACTGGCCAGGCTGACTCTACATATCTGGAGCAGAGCCTACAAAACAGAGACAATGTGGACAGATTCCTCTTTCTTTAATGAGGCCAACAACTGCTTTTCTCACCTCCCTGCAACTCTGACTGCCAGGAGAGTGAGAGAGTGAACAAGTTACCAGGCAAGTGTGGGGAGCCAAATGTATTGCACCTTTGTCTCTGTGAGTCATAGGTATGTTTCTGCAACTTTAGTAACTTTTTTTGTCACTGAAGTTGCTCACAAAAGCTCAAGATAACTGCGCCTGTCTGGTTGCTAGCTAGTATCACAAATATCTCCTATTGTCCATGCCTGCTCAGCTCTCTCTCCCAGTAAGCACTCAATTAATTTCTCTATCCCTTCATCTGAATCTCAGCATTCCAAAACTGTATCTGTATCTGTTTCATTTAGTTAGCTGTATCTTTGTCATAGATGGTCCATACAGCCTTTCTTCCTGTTCTGCCATCTTGCCACTTCCTCTGACTCTCGTTAATCACTACTAATTCCTAACATTCCTTGTGACATAATGTCTTTATTTAAAGGAGAAATTTGCCACCATTTAACAAAGACAAACTAGTAACATCATTATCTAAAATTCACTGACATCTGGAACAACAGATCCTAAGTGTGGTCTCACAAAATGTTTTTATTTATATATTTGTTTGTTTTACTCATTACTTGGGAGGCAAAGAGTTAGCCTACTACAGTTTGATTTTCTCTTTTGAGTAATTTTTTTGTAATGATTTTTAATTTCACTCTTGTAATGAAACTTCAAGTCTCATTACTAGCAACTTGATTAATTGGACTTTAGCTCTAGATGACAAATTATACCTGAAAAATAACTTGTGTGAAGGCAACTCATATTCTGTTCTAGAAAAGAAAATAAATATCTTAATTCTATATTCTTTTTTTTTTTTCTTTAGAAAGATAGGTGTACTTTAAAATTACAAATTTGACATCACAGAAACATTATTTTTAAGGAATCAAGCATGGGTCTCGCTTTAAAAAAATGTTATGCAGAAAATTTCTTTGTGACTTTCTTCTTTCCTCCTTCCGTTCTATCTCCTTCCAGTTTATAAATGGGATTCAAATGTAATTAATGCATTTATCCAACTCAGATAAACTCAGAGACTCAAATATCAGGCTTTGTGACAGAACTCTGGTCATTTCACTAAAGTTTGACATCAATGCATCAGTCCATATGCTAATTATGGTGGGTTAATTGGTTACAAATCCACATAAATATGCCATTACTCAGTCCTTGGTGTTGGACATTTTAAACATTTGCAGTTAATTTAAAAATCAAAACAAATCCTAGTGTCATAGAGTAAATTCCAAGTCATAGCCACCCTATGGGATAGAAGAGAACTGTTCCATAGAGTTTCCAGGGTTGTAGTGTTTATGGGAGCAAACTGCCACATCTTTCTCCCATAGAGCCTCTGGTGGGTTTGAACCACTGACATTTTGGTTAGCATTGGAGCACATAGCCAATTAGCCACCAGGAATTTTCACAGCTGAATTATAGAATGGTGTATTTTATCACATAGGCTTTTTAAACTCCTCATGTTATATCATTTAGGCATCAGATTTTGTTCTATGGTAAAATATGAAACCTCCATGTGTAGCCTATAACTTCTAATGTAAGAGCAGACTGAGCCAAATGGAAGTGAAAAAATTGGGTAGTGAAAAGTTTGGGCAGTGAGAAGGTTAAAGTAAGGAGTGACCATCACTTATTTTTTTGCCATTCTATTATAATAATTTCAGATATCTCTTTTACAGAAGCTGCTAGGAAGCTCAAAGTACATTAATTTATATTTTTCTAATGTAATTTCTACTTTAATTTGCATGATATTTGCTATTCCATTTCCATTTCATTAGCATCTTTTAGAAAGAGTATCATTTGCTACAATCAACAATAAAAACTTTTAAACAGATTCAATTTAATAATCTTGATTCCCAATCAATTAAGGTAAAGGGCAAGATGGTTTTCCAGTGACCAATGACAGGTGTATGACTGTATGTATGTGTACTTAAAATGGTCTTCACTGTAGATTGTATTTATACTGAAATGTTATTCATACTCAATATACGAAGTCTAGATTTGGCACTCAAACACTGGCTTGGAGCTGTCAATAAAGAAGGCTTAAAACTGAGAATTACTGGAAATTTGAGCTAATGACAGACAAGGACAGCTTGGAAAATATGAATACATTCATAAAGAATGATAAGGATTCAAAATTTAAAGAGTGTGATTGATCTCCTCTGAGTCTTCTACATTTTGAAAAAAACTCCAGCATAAGAGCTGTGGATATCTAAGAATGTATATAATCCCAATTTAACCTTACTTTATAGACATAATCTCTTTCTAATCTCTAATTCTAGGCCCTGCAATCTCAGTTGTCTATTGTTGAAAGGATTTGATAAAGTGGTGTTTATAAATCCCTTAGGTAAATGGCACAAATAAGTGCTCAATACACACTGTATATATTATAAAAATCCTGAGAGGTACCGTTACATGCTAGACTTCTAGATGAAAGTTTGGCAGCCAGAACTCACTCAGATATACCTTACAAGACAAGCCTGTTTATCTGTTTTTAACAGGTTACAGTTTTTAAAACCCTATGGAATTGTTGTTGTTGAGTGCTGTTGTGTTAGTTCTGATTTATAGTGACTGTGTATAGAGTTTCTGAAGTGTGACTGGTAAGCTTGAACCATCAACCTTGTTGTTCAAACTGACCTTGCAGTTCAGCACATTAGCCTGCAGTGCAGTAGAATGGTTCTAATCTGTATATGTGATTGATCTGAAACAAAAATTAAGTCTTTGACCACTTCAATCTTGTCTATTTTTATCATGGTGTTATTTAATAGTCTATTCTTGAGGATTTTTGTTTTCTTTACACTGATGTACACTTGTACTGAAGGCTGTTTTCTTTGACCTCCACCAGTAAGTACTTTTAGTCTTATCTGCTTTTAGCAAGCAGGTTGTTTCATCTGCAAACTGATGCAGAACTGGAGGCACTCACTCACCTATGCCAAGAAATTTGGAAGACAGCTCCCAGTCCAATTTTAAGAGATCCATGTTTCTTCCCACTCCAAAGAGTGGTGACCCAACAGAATGTGCAAATTAACAGACAATATCTTTAATACAAAATTTGTTAAAGATAATTCAAAAATGGCTGCAGCAGTATATTGACAGGGAGGCAGGTGCCAGAGGTTCACGATGGATTCTGATAAGAATGTGGAATATGGGATATCATTGTTGATGAATCTTTGCTAAAAGCAGAGAATACCAGAAAGATGTTTACCTGTGCTCTATTGATTATGGAAAGGCCTTTTGTTGTGTGCATCAGGACAAGCTGTGCATAACATTGCAGAGAATAAGTATTCCAGAGCAATTAATTCTGCTTATGAGGAACCTGTACATTGACAAGAGGCAGTCATTTAATTAGAAAAAGGGGCACTGAAAAATCAGAAAGGATGGCAACAATGTTGTATTTTTTCACTATACTTATTCAATCCATATGCTGAGCAAATATTTCAAGAAACTGGATTATATTAAGAAGAAAATGAACTCAGTATAGGAAGAAGACTCATTAACATCCTGTGATACGCAAATGATACAACCTTGCTAGCTGAAAATCAAAAGTGCTTAAAATATTGGTGAAAATCAAAGATCACAGCCTTGTGCATTGGTTGTACTTTATGTAAAAAAAAGAAAAAGAAAATCCTCACAACTGGACCAATAAATAGCATCATGAAACATGAATAAAAGGTTGAAATTGTCAAAGACTTCATTTTGCTTGGGTCAATCATTAACACTCATGGAAGCAACAATCAAGATATCAAATGACTCATTGCATTAGACAAATCTGTTGCACAAGAGCTCTTACAAGTGTTTAAGAGCAAAGATGTCAGATTGAGGACTAAGGTGCACCTGACAAATGCCATGGTCTTCTCAATATCCTCATACAAATGAGAGAGTTGGACAATGAATAAGGAAGACCATAGATGAACTAGTGCATTTGAGTTGTGTATTGGAGGAGAATATTCAAAGTACCATGGACTTCCAGAAGAACAAACATATCTGTGTGGAAGAAGGACAACTAGAACGCTCCTTGGAAGCCAGGGTGGTTAACGTTTATTTCTCATACTGCTAACATATTTTCAAGAGGGACCAGTCCATGGGAAAAGATATCATGCTTGGAAAAATGGAGGGTCAGCAAAAAAGAGGAGGATCCAGAGTGGAACTGATTGGCACAGTGGCAGCAGCAGTGGGCTCATGTGTAGCAATGCATATGAGATTGGTTCAGGACTGGGTAGTGTTTCAATCTGTTGTTCATAGGGTTGCTATACTTTGGTACCAACTTGATGGGACATAACTGTTCATTCTCCTGATATTTAGTAAACAGCTCATTTGAAAGTCTCTGTCTTGGGTACTACTGCCAGAATATGTGTAAGATAATTTGAGACAATATTTAAAAATTTGTTAAAAAGTTCCATTATTTGATAATTCAATAATTTCATTATTTGATATTTCAATACTTCATATAAGTACATGTAGCTCATTTTTTAGGTAAATTACCCTGATCAATATTCATACACTGTTTCACTGTCACTCATTCAAATATATTTAGAGAGCAAGTACTTTATGAATAAGTTTTGTATGATCTTTACATCTTTAATCTTCTGTAGCACTTATAATCAAAGGTACACTAGGTTGTTGTTAAATGCTGTTGAGTTGGGTTCTGATTCAAAGCAACTATAGAGTTTCCAAGGAGTAGCTGATGGGTTTAACCTACTGATCTTGTGATTTGTAGTCCAGTGGTGACCTTACTTATCTAATACTATCTTAAATAATCACCAATCGTCTGTCAGTTTGTCGTACTGTGGTGCCTTGTAAGTTGCTGTCATTCTGTAAACTATGCCACCAGCATTTTAAATACCAGCAGGGTCACTCATTGTAGACACGTTTCCTATGAGCCTCAAGACGAAGACAGACTGGGAAGAAAGAGTGACAAACTACTTCTGAATATTTACTTACTGAAAACCTTATGAATAGCAGAAAAATACTGTAGATACAGTGCCAGAAAATGAGCCTCTCAGGTTGAAAGGCACTCAAAATGCTACTGGGGAAGAAGAGCTGCTTGCTCAAACTAGATGCTAATGGAGTAAAGCCTGTGGGAGAAGAGCCCACGGGACCTTCATTTGCTGATGGGGCACAACTCAAAATGAAGAAAAACAGCTGTAAATATCCATTGAAAATCAGAACATGGAATGTATGATGTATGAATCTGGGAAAATTGAAAGTTGTCAAACATGAAATGGAACACATAAACATCGATAATTTGGACAGTAGTGAGCTGAAATGGATTGGTATTGACCATTTTGAATCTGACAACAATAAAGTTTACTATGTTAGGAATGACAAATGGAAGAGGAATGGTGTTGCATTCACTGTCAAAAAGAACATATCGAGATAGTCATGAGATATAGCACTGTCTGTGATAGGATAATATTCATGTGCCTATAGGGAAGCCCAGTAAATACCACTATTATTCAAATTTACAAACCAAACACTAAAGCCA
>NW_006408575.1:8996178-8998439 GCF_000296735.1 Chrysochloris asiatica | reverse complement strand
TCATCTCTGCCAAGAAATTTGGAGGACAACTACCTGGCCGACTGGTTGGAAGAAATCCATAATTGTGGCCATTCCAAAGAGAGGTGACCCAACAGAATGAGGAAATCATGGGACAATCTCTTTGATATCCCATGTGAGTAAAGTTTGTTAAAGGTAATATAGAAATGGCTACAGTCAACATTGACAGAGAACTTCCTGAGGTTCAAGCCAAATTCAGAAGAGGGCATGGAATGAGGGATATCCTTGCTGATGTCCGATGGATCTTGGTTGAAAGTAGAGAATATCAGAAAGATATTTACCTGTACTTTATTGACTATGCAAAGTATTTTGATTGTGTGGATCATGACAAGCTATGGACAACATTGTGAAATATGAGTATTCAGGAACACTTAATTGTGCTTATGAGGAACCTGTACATGGAATAAGAGGCAGTTGTTCAAACAGAACATGGGAACACTGAATGTTTTAAAATTAAGAAAGGTGTGTGACAAGGTTATATTCTTTCATCATACTTATTCAACCTGTATGCTGAATAAATCATCTGAGAAGCTGGGTTATATGAAGAAAATATGACATCAGGATTTGGAGGAAGACTCATTCTGAGATATGCAGATCTTATACAACCTTGCTTGCTGAAAGTGAAGGGAACTTAAAACATTTACTGATGAAGATCAAAGAGCACAGCCTTTGGTATGGATTATATCTTAATGTAAAGAAAACAAAAATCCTCACCACTGGACCAATAAACAACCTTCTTTCAATGGAGAAAAATTGAAGTTGTCAAGGATTTCATTCTTCTTGGATCAACTAGCAACACTCAAGGAAGCCGCAGACCAGGAATCAGACAACGTATTGCATTAGGCTAATCTGCTGCACAAGACCTTTTTGAAGTGTTGAAGAGCAAAGATGTCAGCTTGAGGACTATGGTGCCCCTGACCCAAGTCATGGTATTTTGAATACCCTCATATGCATGTGAAAGCTGGACACTGAATAAGGAAGACTGTAGAAGAATTGATTCATTTGATTTATGGTGTTGGAGGAGAATATTGAAAGTGCCATGGGTTACCAAAAGGACCAATAGATCCGTTTTAGAAGAAGTGCAGCCTGAGTGCTCCTTGGAGGCCAAGATGGCCAAACTTCCTTTCTCATACTTCGGACATATTTTTAGGAGGGACCAGTCACTGGAGAAGGATATCATGTTTGTTAAGGTGGAGGGTCAGAGAAAAAGAGGAAGAAACCCCCCAACAAGATGGATTGGCCAACTGGCAGCACCGATGGACTCAAGCGTGGCAACAATAGTGAGGTTGGCCCAGGATTGGGGAGTGTTTCGTTCTGCTGTGTATAATGTCGCTATGGGTCAGTACCAACTTGATGGCACCTAACAACAACAACAACATCTCATATATGTCAATTATGTTACAATAAAAATAATTTATTTAACACTAATAATATGGTAAGTGCTTTCACATATTATTTTGTTTAATCCTGGTTTCTACCCTATCATGTAGGCTCTAAAAAGCCTTGGAAACTCTATGCAGAGTCAGTGTGAGTCCAAACTGATTCCACAGCACCTATCAACAACATTATTATTTCAATATTACAAATGAGGAAAAGGAGGATAGAAAGTTTAAATCAGAGACACCATGTCAAATCTTCCCTAGTAAGTAACTGATCTAGGAAAAAAACATACAATTTTATCTATTGCAGACAGTCCATGGGTTATGAACATCTGAACTTTATGCAACCTGCAAATGCAAACCAACCCATGTAGATCTTATTATATTAAAAATTCCAAGGAATATACAGTGGTTCATAAAAGTAAGTGCACATTACTTTGTAACATGTATCAAAACATTATTATTGATGTTATCATTTGTGTTGTTGTTAAGTGCTATTGATTCGGTTATGATTCATATTGACCCTGTAAAGGGTTTCCAAGTTTTGAAATCTTTATAGGAGCAAAAAAGACCCTCACCTTTTTCCTGTAAAATGTCTGGTGGGCTTGATACTTGCACTTTGTAGTTTGCAGTCCAGTGCTTATTGTATGGAACCATCTTGCTCCCAATAGTATCAGTATTACTACATTATTATGTTAAAGATATTTTAGTGTACATCTGAATGTGTTTTCTTAATGATTTTTTTTTTGATCGAAAGGTACATTATATTGTTATTGTTGTTGTCAGGTGCCATCGAGTCGGAACCAACTCATAGCAACCCCATGCACAGCAGAACGAAACAATGTTCGATCCTGGGCCAACCTC
>NW_006408575.1:8947484-8974742 GCF_000296735.1 Chrysochloris asiatica | reverse complement strand
GACTGTGTGCTGAAGACCTGGGGGGTACAGGGGAAGGATTGCATGGACAGGATTGTAACCATGGCAATGAATGTAGAATGAATGTAAAACTAATGTTCTCCCATGTAAACTATCACATAATCCACAATAAAACACTTAAAAAAAAAAAAAAAAAAGACAAAGTCAAATATTATAATGAAATGTTCAAAGACCTGGAGTTAGAAAACCAAATGGAAAGAACGTATTCAGCATTCCTCAAGCTGAAAGAACTGAATAAAAATTCAAGCCTTGACTTGTAATGTTGAAGGATTCTATGGACAAAATATTGACTGATGGAGAAAGCAACAAAAGAAGATGGAAGAAATTCACAGATTCACTGTACCAAAAAGAAATGGTCAATGTTCAACCATTTCAAGTGATGGCATATGATCAAGAGTCAATGATAGTAAAGAAATAAGTCCCAGGTGCATTGAAGGAATTGGCACAGAACAAAGCTCTGATAATTGCAGGAATACAAATTGAAATCTTTCACTGGAAGAGATCCATAGATGTGCCCATTACAAAGAGAGGTGACCCAGTGGAATATGAGAATCATCAGATAATATCATGATTATCCCATGCAAGCAAAATTTTGCTAATGATAACTTAAAAGTGGCTGCAAGCATACATTGACAGAGAACTTTCATAGGTTTAAGCCAGATTCAGAAAAGAACATTAAATGAGAGATATCATTGCTGACATCAGATGGATCTTAGCTGAAAGCAGAGAATAACAGAATTATGTTTATCTATGCTTTATTGACTATGTAAAGGCTTTTGATCATGTCAAACTATGGACAGCATTGCAGATAGTGTTCATTAGGAACCTGTACATAGACCAGGAGGCAGTTGTTTAAACAGAACAAGGGAACACAGAATGGTGTAAAGTTAAAAAAGGTGTGCACCAGGCTTGGATTTTTCACCGTATTTATTCAATTTGTACGCTAAGCAAATTATCCAAGAAGCTGAATTATATAAAGAAAAACGTGGTATCACGATAGGAGGAAGACTTATTAGCAACCTGCAATATGTAGATGATACAACCTTGCTTTCTGAAAATGAAGAAGACTTAAAATACTTCCCGATGAAAATCATACAGCATTCTGTTTGGGTTGCACCTCAACGTTGACGAAACAAAAATCCTCACCACTGGACCAATAAATGAGATCATGATAAATGGAGAAAAGATTAAAGTTGTCAAAGACTTCATTTTTTTCAGATCAACCACCAACACTCGTAGAAGCAGCAGTCAAGAAATCAAATTAGTCAAAGCTGCTTTACAAGAACACTTTAATGTGTTCAAGAGCAAATATGTCAGTTTGAGGACTAAGGTGCACTTGACCCAAGTCATGGTATTTTCATTAATCTCATATGCATGTGAAAGTTGGGAAGTGAATAAGGATTACCATAGAATAATTAATGAACTTGAGTTATTTTTAATGGAGGAGAATATTAAAAGTACCCTGGACTGGCAAAAGAACAAACAGATTTGTGTTGGAAGAAGTATAGTCAGAAGGCTCCCTGGAAGCCAGAATGGCCAGACTTTGTCTCTCAAACTTTGAACATATTGTCAGAAGGGTCCAGTCCCTGCAGAAAGATATCATGTTTGGTAAAGTATAGGGTTGGAGAAAAAGAAGAAGACCCCCAAGGAGATGAATTGATATAGTGGCAGCAGCTATGGGCTCAGATGTAGCAACAATTATGAGGTTGGTGCAGGACCAGACAGTGTTTCGTTTTGTTGTGCATGGTGTTGTTATGAGTTGGTACAGTCTAGATAGCACTTAACAACAACAACAACAGCAACAATTCCAAACTTTGTCAATTCACTTATTCCTAGTTAGTCCCATGCTTGTTCACCTCTAGTATATATTTTGGCAGACAGCCTGGGTAATGTGAACTTTGAACACTGTTAACACTTTTGGCAACTAACCAAAAGATTGGAGGCTGAAGTCTACTAGAGATGCCTTGAAAAAAAGGTCTGGTAATTTACTTCTAATAAAATCAGCCATTGAAAACTCTATGGGTCACAGTTGTACTTGGACACAGCTAGGGTTCCCATGAATTTTAGTTTACTTCATGGCAACTGTTATAGTGCTTTGCAAAGAGTAGTGGTGGTGGTGGTGCATTGTTAAATCAGTTCCTACTCGTAGTGACCCTGTATAAGATTTCCAAAGTTGTATAGATTTATGGGAGCAGAAAACCTCATCTATCTCCTGTATGGTGGGCAGTAGATTTGAACTACTGACCTTGTGGTAAGCAGCCCAGCTCGTAACCCATTATGCTACCAGAACACTTTTTTTTTTTGCACAAAGTAGGGGCTCACTGAGAATTTGCAGAGTAAATATAAGATATAAAACAATAGGAAATATTGCGTTTACTCTGAAAATAACTTTCAAATTAGATTAGGAGATAAGTAAAACTAAGAGATGAATTATTAAGTTGGTAAGGAGTATACATTTTATCACTATTAAGAAGAGCAAGAAGAATGGAGCAATATAATAAAACAAAACAAATAACTCAAACCCTTTGCCTTAGAATTGATTCTGACTTATTGCAACACTATCAGACAAAGTAGAACTGTTCCATAGGGTTTCCAAGGCTATAAATCTTTAAAGAAGCATGCTGCAACATCTTTCACTCAGGGAGAGGCTGGTGGCCTCAAACCACTGATCTTTTAGTGCTTAATCACTATACCACCAGGGTTGCTCAAGCAGGTTAATAGTATTAAGCATTTGAAACTAAAGAATTGCAAGGGACACATGAGGTCATCTAAGCCAGTGAATTTCAAGCAGTTTTCTACAAAATCTAGGAGATTTGTGCAAGTCCTATGGATCCAACATGGTGAGTGAAGAGTCTTCAGGGAGCACATCATGCTCAATCTGTACAGCCACGTGTTCTTACTTTTGATATTAGATTTCATGAACACATATTTGGACAAAATTTCCTTAACTAATAGATTGTTTTAAATTCACATATGAAAATAAATACTTATTTTATTAACAGAGGAAGACATTGAAATTTGGAGACAAAAATTACTGCACCAAAGATTCTGCAGAGAGTTCAAACTTTTCTACTTCATTGATAGAAATTGAGACATACACATGGAATACAGCTTACAAGCAATAAATGCACTTGGTCAACAAACACTCAAACTTGAAACCCAAATCAAATACCAGATGATACCTTACACTTGTGTGAAGTGGTGAAAAGAATGTGATAAGATTAATAGAGAGTTTCCTTTTGATTTTTAAACTTTTCCCTTAAATGATCAGTTACGTTATGAACTCAGTTTTAACAGAGACCTCTAGCAAAGAAGAGTTTATGGAGATGCTTTAGGTTGGGCTAAAGGAAGGGAGAATTTAGACTGTCAGAAAGAGGTTAAATTGTCTCCTTGGGAAGAAGCTGCACATTTTACAATATTTTCTGTCTTCTAATGAAGGATGTGCTATAATTACAGTAAAAACTTACATAGTTCTACCTCATCTTTTTCAGTTTCAATTTAAAAATATAGTTTTATTTGCCCTCTGCACCTATTAAATAAATTGTGGAACATTTTCTTTATATATCTTGAAAGTTTTATATCTTTGTCCTTCTGGAATCAAATCCTTGCATAATTTAGAAAGTTAATGAAGATTAAAATGTTTATCTCCTATGTCTTTCAGCTATTCTAATGTATCATTTAAATAAAATCATGAGCATGGGAATTTGGACGAGGGACAACAGATAACTTTTGGATCCCTCAGCCTAACTTGCCAAGGATAATGGTGAGTAAATATAAACAAAGAATTAGTGTATCTCCTTGTAGGTCTTGGTTCACATGGTTGCAAGTATTCACAGGGGGCTTTCTAAACATTGGAGTGGGAAACAGTGAGTAATCTCCTTCCAACAAAATAAGCCTCAAGGCCCGAGATTATGTGTAATCTGTTTATGTCTAGCATATATGGATTGGAGTAAGCTTTTGGGAACTTCATTTGCTGATAGGACACGACTCAAAAAGAAGAGAAACGGTTGTAAACATCCATTAATAATCAGAACATGGAATGTACAAAATACGGATATAGGAAAATTAGAAGTTGTCAAAAATGAAATTGAATGTGTAAACATTGATATCCTATGTATTTGTTGTTGTTATTGATAGGTTCTACTGAGTCAGTACCTGTCAGAGCAAAACAAAACAAAACATTTCCCAATACTGCTTCATCAACATACAGTTACTCCATCAACATATGGTTGATCACATTACCACTGTGCAAATCCATTTTGTGGGAGTTCTTTCTCTTTTTTGCTGACCCTCCACTTTACCATACATGGTATCCATCTTCAGGGACTGGACCTGCTTGATAAGTATTAGTGAGCAGAAATGAACTGATATTGGCCATTTTAAATCTGACAATACATGGTTTACTATGCCAGGAATGAGAAATTGAAAAAGAATGGTGTAACATTCATCATCAAAAAGAACATTGCAAGATTTATCTTGAAGTATCACAGTGTCTGTAATAGGATAATATACATATGTCTACAAGGAAGACAAGTTAATGCTATTATTATTCAAATTCATAAATCAACTTCTAAAGCCAATGATGATGAAATTAAGGAATTTTACGAATCAGGCTGCAAACCTTAAGGTCAGCAGTTCAAGACTACCAGCCACTCCAAGGGAGAAAGATAAGGCTTTCTGCTCCTATAAAGATTTACAGCCTTGGAAACCCTGTACAGGGTCACTATGGATCGGAACTGACTCAACGGCACTTAATAACAACAACAACAAACATTTCAGTCTGAAATTGATCAAGCATGAAATCAAGATGTATTTATAATTATTAAAGATGAGAATGCAAAAACTGGAAACAAAGAGGAAGGAGCAGTTGTTGGAAAATATGGCCTTCAGGACAAAAACAATGCAACTGACACATGATAGAATTTTGCAAAACCAATAATTTGTTCATTGCAGATACCTTTTTTAAAAATAACATTAAAAGACAACTGTCTTTTGTCCTCACCAAATGGAATACAAATTGACTACATCTGTGGAAAGATAAGGCAGAAAATCTCCATATCATCAGCCAAAACAAGCCCAGGGGAAGACCATGGAACATACCATCAATTGCTCATATTCAAATTCATGCTGAAGCTGAAGAAAATTAAAACAAGTCCTGGAGAGTCTAAATATGACCTTGAACATATTTCTGCTGAATTTAGAAATCATCTGAAGAACAGATGTGATTAATTCAACACTAAAGACTGATGATCAGAAGAGTTGTGTAATGACATCAAGAATATTATACAGGAAGAAAGTAAAAGGTAATTAAGAAGATAAGAAAGAAGGAAAACATCAAAATGGATTTCAGAAGAGACTCTTAAACTTGCTCTCCAGCTTAGAGATGCTAAAACAAATGTAAGAAATGAGGAGGTAAAAGAGCTGATCAGAAAAGTCCAAAGGGCAATTTGAGAAGATAATATCAAGTAGTAAAATGAAATGAGCAAAGAACTGGAATCAAAATACCAAAAGAAAATGCTCAGAATTTAAGAAAAAATAAAAAATTGAAGCCTCGACTTTCTTTATCAAAGGATTCTACAGGAAAAATATTGAATGATGCAGAAAGCATCAAAAGGAGATGAAAGGAATACACACAATCACTGTAACAAAAAGAAAGTGGTTGATGTTCAAACATGTCAAGAGCTGGCATATGGAAGAACAAACAAGATGGTGAGAGGATGAAAGTGCAGTGAGGAGCTCTACTAGCAACAACACAGAGTACTGGACCAAGCAGTTTCAGGGGATGGTCCCAGAACTCTGAACCATATGTAAAGGAATATTTAGAAAGTTTGAAGGCTTACAGCCAGTGGAATTTGTATCAGAAGCAAGAAATACAGAGTTTTCTAATCTAAGGTGTTCAGATGTTCCTTGAGCTGCCATTTGGTTGAGAACAAACGGGGAAAAATCAGATCAGCCATGGACGCCTGAGAGAACCACAGAGATAAAAAAGAAGAGTGAAAAGGGAAGCCCATCTCCTGATCACATCTACCTGGAGGCAATCAGAAAACATAAAAAAGACCAAAACACACACCCATCTAAGTTTTAAAGCCACAGCTAACCACCGAATATGCCCAAAAAACAGAAAGAGATGACCATATCAACACATGTCCAGAAATGAGATAAAGTGACTAAGACAATGAGCTGCAGGTAGACCCACACTCCATACTGGAAGGAGAGCAGACTTTGGAAAAGCCTGAGAAGGAATTCAGAAAAATGATTATAAAATGTATCAAAACACTGTACAATGGAATTGAGAAAAATAAGCAAGAAGTCAGGGAAGTGCTACAGGAACAATCACATAAGATAGATATAGCATTGGAAGCAATTCAAAACCTACAAAAAGAGGTCCAAATGATTAATAATAGAATATCAGAAATGGACAATATAGTGAAAGGACAAAGGATTAGAATTGAAGCGATGGAAACCAGAACTAGTGAGCTGGAAGACAAATCTCTCAATACTACTAAGAGAAGAAAAAAGGATTAAAAAATCTGAAGAAGGTCTAAAATTCATGTTGGACAACATGAAGAAGAATAACTTAAGAATTATTAGCATTCCAAAACAAGAAGAATCACACATGTCCACAGAAGAGAAAGTTGAAGAACTTCTGGAAGAAAATTTCCCTAATATCCTGAAAAGAGAAAATATAAGCATCCATGAAGCTCAATGAACTCCAAGAAGGACAGACCCTAAAAGAATATCACTAAGTCATATAATAATCAAGCTCTCCAAAATCAAAGATAAGGACAGAATCCTGAAGGCAGCTAGGGAAAAGGGAAGTGTAACATACAAAGGCAAGCAAATCAGGCTAAGCTCAGATTTCTCAACAGAAACGATGCAGGCAAGAAGGCAATGGGGAGACATATATAAAACCCATAAAGAAAAAAAAAACTGCTGACCAAAAATCGTCTACCCAGCAAAGCTGTCAATCAAATGCGATGGTGTAATCAAAACATTCCAGGATAAACAGAAGTGAAGGGATTTTGCCAAAGTCAACCCTGTGATGAAAAACATCCTAAAGGAAGTTCTGTGAACTGAGAACCAACACGAACACATAACAACTGCAGAATGATGTACATGGAAGCATCAACCTGAACTCAGTCGAAAAATGAAAGAGTTAAGAACAGAAGAAAATTATAAGAACAGAGGATCTGGGTGAGCAAAACAATTATAATGTGAAAGAAGGTAAACACAGAGGAACAGAGCTCTAGGTGGTAGGAAGGTCAGGTAAATTGCAGGATAAAATAGACTGTCTTAAATGTAGGGAAAAGTTAAAGGACTATAAGGTAACCACAATGGTGGTGTTGGGGTGGGGAGTTTTGGGGGAGGTGGAGGGAGGCAATGGTAGAGCACAGGGTAAAAGCAGACACATCATAATTTGGGTGTTGGGGAGGGCAAAACCAGAAGGGCGAGAAGGTGGAAGAACAAGGTAGATAGGGGAACACTAAGACAGGCTTGTATGGGCTAAGTGGGACAGAGGTAAAGAGTGATGCATGCTCAACCTTGGAACAACAGGGCTCTGTGATACAGGGATCTAGGAATAGTTTGAAGAGGGGAAATGATACTAAGATGCTTGACTGTCTTATGAATATTGGTTTCCCTTGCCTACTATTGTAAAATAGCCACTTGAGTGGGGTAGAAGGAATGTTGGGAAACATGATTACAGTGAACTTGCAAGCCAGTCTTCAGCCTAGAACTGATTGGGATACCTAAAAGGGGTTCGAGAATTTGCCCAGTGAAATAGGGCTCTTGCAGAACCTTTGCAGACTATAGGACATTAGGTGGAATCCTGTGTCCCATCCAGAACCTTCTGAGGTGGGACATTCCCACTAGAAAGGACAAGCAGAGCAGCCTAGAACAGCTAGAGTGACAGAAGATGTATATTCAAAGAAAGATCATCAGGAAAAGCCCAAAACAAAAATGACAGTATGACTGACTACTGCAAGAATAAGCAAGCTGTTCACTGGGAAGCCATCAAGGCAAACAGCCAAGTTCCTTCAGGATAAACCCCCCTCTAAGACTGAAACTCAAAGGGAACATATGAGCAGGTATGTAAGCTTGCTAGCTAGCATGTTGGTCTACTGGTGAGTGGAAGATGGGGAAAGGCAGCAATGAAGACATGGGCTGAGTTCAACCACGGTCCATTGATGCCCATTGACCTGGAAATGAGAGCGAGAAGAGGAAGGGCTGCAGGTCCAATGTGTGGTGAGAGCTGGGGACACCTGAGCCCATGGACAAGTACATAGACACAGAGGGCTAGAGCTAAGAGTGAAGCATCTGGCTGATATGAAGTAAGGGGAGAGGCACAAGAATACCTAAATTTGCAGGTAGTACCCATTTGACCCAGCTTCGATGGCTTGATAATCAGAACTCGACTATAGGAAGATAAAAAAAAAAACAACTACAACAATAGCAGCAACAATAACAAAATAATTTCTGATAAAGGAAACAAGGGTAAAGTGCTACAATTTGATGAAGTTGACCTATACTCATGGAAATAGTAACTCTAAATACCAACAGAGATGGAAGGAATTTTCACATCAAGTATCAATACTATCCCCTCTATACACAGGGTATAGAGAGACAGGCAACTTAGACATTGGCTATCTAAAATGAGGGATGATAAAAGCACAAAGTGACTGGCTTACAAGGTTTCAAGAATGTGTAGGGGAAAAAAGAGTCCCCACTGAATAGCCATCATCTTGTCTAGACAGGTCAGGTTAGAAGAAATATGGATAAGATTCTTATGATCCAATAGTGAGTAATTGTTATCATGACTAATTGTGATTGTCACAATTGTAAAGGTAGAAGTTTTGTAACAAATATGGGGAGCAGTTAATCTTACAGTCCAGAAACAAAGGATCTTAAGACCATCAAGGGAGAAGAGCACAAGCAGAATTCTATGGAACCCATAAAAGCAGTGCCACCAGAGATGGAGGCAGAGAGGGGGACTTAGAGAGATGAAGTGGCTGAAGACTCTAGAGTCATGGGAAAAGAGGGACTAAGAGATGGTGGCCATGAGGCAGACTTGCAGAATGTGCCCTTTGGTGGTATAAATTATTATATATGCCTAAGGCTTTTTTTTTTTTTTTCGTTTTTTGTTTTTGTTTTTTTAAGAGCTAAACTGAATAGCAGCTCTGGTAGCATAGTGGTAATGAATCGGGCTGTGAACCGCAAGGTCAGCAGTTTGAAACTACCAGCTGTTCCGTGGGAGAAGGATGAGGCTTTCTGCTCCCATAAAGATTTACAGCCTTGGAAACCCTGTACAGGGTCTCTATGTGTCGGAACTGTCTCCACTGCACATAACCACAATAAAAAAGAATAGAGAGAAACATTGTTAACTGATGGTGCATGGAGGGGAATGTAATCATTGTGATGAAACAAGTTGTATGATTTGTTGACTGTAAAACTGATGATCTGCCCTGTAAACTTTCACTCAATCCACAATAAAAACTTAAAGAAAAAAAAAAAGGTAGAATATGATCAAGAGGCAATAATACTGAAGGAGAAATTCCAAGGTGCATTGAAGGAATTGGCAAAGAACAAGGCACCAGGAATTGATGGAATACAACTTGAAATCATTCAAGAAAGTGAAGTGGCACAGGAGGCACTCACTCATCTCTGCCAAGAAATTTGGAAGACAAATACCTGGTCAACTAACTGGAAGAGATTCATATTTGTGCCCATTCCAAAGAGAGGTGCCCCAACAGAATGCAGAAATCATTGGATAATATCACTGATATTGCATGCAAGTGAAATTTTGCTAAAGAATTCAAAAACGACTGCAGCAGTACATTGAAAGGGAGCTGTCAGAGGTTCAGTCTAGATTCAAACAGAGGTGTGGAACAAGATTGGTAATGTAAGGTGGATCTTGGTTAAAATCAGAGTATACCAGAAAGATGTTTGTGTGTTCTTTTATTGACTTTATGAGGATTTTTGATTGTGTGAATCATGGCAAGCTATGGACAACATTATGGAGAATGAGTATGTCAGAACACTTAATTGGATCATGAGGAACATGAGCAGCAGTCCTCGGAGTCCTTGGAGTAGAAAAAGGGGACACATAATAGTTTTAAATCAGAGAAGGTGAGCGCCAGGGTTGTATTCTTTCACCATACTTATTCAATCTGTATGCTGAGCAAATCATCTGAGAAACTGGATTATCTTAAAAAAGAATGTGGTGTCAGGATTGGAGGAGACAAACCCTTGCTTGCTGAAAGCATAGAGGACTTAAAATTCTTACTGATTAAGATCAAAGACTTAATGGGTTGCACCTCAATGTTAAGAAGACAAAAATCCTCACAATTGGACCAATAAATAATATCAAGATTAATTGAGAAAATAATGAAATTGTTAGAAGATTTCATTTTTCTCAAATTAAACATCAACACTCATGGAAACAGCAGTCAAGAAATCAAACGACATATTGTAGTAGGCAAATTTGCCACACAACACCTCTTGTAAGTGTCCAAAAGTGAAGATATCAGTTTCAGGACCAGATTCACCTGGCACAAACCATGGTAATTTTAATAGCTTCATATACACATGAATGTTTGGCAATGAATAGGAAGACCTTAGAACAATTGATGCATGTGAGTTGTGTATAAGTTTTCTGAGGAGTGGCTGGTGAGTTTTAACCACTGACCTTGAGGTTCCAAGCAACATTGCAATCCAGTGCTTATGTTACAATGCCACACCAGCTATTGCATTGGAGGAAATATTAAAAATACCCTGGACTGTCAGAAGAGCTAAAAGATCTGTGCAGAAAGAAGTATACACAGAATTCTCCTTAGAAGTCAGCATGGCCAGACTTCATTTCAGACATATTATCAGGAGGGACCAGTCCCTGGAGAAGGACATTATTCTTGGGAAAGTGGAGGGTCACTGAGAAAGGGGAAGAACCCAATGAGATGGATAGGCACAGTGGCAGCAGCAGTGGGATCAAATATAGCAATGATTGTGAAATTGGAGCAGACCAGGTGTTGCTCTGTTCTTTTATGCATAAGGTCGCTATGAGTTGGTACCCATTTGATGGCAATTAACAACAGCAACAAAGCGGCATTAAGAGTCCTTTATAGCACTGTAGGAAAAGGCGCTGAACCACAAGATCAGTGGTTCAAACTCACCAGCTGCTCCTAGCAAAATCTATACAGGGTTGTTATGAGTTGGAATCATCTCAAAGGCAGTTTAACAACAACAACAAGAAGCAGCATTAAGGAGCTCCTATAACACAGCATAGGAGTCCTGGTGTGGGTTAATATGCCAAACTGCAAAGCCATATGAACTGCAAGGTCGGCAGTTCAAGCTCACCAGCCACTCCTCGGAAACCCTATACTGGGTCACTTTGGGCCAGAACTGACTCGACAGCACTTCACAACAACAAATAGCATAGTGGGTTACTGTATAAATTGAACTACTAACCACAAGGTCAGCAGTTCGAAGTTAACAGCCACTCTCAGGAAGAAAGATAAGGCATTCTGCTCCAGCAAAGATTTGTAGTCTCAGAAGCAGGGTCACTAATGAGTTTGATCTACTCCATGGCACATAATCACCACCAGTAAGCAGCATTAGATTCATGAGCAAATTGTATCAGGTAGGATTATGCACAACTTAAAAAAAAAAAAAAAAATCCCTATTTTCATGACTTAAAGAAGTCAGAATTTAATTATTGCATGCTACAAGATATGAGGAGGTAGCAATCCAGGGCTTCTGTAGCAGTTCTATTATCATTTCTCCTCATAAGCATAAAGAGATGTTCATAATAGTTGCTGCAACTCTAGGCCTTAAGTCCACCTTTCATGAAGGAAAAATTGAAAAATCTTTCTCTAGCATGATTTTATTTTTATATTCAGAAACAACAACAACAAAAACCCATTCCTATTGGTCAATCCTGCGTAATAGAGATACCACTTAGGACGTGGGAGGATTGGCAATCCAGGATCTTAGCTCTCCATCTTTTACAGTTGAGCAAAGCAAGGGAAAAGCAGGGCTTGGTAAAATCTGAGGTAGCCAATTCCTAGTGCATTCCAGAGGGAGCTCAAGTTTGAAAGAAAAAAAAAAAAAACCTAACAGCAAATTTTATACATAAAACCATTCAGGTATGAAGAATCCTTATTTATTATTTTTTTTTCCATGCTGAAGTGCTATATTGGTTTTGCCAGTTGCCTTATTGAAATTAAGCTGTCCTATCAAGGCTTGAAAAATGACTTAATGGCTAATATCTGTTGGATTATTTTATACTAAATACTTAACAATTAATACTGACTTCATATTTTGCTTCTCCATCATGAAAAACTGTCCTTTTGGTTTCCAGAATCCATTCCCATTCCCATTTCCTCTGGCAACAACAAATCTAATTTTCCCTTAGGGAGCCAATCCATCAGTACTCAGAATCCATGACTAAAGTAGGGCCAAAACCTTTTGTGTAGGGGCAAATACGTGATATATAAGTCAAATAGCATCTACTTTCCTCTGGATTGATTGATTGATCAAGAATGGACATGTGACACATTTTGAACCAATGGGAGATATATCCAATACTCTAGTCAGAACTGTTAAAGAAGGGAAGTGCCCTTTTCATGATCATTAACTCTGAGGGTCTCAGTTTAGAAATGTTGTGGGGCACCATATCAAGAAATCTTTCCTGAGAATTTCACCAACAGAAAGACAGTGTATCATAGAGATGGACAAAGAAAGACTACATTTTGATGGCATATCTTGAACAACTGAATTTAGCTATGTCTGATGTCATTGTAGTCCAAAACTTTATGGTTATTTTAGCCAACAAATCCCTGGCCTTATTCTTTATATTTAAGCTAGTTTGAGTAGCGTTTCTATGTACTGCTACCAAAAATGCTGGAAACAATACACTCCCTCGGATATTTCCCTTTTCAAAGGAGACTTCACTTGATTGTGTCCTTATTCAGAGGAATGGATTCTTATTGGTGAAAATTTGAGCAACATGCCAGAGAAGAGTGGATAGTGTATTCCAGTCCTTAAAATCATGTTAGGAATGCGATTAAATAACTTGTGCATGAATGATATTATTGTTAGAAGACTTCAAGTTGGCTCCAACTCATGGTGACACTATCTATGCACAACAGAACAAAACATTGCCTGGTCTTTTGCCATCCTCACAATTGTTGTTACTCTTAAACAAATTGCTGATGCCACAGTGCCAATACATCTCATTAGGTGTCTTCCTCTTTTTTTTCTGACTTTCCACTTTGCCACGAGTCCTGGTGTGGTGCTGTATGATAAGCACTCCACTGCAAGGTTGGTTTGAACCACAAAGTTGGAAGTTCAAACTCACCTTGGTAACCCTATACAGAGTCACAAGAAGTTGGAACCAACGCAACATTACTCAACAACAACAACAACCACTTTTCCAAGCATAATATCTTTCTCCAGGGACTGGTTCCTCCTGATAACATGTCTGAAGTATGAGAGATGAAGTCTTGACATCCTGGTTTCTAAGGAACATTCTGGCTATACTTCTTCCAAAACAAATTTGTTTGTTCTTCTGGTAGTCTATGGTACTTTTAATATTCATATCCAACATCATATCTCAAATTCATTAATTCTTCTATGGTATTCCTTATTCCTTTTCCAACTTTCATATGCATAAGAGGGAATTAAAAATACTATGGATCGGGTCAGATGCACGTTAGTCCTCACACTGTCCATGCATAGATATGAAGAAAACAAGATGTGATTTCCTGATTGGAGTAAAAGATGTTCAGGGATCACAACTCTAGTTCTGATCATGTTAACAACTTCCTCTTTGTCCATCTTCAAATTAACTTCAGTTTTCTTAACCTGAGCACTTTCATTTCTAAAATTTGATACATCTTATATGTGAAACTACCAGGTAAGGTTTAAGAAAGACAAGTTATACAATGGCACTATATAAAGAAATATTACCATGAAAGCAAAAACAAATTATCTGGAAATAAGGGTAGGCAACCTACAGACCCAAACTAGTCTGCCACCTGTGTTTGTAAATAAACTTCCTTTGGAAGACAATCACATTAATTAATTATCATGTCTGCTTTGGTGGTGGTGGTGGTTATGTGCCGAGTCATTTCCCACTCATTGCGACTCTGTACAGGGTTTCTGAGGCTGCCAATCTTTACAGAAGCAGAAAGCCTCATCTTTCTCCCGCAGAACAGCTGTCAGTTTCGAACTGCTGACCCTGAGATTAGCAGCCTGATTTGTAACCACTAAGCTACCAGGTAAAGCAGTAAACTTGAGGAGTTGCAGCAGAGACTGAAAGGTCAGCTATGCCTAACTTGTTTACTATCTGGGCCTTTATGTAAAAGTCCTGGTGTGGTACAGTAGGATGAGTGCAGGACCTACAAGTCAGTTTGAACTACAAGGTTGGCAATTCAAATTCTTCAGTTGCTCCTTGGAAACCCTATACTCGGCTACTATTGGTCAGAGATAACTCAGAACTGAAATGATGGCACTTAACAACAGTCTAGAACAAAGAAAACCCTTTTAATAACATGGAGGAAGAAAATTCTCGCATCTAATTGAATATCCCCTGAGGGATTAGTGGGTATTCAATTTGATCCTTTCTTTTTTCATTCCTACTCCTCCCAACTTTGATTTTAATGGCATTGACAATGAAAATCTTAGCAGCATGGGAAAATGGAAATGGGGAGTAATTCAAAAAACGTTCTTTTTAAATATGCATTGCACACAGCTGTTGAACTAAAATTTGATTATTATTCTATTGGAACAAAGGCATTTTGGACAGCTAGATTGTTGCTTTAAAATACATGAAAAAAGTGTTTCAAGTTAGAATCTAAAGAAAAGCTTCTGCTTCATCAGCTTGTGTGTGTCACATCAGCTGTTTGCATGTAGTTAAGCAAGTTGAATCAGTTGCTCAAATAGTCTAGTCTTCAGGATGTTCATAAAGAATAGAATAAAATTATAAAAATTTCCCCTTGAAATGGGTCACTTAATGCAACCTTACATCAGATGTTCATTCATTAATACAAAAAGCTTTTCCTGAGAGCCTAAGATGAGCCTGACATTGTGCCAGGAAGTGGCGTTAACAAACAAAATGATTCCTCATGATCCCTGACCTTGTGGGACTTCTATTGGGAGATGGAGATTTCATTTAATTTAAGCTTGACCCTGCCATGCCATTACTTAGCTTTTGTTTAAATACATCTAGCAGTAGGGAGTACATTACATGGATGAATAAATGTAGTCACTATATAAATTATTATTATTATTATTATTAATCTTAAATACAGTTCCTGGCAGATCCTCTCTCTTTGTTCTGGCATACAGGCTATCACAGATCACATCTGCTCTCTTTCCAGTATATCAGCCCTTCAGATATTGAAAAGATTTCTCATTCATGATTCATCACTCCTCTCCAAGCTAAAAATCCACAGTTCTCATGATTTCAGACTGCATTTTGGTAATTTGTAAATGACTCCTTGTGCCAGAAAACAAATTCATCCTGTTGTTGTTATTATGTGTCGTAGAGTCAGTTCCGACTCATAACAACCCTGTACAGGGTTTCTGAGGCTGTAAATCTTTACGGGAGCAGAAAGCCTCATCTTTCTCCCGCAGAACAGCTGGTAGTTTCGAAATGCTGACCTTGTGGTTTGCAGCCCGATTCGTACTAGGCAACATAATTTCATAAGAATAAAGGCCTGGACTCTAAATATTAACCTGAAGTTCTATTGTTTCCAGTCTGTCCTTAAGATGATTCATTGGTTTTTGAAATAACTCAAGTCTTTAGAAACTGTACCAACATATACAGGATTAGATTAAATGACTCTTATTCCCACATGGTTTGCCAGGGTTACTTCCACTCCTGTTTAATTTTTGTCCAGTAGGACCAGGATAAGATCATAGGTTTGAACCATTTTCCAGAGCATTTGTGATGAAATGCTCTGATCTATTCTACATGGTTAGTTCCCTATTGCCAGTGACGAGTTGGGCATTAAGATGGACACCTCATTATCATGATAATCTCCACCTGCCAAGAATCCCTGAGTTTGTAGGATTGCATTCCAGCATCTTACAACCCACCACAAAATCTAGTGACTTAAAAGAATTTTATTTGACTCAGGAATCAACAATTTGGAAAGTGTTCCATGGGCACTGTTCATCTCTGCCCCACTTGGAGTCAGATGCGAAAGCTCAAAATCAGGAATCTAGAAGCAAACTGAAGGCTTGCTCACTGTCACATCAGAACCTGGACTGTGAAGAGGCAGGCGCCTGAACTGGAATATTTGGGGTCCATCTGCCACCCCATAGTCACACCATGTGATTGACCTCTCTACCGTGGCAGGTTTAGGGTAACTAGGCTTTTTATTTGTCTCAGCACATTCAAGGTACATTTCCTTAGACTGTGAAAACTGCATCAATTTTGTTGTATTCACAAATCCATCCAGATTCAAGGAGAGGGAACATGGACTCCACCTTTTGATGGAGGAGTATCAATAATCATATTGTAGAAAGAGCACGTGGGATAGGAAAATTAGTGTGACTATCTTTAGAAAATGTAATCTGTTACAGATAAGGACAGGAGTTCTGCACAACCTGTTGCTTATTGGACACATTTTGCATTTTGAAAACTTATCTAAACTAGAATGCAGGATTGAGTAGGGTATTAGGAGTCATTTCCCTATTGATTTCTCTCCTTGGGCCTCAGTCTATAGGCTTATAAAGTAAGTGTTGAAACAACCTTTTCAGCCTCTGCCTATCTCTCAGAATTTGGTTGTTGTTGTTAGGTGCTATAAATGTGGCACCAATTCATAGTTACCTTATGCACAACAGAAGAAAACACTGACCAGTTCTGAGCCAACATCACAACCACTGCTTCACCTGAGCCAATTGCTGCTGCTACTATGCCAATCCACCTACTTGGGGGTCTTCCACTTTTATCCGACCCTTCATTTTAACAAACATGTTAAAATGTTTCTCCAGGGACTGGACCCGCCTCACAATGTCTGAAGTATGATAGACGAAGTCTGATCATCCTGGTTTCCAGAGAGCATTCTGACTATACGTATTTCAACACAGAATGGTTGGTTCTTTTGGCAGTCCTTGGTACTTTTAATATTCTCTTCCAATTTCATAGCTCAGATGCATAAATTATTCTCTGGTCTTCCTTATTTACTGTCCAACTGTCATATACATATGAGGTTATTGAAAATACTATGGCTTGCGTAAAGCACACCTTAGTTCTCAAACTGACATCTCTCCTCTACAACACTTTAAAGAGAACTTTTCAAGCAGATTTGCTTAATGCAATATGTTGTTTGATATCTTGACTGCTGCTTCCATGAGTGTTGTTAGTTAATATGAACAAAATGAAGTCTTTGACAACTTCAACCTTTTCTCCATTTATCATGATATTATTTATTGGTCCAATGGTGAGGATTTTTGCTTTCTTTACATTGATGTGCAACCCATAGCAAAAGCTGTGGACTTTGATCTTCATCAGTAAGCATATTAAATCCTCTTCACTTTCAGCAAGCAAGATTTTATCATCTGCATATTACAGGTTGTTAATATCTTCCTCCAATCTTGATACCACGTTTTTCTTCATGTAATCCAACTTCTCAGATTATCTGCCCAACATACAGATTGAATAAGTATAGTGAAAGAATACAACCCTGGCACATATCTTTATTAATTTTAAACCATTCAGTGTTCCATTCTTCTGTTCAATCAGTTGGCTCTTGGTCTAAATACAGGTTCCTCAAGAGCACAATTAAGTATTCCAGAATACTATTTGCATTGTCCATAAGGAGCTCTGGTAGCGTAGTGGTTATGAATCGGGCTGTGAACCTCAGGGACAGCAGTTCGAAACTACCAGCTGTTCCGTGGGAGAAAGATGAGGCTTTCTGCTGCCTTAAAGATTTACAGCTCGGAAACCCTGTACAGAGTCGCTATGAGTTGGAACCGACTCCATGGCACATAACAACAACAACATTTGCATTGTCCATAGCTTGTCATGAGCCACACAATCGAAAGCTTTTGAGTAATCACTAAAGCACAGGTAAGAATCTTTCTTATATTCTCTACTTTCAGCCAACATTCATCTGATGTCAACAATCTCTCTCGTTCCATGTCCTCTTCTGAATCTGACTTGAGCCTGTGCAAATTGCCTGTCAATGTACAGCTGCAGCCCTTTTTTAATTATCTTCAGAAAAAATTTGCTTGCATAGGAAATTTATGATATTGTCTAAGGATTTCTGCATTCTGTTGGGTCTACTCTCTTTGCAATGGGCACAAATATGGATCTTTTCCAGTCACCTGGCCAGGTAGTTGTCTTCCAAATTTCTTAGCATAGATGAGTGAGTGCTTCCAGTGCTACATCAATATTTTGAAAGATCTCGGTTTATATTTCATCAATTCCTAGTGCCCTGTTCTTTGCCAATGACTTCAATGCACCTTGGACTTCTTAATTTAGGATCATCGACTCATCATCATATACTGCCTCATCAAACAGTTGAACAGCAACTATCTTTTTCTGGTACAGTGACTCTGTGTAATCCTTCCATCTTCTTTTAGTGCTTTCTGCATCACTCAATATTTTGCCAGTAGAAACCTTCAATATTATAAGTTGAGGCTTGAAATAATTTTTCTTCAGTTCCCACAACTTGAGGAATGCTAAGCGTGTTTTTTTTTTTCCATTTTGGTTATCCAACTCTTGGTCTTTTACATTTTGTTATATTTGTTTTTGTCTTCTACAACTGCCTTCTGAAATTTTCTTTTCAGCTTTTTTGCCTCCTCATTTCTTCCATTTTTCATTAGCATTTCTAAACTAGAAAGCAAGTTTCAGAGTCTCTTCTGACATCCATTTTGTTTTTTTTCCTTCTTTTTTATATTCTTTATGACCTTTTGTTTTCTTCCTATATGATGTTCTTGATGCGATCCCAGAAATCCTCTGGTCTTTGGCTTCTGTGTCTAACATCTCAAATCTGTTCTTCACATGATCTCTAAATTCATTTGGAATATGCTCACAGTCATATTTTGGCTCTTGTGGACTTGTTTTAATTTTCTTCAGCTTCAGCCTGAACTTTCATATGAGTAATTGATTTTTTTTTCTACAGTCTGCTTCTGGTCTTGTTTTGACTGATGAGAGGGAGATTTTCCACCATCTCTTTCCACAACTGTAATCATTTATATTTATGTCATTTTGTATTCCATCTGGTGAGGTCCAGAAGAGGAGGTAGAACTAAGGACATCATTGTTGAAATCAAATATTTACTTGTACTTCATTGACTTTGCAAAGCCGTTTGAATGTGTGGACCATAAGAAACTACAGGTAACATTGTGAATAATGGAAATTCCAGTGTACTTAATTGTGCTTATGAAGCACCTGTACATTGACCAGGAGACAGTTGTTAGAACTAAAGGGTACTGAACAGTTCAAAATTAGAAAAAGTGTGTGCCAGAATTGTGTCCTTATTCATTCTGTATGCTAAGCAATACATGGACCCAGAATGGTAAAAAATATATATATATATATATTGAAAATACCATGAGCTAATCTGTTTGGAGAGAAGTATGGCCAGATTGCTCCTTAGAAGGCAAGATGGTGAGACTGCATGTCTCATACTTTGGGCATGTTGTCAGGAAGGATCAGTCCCTGGAGACAGACAGCATGCTTGGTAAGGTGGAGGGTCAATGGAAAACAGGATGATTCCTAATGATTATTGACACTGTGGCAGCAACAACAGTCTCAAACATAAAAATTGTGAGGATGGCACGGGACCAGGCTGTGCTTTATTCTTTTGTAGATAAGGTCACTATGAACCAGAACCGACTCAAAATCTCCAAACAACAACAATATAACTGATCCAGGTTTTGTTTGTCAGACTGTCAATCCCAACTTTTCTATGATTCCACAACATATTTTAAACTCACATATCCTTAATTATTTACTTATTTTCTTGTCATCTGTTGTTTTAATGCCCTTAATACCTCCACATACTAGGACCATTTTCGTTTGTCTGACTTTAGCATTTTAATCCTCTAAATTTGGGGAGTACATCTTTGTCACTAGGAATATGATTCTTTACATTTTGTATTTTTCTATCTTCCCTGTATACTAATTTTCAGTTTTAACTTTGATAGGTCCACCATTGTTCCTCCTAATGGTTCGATAATATTTCATTTAATTTGACAAGTTATCTATTAATGGCAACCGCATAACAATTGTGAGGATGGTTCAAGACCAACAGAGTTTCATTCTGTTGTACATAAAGTGCTATGAGTTAGAACCTAATAAGGCTGTTTTGGGATTACATATTTAATGCTGCATTAAACATCTTTATATATAACTTTTTGTGTACATGTTTGTCATAGATCCTTTCTCCAGAAAACAGTCTTGGAGATAGTTGTAAGCAGATGGTTCTTTGAGAATGCTCTTAGGAATACTACCTGTTAGAGGATGAGGAAAATGATGTAGTTACAACAAAAGCCTAAGCCAATCTCACTGGAGACTATGGACCTGGGATAGCCAGGAATCTATACTCCTGTATTCTCAGCATTGACTATTTTTTGTGTATAAGACAGGTGGTGGGCGAAACATTACAGGAAGCAGTTTCCTTTTACTGAAGGAATTTCCTAGGAAGGGGATTATACATCATTAAGCAAAATTACTGAGCCTTTGTCTTGAAGTGGATCTGGGCAATGCACCAAAGCATCAACTACATATGCATATGCCCCATATGCTTAGGATTAATTTCTAGAGGCATATTTGCTGTGTCAGTGAATTCCATTTAAAAATACTATTTATTCAAACAACATACCCTGTATAACTTGAATTCTAATTTATTGAAGGTAGTTTTGTGATGTCATGGATTCAACTGTGTTCCCCCAAAATATGTGTCAGATATTGATTGAGCCATGATTCTCAGTGATTTGGTAGTTATGTAATGATGTAATGTGGTAGTTATGGGATGATCCCCCTATGTTGTGATCTGATGTGATATATCAATAAGAGAATTAAATGGAGTACAACCTTTAGTCCTTCGGTCTCTGCAACCTGAAACTCTTAGATCCATGGAAAGATTGATGCCAAGACATATGAAAAATCTCCAAGCCTACAAATGATGAAAGGAGTCAAGGACAGACCCAGAGAGACAAAGCTTTCCCTTGAGCCTGCACTCTGAATTTGGACCACTTCCTAAACTTAGAGAACATAAAATTGTTTTGTTAAAACAATCCATTGTGATATTTCTGGTAAAGCAACACTAGATAACTAACACATAGTCTCAAAGATCTTGATAAATATTTATGTGCACTTGAAAATAATGTGTACTCTGTTGAATATATAAAGATATTAATTGCAGCATTACATATATAATGACACCAAATTAAAAACAACCTTATTAGCTATTATCAAGTCAGTTCTGACTCATAGCACTCTCTATACAAGTTGTTAGATAATATTGTTCAAGTCTTTGATATCTTCTTGATTTTTTAACTTCTTGATTGGTTTTCCTTGAAGTTCTATCAGTTTTTGCTTCACAAATTTTGCATTTCTAATACTATGTCTCAGGTCACCAACAAGATGGCAGATTGGGTAGACGTTCAGTGAGGAGCTACATCAGCAACAACACAGAATACCAGATCAATCAGGCTCAGACATATTGTCAGGAGGGATAAGTCACTGGAGAAGGATATCATGTTTGGAAAGGCGGAGGGTCAGAGAAAAAGAGGAAGACCCCCCCAACGAGATGGACTGGTGAAGTGGCAGCATCGATGGACTCAAGTGTAGCAACAGTAGTGAGGTTGGCCCAGGATGGGGCAGTGTTTCATTCTGCTGTGCATATGGTCGCTATAGGTCGGTACCGACTCGATGGCACTTAACAACAACAATACTATGTCTCATACTTAGTACATATACAAGTAAAATTTTATTTAAATAATTTGAAAATGGTTGTAACAATATATTGACATGGAACTGCCAGAAATTCAAGGATTTAAAAGAGGTCATGGAACTAGGGATATCATTGTTGATCTCACATGGATCTTGGCTAAAAATGAAGTTATTTACTTTTGCTTTATTGACTATGCAAAGACTTTGGACAGTGTGGATCATAACAAACTATGTGCAGAATAGGTGTTTCAGAAAACTTAATTGTACTTATGAAAAATGAGCATGTAGACCAAAAAGAAAGCATTAGAACAGAACGAGGGTATACTGAATGACTTAAAGCAGATAAGATGTTGCCAGGTCATTTCACCATGCTGATTCAATCTGTATACTGAGAAAATAATCTGAGAAGTTGGATTATATGAAGAAGAACATGACATCAGGATTGGAGGAAGACTCATTAACAGCTTGGGATATGCATATGACACAACCTTACTTGCTGGAAGCAAAGAGGGCTTCGTCTTTGATGAAGATCAAAGATTACAGTCTTCTATATGAATTGCACTTCTATGAAAAGATAACAAAAATCCTCACCACTGGCAATAAATAACAACATGGTAAAAGAAAAAACTGAAGATGTCAAAAATTTCATTTTGCTTACATTCATAATCAACACACATGGAAGCAGTAGTCAAGAAATCAAAGAACATAGTTGCAGTAGGCAAATCTGCTGCAAAAATGTTCAAGAGCAAATATGTCAGTTTGAGGACTAAGATGCATCTGACCCAAGTCATGGCATTTTAAATGGCCTCTTATGTATGTGAAATTTTATAAATGTATAAGAAAGACCATGGAAGAATCAATTTATTTGAATTGTGGTGTTAGAGAAGACTATTAAATTTACCATGGACTTCCATAAGAACCAACAGATCTGTGTGGAAAGAAGTACAGCATTCTTAAAAGTCAGCATGGGGAGACTTGTGTCTCATAAATAAGCCATGTTATCAGAAAGGACCTATCAGGAAAAGGACAGTATGCTTCATAAAGTGGAGGGTCAGTGAATAAAAGGAAGACCTCAACGTGATAGATTGACACAGTGACAGCAACAATGGGATCAAAGGTAACAATAATTGTGAGGATGCCACATGACCAGGCAGTGCTTAGTTCTGTTATGCATATGGTCCATATGAATTGGAGTTGACTCGATGGACACCTAAAAACAGTGCTATGTCTTTGTATGTCTTTTTGATTTATTGACCTGTTGTAAGCATGAAATAACTTTCTTTATGTATGGAAATATTCCTTGTGTTGAAACCTACTTTATGAAATATGAATACAACTTTATTCTGATTAGTGTTAACCATGGTATATCTTTTTCTTTCCTTTTACTTTTACTCTAGATCTTCACTTACAGAATATATTTCTTGTAGTCAGAAAATTTAGTTGGAATCAAAAAGTTCATGGAAAAAATTCCTTTATCTTGTAATCTACATATGCTTCATGAATTTTTTTAAGCTCCCTCACATTTGAGGCTTGAAGTTTTATCTACCTTTATAATCTAATTGAGGTGTTTAGACCGTTCCTTTAGTGTTGTTGCTGACATGGTTAGTCTTATATTTGTTGTTGTTGTTAGGTGCCATCGAGTCAGTACTGACTCTTAGCAACCCTATGCACAACAGAACAAAACACTGCCCAGTCAATTGTTGCCACGCTTGAGCCCATTGATGCTGCCAGTTTACCAATCCATCTCACTGAGGATCTTCCCCTTTTTCTCTGTCCTTCCACCCTATCAAACATGATATCCTTCTCCATCAACTGATCCCTCCTGACAATATATCCAAAGTATGACAGGCGAAGTTTGTCTATCCTGGCCTCCAAGGATCACTCCGGCTGCACTTCTTCCAACATAGATCTATTGGTTCTTTTGGCAGCCCATGGCACTTTCAATAGTCTCCTCCAACATCGTAACTCAAAAGCATCAATTCTTCTATGTTCTTCTTTATTCACTGTCCAGCTTTCGCATGCATATGACGGTATTGGAATTACTATGACTTGGGTGTTTGTTATTATTCTATTTGCTTTCCCTTTGTTCCATCTGTTCTTTATTTCCTTTTTTTTTTTTTTTTAATGTATTCTATTGGATTATTATGCATGCCTTAATTTCATCCCCTTGGTTGAATTATTAGATATTTCTTTATTTTGTTATCTTAGTGGTTGCTTTAGAGTTTGTAAAATGCATCTTTAATTCATCACAATCTATCCTGAAATGGTATTATACTACTCCATTTATAATATAAAAATCTTATAGTAGTATATTTCTATTTCACTCCTCCCAAATTTTATGATTATCCATTCTACTTATATAAATGTTTTAAACTCCTAAATAATCATTTTTGTTTATACAGCCATTTAGCTTTCATTTTTGTGATTTAAGTGAAATTTTAAGGGGGAAATTCATTTTCCATTCAACAATTCATATACATTTTGTTTTCTGACAATGACTTTAGTCTCCACAACGTAACATCATTTGTCCCATTTCCTTCTTGTGTTTGCCATTTCCATTCTTTCTTATCCTGTCCTGCCTTCTGAGTTTTATCCCTGGGAAAATTTTGCCCTTTTGATCTCAAATGATTTCTTGTTCTAAGGAATGTGTCTCTCTGATGTTATTGCTCATCTTATAGTCTTTTTCACTCTTTGACTGTGGGTTGAACCAGGACATGAGTTCACTTCCAGGCCTGAAGATTGACTAAGGGTCAGAGTCTCTGGACTTGCCCTGTCACTATCAGATCAGTAAGTAATTTTCTTTTTTTTTTTTTATTTTGAGTACTGTTTCATATGTTTCTCTCACACTATTCAGGACCCTGTATTGTGATTCATTTCAGATGTCAATAGTGGTATCCAGGAACCATGGTGTCAGCATTGTAGAAACCAAACTTCATTATTAGTCCTTTGGATGAATTGTTTGATTTTCTTCACTCTTCTTTGCTCCAGTTGGGGAACCAACAGTTAGACCATAGATAGTTATTTGGAAACTTTTAAAACTCCAGTCGCTACTCACTAAAATAAGATAAAGTTTTTATTGACTATGTTATGCCAAATGACGTTGATGTCCATCACAAATATTGTCTCAATCTCCCCCAGGTCCAGCATCTCATTTCCTCAGTATGTTTGATTAAGGCAAGAGGTTTACATAGTTTTGCCCTGCTTGCTCTAACCACCATCAGGTTGTTCCAAAGGGCAGCAATCCTGTACAGGGTTTCTGAGGAGTGGCTGGTAGGTTTGAATCACTGACCTTGTGGTTAGCAGTCCAGTGCTTATCCTAGAGGGCTTTATCATATATATGGTTTTATTTACAGCACACATAAATACATATGTAAAAACATCATCTGCAAAACCTGAATATGGTTGTGAATGTAGTCACTTTTGCTTACTCATCTATTTATATTTTAAAGTGATTTAAATGATAATAAAAAATAAACATTTATCCATATAATCACATCTCTCTGAGCCCTGTTGTTGAACACTCGACTGTTAACTGATAGGTCAGTGGTTTATATTGTCTAGCTGCTCTGGGTGAGAAAGATGTAGCAGTCTGCTACCATAAAGATTTACAGCCTTGGGAACCTGATGGGGCAGCTCTACACTGCCCTATAGGGTCACTATGAGTTAGAATTGATTTGATGGCAGCAGATTTTCAGAATCACATCTTTGATGCTCTTCTTTACCATGAGATCTTTATTGACTTCTCATATAATTTTCATTCTGCTTGAATGTCTCTATTGAACATTTCTTGTATACGTGTGTGCTGTGGATGGATTAGTCTTTTTTTATTTCTAAAAAAGAGTCTTATTTCACTTTACTTTTGAAAACTGTTATCATAAAGAAGAGAATCTTATTTGACCGATTTGTTTTCATTTAATGTTTTAATAATATAGCTTCACTATTCTTTAACTTTCATTTCGCTATAAAAAATGTATTTTTCTCTATCTCTGCTATCTTCATCCATGTTTCTTTTTTCTTTTGGAGCATTGTTGTGACATTGTAGAATAATGCGCTGGATGCAAGATCAGGGATTCAAACTTACCAGCTGCTACTCAGAAATCCCCCACAGGGTCACTGAGTTGGAACTGATTAAACATCATTTAACAACAATAACAAGTGTTTGCTTTACGTAGCTGTTTTATTTTCTTTTTTTCAGGGTTTAGAACAAATTGATTATGGTGTGCTCCTGTGTAATAGTCTTTGTAGTTCCTTTTGTTTGGAGTTCATTGAACTTCTTGAATCTGTGGGTTTGTAGTTTTAATCAGACTTCGAAAAAAGTAGCCATTATTTCTCAATTGTTTTCTGTTTCTCTCCTCCACCACTTTTTTAGATATTCCTATTGCATGGCTCTGGTAGCGTAGTGGTTATGAATTGGGCTGCTAACGTCAGGGTCAGCAGTTTGAAACTACCAGTTGTTCCACGTTAGAAAGATGAGGTTTCCTGCTCCTGTAAAGATTTGCAGCCTCGGAAACCCTGTGCATGTCGCTATGAGTCAGAACCTACTCATAACAACAGGGCACATAACAACAACAGCAGCATTGCATACATAATAACCCACTTGATGTTGTTCTATGGTTCATTGATTCTCTTTTTTATTTTATTTTATTTTTTTTTTATGGGCCACACTAGATTTTTAATCTTCATAATTTAGAATTTACCACATGCAGTATTTACAAATATACCCTTTAGTTGCAAAGTTACTATTCTTAAAATATTTCTTTCCAACACACTTGTACTTTTAAGGAAAAAATACCACCCCATTAAAAAATACACTACTAAATAATAATGTATAATTATGCCAACATAACTAATTTTTTTAAATAATTAAAACAACAATAACAACAACATACACTATGTTGGATATGTAATTGTCACCACAAATAATACATGCCGTATACAGTGTACATATGCTCTTATTGCAGTTGTCAGCCGTTTCAGAACCATTGTTGTTGTTTTTAGGAGCCATCGAGTCGATACTGACTCATAGTAACCTTATGCACAGCAGAACGAAGCACTGCCCGAACCTGGGCCAACCTCACTACTGTTGCCATGCGAGTCCATCAATGCTGCCAGTTGGCGAATCCATCTCATTAGGGGTCTTCCTCTTTTTCTTTGACCCTCCACCTTACCAAACATGATATCCTTCTCCAGGTACTGGTCCCTCCTGAAATATGTCCAAAGTATGAGAGATGAAGTTTGGCCATCCTGGCCTTCATCCAAAACAGATCTATTGGTTCTATGGTACCTTCAATATTCTCCTCCAACACCAAACTCAAAAGCATCAATTCTTCTAC
>NW_006408575.1:8944173-8946514 GCF_000296735.1 Chrysochloris asiatica | reverse complement strand
GGCTCTTGATCATATATATGCTACCTCTTGAAATGGTTGAACATTAACCATTTCCTTTTGGTACAGTGATTCTGTGTATTCTTTCCATCTTCTCTTGATGCTTTCTGCATCATTGAATGATTTGCCCAGAGAATCTTTCAATAATGAAATTTGAGGCTTGAGTATTTTCCTCAGTTCCCCCAGCATGAGAAATGCTGAGCGTGTTCTTCCTTTTTCGGTTTTCTGATTCCAGATCTTTGCACATTTTGTTGTAATATTTGGCTTTATTTTCTCGAGCTGATCTTTAAAATTTTCTATTCAGCTCTTGGACCTCCTCATTTCCTCCATTTGCTTTAGCATCTCTACTCTGGAGAGCGAGTTTCAGTGTGTGTTCTGACATCCATTTTGACCTTTTCCTTCTTTCTTGTCTTCTTAATGACTTTTTGCTTTCTTCACGTATGATGTTTTGGTGTCATCCCACAACTCTTCTGGTCTTCAGTCTTTAGTGTTTAATATATCAAATCTGTTCTTCTAATAATCTCTAAATTAATGTAGGATACATTCAATATCATATTTTGGCTCTCGTGGACTTGTTTTCATTTTCTTCAGCTTCAGTTTCAATTTGCAGATGAGTGATGGTCTGGAGGTAAGAAAACCAATGCATCATTGAAAATATGATCAAATGCCCTAAGACGGTATACCCCATACATCATCACATGTATCTGATTAGGTATCACTCTACTAAAAGTAACAGCCATATTTGAACAACATCTTTCTACTACTTGCTGAGATTGATTATTCATTGTCTTTTTAATAAAAAGCCCAACAGATTTGGTGTTAAGTACATCTTTTCCTTTAGAATCTTCTGCATTTTCTGCAAATACTCTAGCATATTTCAGGCAGACTGCTAGTTATTTATCTTCAGATAGCTTCCAAATCATCCCTCTCTGTTCATGACACTGAGAAGGCTATCAAGTCTTTTCATGGATTCTATACTTAAAGACAATTCTTCCTTCCATACTCACATATTCAAGGTTGCCAGGCTTTATAGTGTGGCCTAGATAGAAGGGCTGTGATTGCTCCTTTTTTAACAAAAAATACTTTAATTTTTCAATAATAACAAATGTAGTGGGGTGTGCAAAGAAGAATCAGTTGTATTGGTCCTTATATTTATCAATGGCCTATTTGTAAGCCTTTCTCATCATAAGCCACATGTCAGCTGTTTCCATGTTAATTGATTCAAACACTTTCACAGTTTCAGAACTGAAGAACTCTGTGTTGTCACAGTGTTTGCTCCATGTCTCCTTCACTGCAGTCCAAAGACTCACATCTTTGGGTTTTACAAGGATGATACAGTATACCCGAAAGCTTTTCCTGAGCTCCGTGTGACCATTCTCTGATTTTTTCAAGATATCTTATTTGTTAGGAGCTTGTAGCTCATGGTGATGCATTCTGTTTCCATGACCAATCCTAATGTGGCCTAGCATAGTGATCAAAGCACAAAAAATGCTTGCGAGCATCATGCCCTTCAAAAATGAACTGCTTTCAGAAAACATTTTTCCGGTGTTTACAACAGTTCAGGGGGCAGAAAAACGCGTCACCTCACGGCTTTCCACTCACGTCCGCCTGCCACTGAGTTTCCCTCTGGCCAGGCTGCTCTAGCTGCAGACAGCTTCTTTTCCTTGGTTTCACTAAAGGGGAGACGACCAGGAAAGGGACGCCACAATGGTAAGGATAGCGTGGTTGGGCAAAAGGACCCTCGGCCCTGTGGAGACACCGGCCCGCACCCACTGACTCTATTTTGTTTTAATTGTTAACTTTTTTGTATGTATCATTTGTGATAGTTTCTATTTCTATGTTTAACTGTTCACTAGTTATCTTTTCAATGTCTAATCTGCCATTAATTCTATCCATTATATTATTTATTAAAGATACTGTTTTTTTATCACTATGAGTTCTAGTTCAATCTGTTTACTATCTTGAATATCGCCAGTTAACTTTTTAGCAGATAAAATACACTTTAAAAAAAAAAAAGAGGTGTCTTAATAACATTGCTGGAATCCTAGTGTAGGATAAGCACTGGACTGCTAACTGTAAGCTTGGTAATCACTCCTGGAGACCCTGCTGGAAGTCGGAACTAACTCCACATCACAAAAAAACAACAACATTACTGATTTTAATGTCTATGTCAACTGTGGCTGAATTTTGACCAATTTTCTCCTTTTTTAGAGCTGAATTTTCCTGCTTCTTTGCATATCTGGTAACCTTTGATTGGGTGCTGGACATTGTGATTTTACCTTATTGGATGGTAGATGTTTCTGTATTATAAATATTCTTGAGCTTTGTAATGGTATGCAGTTTT
>NW_006408575.1:8938461-8943759 GCF_000296735.1 Chrysochloris asiatica | reverse complement strand
GTGTGTATATATATATATATATATATATATATATCTCACAGAACCTGGCATTTTTCATTTTGTTGTATACAGATTTGCTGTGGGTAAGAACTGACGCAACAGTACCTAAAACTAACAACATACCTGACCCAGTGTGTCAGCCAGGTACTGTTCTTTCTATTTCTTTCAGGTATTATTTCCTCTTCAATTTTTTAATATTTATACACATACAGATACATACACATTCATGAATTATTATTATGTTGAATATTTGAGGAGAACCCTGTGAAAATTTCTCTGTGAAGTGCTTTCCTCTTTGTTAGTCTATCCAATGAACTCAGGTTGCTTTGGTCTCCCAGGATTCTTAGCACTCGTTCCCTGTTCAGCAGCCTGAAAACTTTCTCAAGATTGCATCAATCATGTTTATTTCTGTTTTCACAGGTGGATATCTAATTCATCAATTTTTTTCCATATATTTTATTAGTTTGTTAGTGTTGTTACCAACAGGACTGTAAATCTGGTTAGAATCAGAAGTCTTGAATTTACTATTAAAAAATCATATTTGGACTAAATTTTGAATGGCCCTCCCAGCTCTAGTGCAGGTGACTGGATAAAATGACTTGTCCAAATCTGTGTCCCTCTGCTTCCCCTGATTCTTGTTTTATGTTTCTAGATAGCTGTTTGTTCTGAAAGAAAAGTACTTGGGCTTCTTTTTGACTTTGTCATTTGCCTTATGTCAATCTTATCAGGTCATAATCATTGTTAGCTTTTGTGGAAGACTTTCTAAATGCTGCCATTCTCCTTTGTAATTACTACCTGGCATTGTTTCAGTGCCACAGAAACACAGCTTCAGACAAACTATCAATAGTGTTTAAAAAGGTTAACATCTGATGAGTAATTTTCTACCTTTTTTAACCACATACATTTTTAGGAGGAAAAAAAAATATTTCTGAAGTTTCCTGACAAATGAAATCATTGTAAAGATTATTATAGTTATGAAAGTGGTGAATGTAGAACCAGAATTGTACCTCCCCTAGGGTTCAATTTTTCATTCTTTCTTTCTATTCTAAAGTGTAAAGGACTAACCTGTAATAAAGGTCTCTACTTAGACAATTACAGTTTTAAGGTAATATTGCATGAGCTTCTATGTAGGGATATAATTTGATTCTCAAAGCTAAAATAGAAGCCATGGGAGTCCATGATGTTTGTTAACAGTTGTTCTCTATCTATCTCTCTTGGTTTCCTGGGCTACCCAGTTCATACCTCAGCTCCATAGGAACCCATTACAGTATATTGACTCCCTAGCTCTACAGTAGGTTTGCTTATGGTTCAGTCACCATTCAATTTTGAAACATGGGATTCAAACTGTAAAGGTCTAATCTACCTTATTTTTAGAAATAGGAATTTAGAGTCTAGAAAGAAGGAGGGACATGCCAGGCCACAAAAACAGCTTACGTCAAACTGGAAATAGAATGTAGAACATCCCCATTCCTACAAAAGTTATATACTATGGTCACTAAGGCAAGCTCTGTATAAAATATAAAAGAGAGTGGGTTTTATCTGTACAAACCTTGGTCCTTTCATAGGATTATAGCATGTAGAAGCATTTCTTTGCAAAACCTCATTACAGGGGAGGTTAATCAGGTTCCTTCTTCAATATCATTTTTAATCTCTCTGTTCAAGTTTCCTTGCAAAGATTCTCAGATTCGTTATTTAATTATTATATTCAGGAGCATAATAATATTCTATAAATTAGCCATGGGGTTGAATTCAGTCCAGACCTGAAGGATGACAAAGGGTTGCAGTCTAGGGGTTCAACCAATCTCTATCTGACCAGTAAACTTGGTATTTTTTTAAGATTTTGAGTTTTGTTTCATATATTTATCCAACTCTACTCAGGACCTTTTAATGTGATCTGTTTCAGATCAGTTGGTTTTGGTAGCTGGGCACCTTCTAGCTATTTTAGTCTCAACGTCATGGAGACCGATGTTCAATGTTCCATTAGTCCATTGGGCTAATTATTTAGTTGTGTCTTTGATTTCCATCACTCTTCTTTACTCAGGACAGGGAGAGAGCAATAGCTGTTCAAAAGTTTTTAAGACCTAAGTTACTACTCAATAAAGTAGGATGTACATTGTCTTAGTTGACTATGTGATGACAATTGACCATGGTGCTTCCCAAATCTAAGGTCTTGTACTCCCAGGCTTAGCAACTCATTCCCTCAAAGTGTTTGGTTCTGCTTAAATTTTCATAATTGTGCCCCCTGTGTGCTCCACTACAGTCATGGATATATTTGTAGCAAAAGTAAATACCCACGTACAAATATCCTCTGTCAAACCTATCTATATTTGTGGATATGCTACCATTCTCCCCTCCACCTTCACTGAGTCTGAGTGTCTACATATTGTTGTTGTTGTTACCTGTTGCTGTTATTGTTAGGTACCGAGTCGATACCAACTCATAATAACCATATGTACAACAGAACAAATCACTGCCTGGTCCTGGGCCAACCTCACAATGATTGATACAACTGAGCCCATCACTTCCTCCACTGTGCCTGAGAGTCTTCATCTCTTTCTTCACCCTCCACTTTACCAAACATGATATCCTTCTCAAGTAATTGGTCCCTCCTGATAACATGTCTGAAGTATTAGAGACAAAGTCTGGACATCCTGGCTTCCAAGGAGCATTCTAGCTGTACTTCTTCCAACACAAATGTGTTTATTATTTTGACAGTACATGGTGTTTCCAATATTCTTTTCCAACACCATAACTCAAATGCATCAATACTTCTATGATCTTCCTTGTTCACTGTCCAGCTTTCACATGTATATGTGGTTATTGAAATTACCATGGCTTGGGTCAGGCACACCTTAATCCTCATTTACTTGTAGATCACAAATATTGCATAGCTATATATATATATAATGGAGTCCCAGTGTGGGGTAATGCACTGGACTGCGTAGTTGACTTGAACTGCAAGGACAGCAGATCACCCTCAACAGATGCTCCTTGCAAATTGTGTACAGGGTTGCTATGGTGTCAGACTTACTCGATGGAACTTAACAACAACACCAACATATTTATAATGGGGTCCTGGTGTAGTGCTATAGGATAAGCAATGGGCTGTAAGGTGGGTCTGAACTGCAAAATCGGTGGTTCAAATTCACCAGTCACTTCTCAGAAACCCTATACTGGGTTGTTATGAGTTGGGACTAACTTGATGACACTAAAAACAACATTAAACATACATATAACAGTTTTTACCTCTGTTGTCTTTAACCCTGACATTCCTCTGCATGTATTCCCCTACCTTAATCATTTTACTGCCAATGCAAGTAGCACTTGTATGTCCCCTAACCAGTGAACTACCCACCACCCCTTCTCTCCTATCCCTGATAATCTTCAAGGAATATTTCATTAAGTATGAAAACCTTTTCTTGACTTTTTACAATAGGGATCTCATATAATATTTGTCCTTTATAATAGATTAATTTCAGTATGTCCTTCAGGTTCATCTGTTACTAGGTATTTCCCAGAGTCATTATTCTTTAATGTTGCAGTGTTCCGTTGTATATATGTATCAAAGTTTGTTCATCTATTTTGGCAATTAGGTTGTTTCCATTTTTTTTTTTTCTTTTTTACTATTGTGAATAGTGCTGCAATAAACATTTGTGTGCATATAACTATTTGTATCACAGCACTTATTTCTCTAGCATATGTATGAAAAAGAAAGCTTGCTGGGTCATATAGCATTTCTACTTCCAACTTTTTGAGGAAGCACCAATACCATTTTCCATAGAGGTTGCACCATTTGTATTTCTACGAGCAGTACATGAGGGGTCAAGATACTGATGATTTTCATTCAGCACTCAATATCCTTTCTTCATTTATAACACATTTTAGGATTTGTGTGTGTGTTTTCAGGAGTTCTGGTGATGTAGTATTGTTGTTAGGTGCCATCGAGTTGGTCCTGACCCATAGCGACCTTATGCATTCAATAATTTGTCTGTCAGTTTGTTGTACTGTGGTGGTTTGTGAGTTGTTGTGATTCTAGCTATGCCATGGGTATTTTAAATATCAACAGAGTCAGTCACCCATTGTGGGCAGGTTTCAGATGAACTTCCAGAAGAAGACTAGAGAGAAGGAGAAATGAACTACTTCTGACTATTTAGTCACTGAAAAAGTTAAGAATAGTAGAGAAACACTGTCAGATATAGTTTCAGAAAAGAGCCTCTCAGGTTGGAAAGCACTCAAAATGTGACTGAGGAAAAGCTGTCTCCTCAAAGTAGAGTTGACCATGATGATGCAAATGGAGTAAAGCCCCTGGAACCTTCATTTGATAATGGAGCACAACCCAAAATGAAGGAAAATCCATTAATATTTGGGATGTGGAATGTATGAAGCATGGAAATTGTCAAAAATGAAATGGAATACATAAACATTGATATCTTAGGCATTAGTGAGCTGAATTGAACTGATAATGGCCATTTTGAATCGGAAAATCAGATGGTTTACTATGCCAGAAATGACAAATCAAAGATAAATGGTGTCACATTCATCATCAAAAAGAACATATCCACATCAGTCATGAGATACAACACTGTCTGTGATAGGATACTATTCAAGCACCTACAGGGAAGACCAGTTAATACCACTATTATTCAAATTTATGCACCAATCACTAAAGTCACTGAGAACTAAATAGAAGAATTCTACCAACTTGTTCAATCTGAAATTGATGAAACATGTAATCAAGATATATTGATAATCACTGGCAGTTGAAATGCAAAGGTTGGAAACAAAGAGGAAGGATCAATAGTTGGAAAATATGGTGATAGAAATGATGCTGCAGATGGCATAATAGAATTCTGTAAAACCAATGATTTGTTCATTTCAAATAACTTTTTAAAACAACATAAGAGATGACTATACACATGGACCTCACCAGATGGAATACACAGAAACTAAATTGACTACATTTGTGAAAAAAGAAGGTGGAAAAGCTCCATTTCAGAAGCCAAAACAAGGTCAGAGGCAGATTGTAGAACAGACCATCAACTTATCAAAGGCAAATTCAGACTGAAGCTGAGGAAAATGAAAACAAGTACACAAGAGCCAAAATATTACCTTGAATACATCCAAGTTGAATTTAGAGTTCATCTGAAGAGCAGATTTGATACATTACACATTAAAGACCAAAGACCAGAAGAGTTGTGGAATGACATCCAGAACATCATAAAGGAAGAAAGCAAAAAGGCATTAAGGACTAGAAAAAAGGAAAAGATCAAAATGGATGTCAGAAGAAACTCTGAAACT
>NW_006408575.1:8908649-8909645 GCF_000296735.1 Chrysochloris asiatica | reverse complement strand
TAGGAGGAGAATATTAAAAGTACTATGGACTGCCAGAAGAACAAACAATTGGAAGAAGTAAAGCCAGAGTGCTTTTTAGAAACCATGATGGCTAGACTTCAGTTCTCATTCTTCAGACATGTAATCAAGTGGAGCCAATCCCTGGAGATGAACACTGCACTTGATAAAGGTGAGGGTCAGTGAAAAAAGGAGGATTTGAAATGAAATGGATTGGCACAGTGGTAGTACCATTGGGATCAATAATAATAACAATTGTGAGGATAGCAAAGGACCAGGTAGTGTTTCATTCTGTTGTGCATAGGGTCACTATGAGTTGGAATTGACTGTAGTGCACCTAACAGCAACAACATCAGGTAAAAGAGTTTTCTGTTACTTCCCACTGAATATTCAAAGAATCATAGAAGACCATGAGCGAGGCTCATGCTAGGTATTCTTGTTGTTTTTAAGCACCATTGAGTCAGTTAATTAAGACTGTTTGAAATATACATTTATTATGTAATCAAATTGAAGTTTAATGAGATTCAATCCTATACTCAGCATTCTGTGATTGTATAGTGATTTAGCAACAATGCTGGGATTAGAATTTGTTTCTTAACTTCCAGCTATGTCCATTAACTCTGAATATATACATAAGAAATTATCAACCTCTTAAAGTAAGCAGTTTATAGAAGAACACTGATTGTCCTACTTTGTGCTCTCATAGAAGCAAACCTGGAGAAGAGAACTTGAGTGCAAATAGTTAATTTGGGAAATTATTCTAGTAAGTACAAATAATGGAGAGATGGATGGAATGACAAGGTGTGTGCTCTCAAACAAGTTATCATTGTGGGTATTTGAAGTTTGATTGTCTGTAAAACACTGAAAGCAAGCACAGAACATATACCTCAGAATTATCCTACCTGAGAAATAAGGATGGTGGGGCACATGAACCCCAGTGGTTCTCGGCAGATGGTACCCAGACTCGTAGTATCAGTATCCCTTGGGAACTTTTTTACT
>NW_006408575.1:8893782-8906442 GCF_000296735.1 Chrysochloris asiatica | reverse complement strand
TAAAATTGAGAACCACTTGTATATGCCAATTATCTTTCACTTATTGAAGACTACTTATAGAGACATTGGTTTCCCTGGGTTCTTGCCTTCCAAACTTGTGAGCAGAATGGGATAGAGAAATGCTGAAAGAAAGCAAAAAATTGGAATTTGAAAGGCAAGCTGGTATGCACTGAAATAGGACATACATGCTACATAGATAACAATGTATAAGAATTTCATCATGCAATACTTCAAGTTAGTGTCACTAATTTGTAACTCATTTATTATTTTCCCTTTTATTTAAAATCTTAGGGGTTAACATTTGTCTCTTGAGGTAGGTACTAAATTTTTGTGAATAAAGGAAGACAGAGAAACATATGTAACTGTCTGTTATCTCTCATAGACTGTAATTAGAAATTTAATTTTATTGTCTGCTTTAACCTTTAAAATGTTTAATCTTTACAATAGCCCTGTAAAGTAAATACAATTATCATAATTTTATAGTTGATAAATTTGAGACATAATGTAAATTGTCCAAGATTATTTATAAAATAAGCAGTAAAGCTAGGACCTGAAATTCATATATCTGACCACAAAAAATCATGCTTTATTCATTCTCTGAACCAACTGCTCATAGTGATTTCTCAGATGTAATATATTTAGACATATTTTTTGAGAATGTCTGGAAGAACCAACATTTTAGGCTTCAGTTGTAAATTTCCATTTGATCAATCCAAGTATTGGAGGAGGATACCAAGGATTAGACAGTAACTGTCATGGCCACTGGAGTTTGCTCAAAATGTAAAAATAACAGGTCTATATTACAAATGGTTGTTCCTAGGAGACACCTAGTGTTCCCTAATAAACTTTTCTCAATACAGCTAATAAGCCTGGGCATGAAGCCAACACTGTTAGCTATGGTCTTATATTTCTTATCTGTTGAGTTTAATTGTGTGCAGAATGTTCTGTAAAAAGAAAGTTGGAGCAACTTTGTCACCACTGCCCTAGAAATTTGGTGAGCCCATGTAAAGACCTCATGTAGGAAAAATACCTAAAAATAACTCATTAACACAAAGTTTTGAGTAGGTAGCAAATTAAACATTTTGTTTCCTATTTCTTTTTCTTTTATTGTGAATTGAGTGAATGTTTACACAGCAGGTCAGTTTTCCATTAGTTTGCATATACCTTGTATTATGACATTTGTATAACATTCTTCCTACTTCTTCATTGGATTCTCCATTTTCACCCATCTTTCTTTCTTGTCCCTTCCTACATTCTGAAATTGATTTGGGGGCAAATGTTGCTTTTTTTTTTTCTAATTTAGTTGATTGTTCTGTGACTTATGTTCTTCATGGATATTGTTCAATTTATAGTACTCTCTGTTGTTTAACTGAAAGTTGATTACCAGAGCTGATTCACTTTTCTGTTTGAAAGTTATCTAATACCCATAATCTTGGGGTTTCCACTAGTTTCTATCAGACCAGTAATTTTGATTTTGAATTATTTTACAGCTTCCTCCCACTCTGTCCAGGACCTCCTATTGTGATCTTGATCAGAGTGGTCAGTTGTGATAGCTATTTTTTTGTTCTGGATAGGAAGAGACCAATTGTTACATATATAAGACCCCACATCCTACTCACTAAAGTAGGTTATAGAACATTGTCTTTGTGGACTGTGTTATGCCAATTGACCTAAATGTCCCCTCAGATTATGATCCTTAGTCACTCAACATGCTTGGTTATGGCTACAAAGTTTTCATAACTTTGCCCATTATATGCTATACTCTACAGATGAAGATATTTGCAGTAATACAAGTCCATGTGCAGAAATATTCTTTGTAATAATAAGAAACCCTATACAGGATCACTATGATTCATAATGGACTCAAAGTCACTTAACAACAACAAGATATTGTAGATAATTTTATTATCTACTTTAACCTTTAAAATAATCCTGAAAAGTAAATTCTCTAGTTAGCAATCTTGCTTTCTTCTCATCCCTGGTAACCATCAAATAATTTGTCTGTTTGTCATCTTTTTCTTGATTTTTTATAATATTTGACTCATACAATATTGTTTCTTTTGTAATTGACTCATTTCATATAGCATAATGCATCATTGATGGACTCAAGTGTGACAGCAGTGGTGAGGTTGGCCCAGGATCAGACATTATTTCATTCTACTGTGCATGGGGTCGCTATGAGTCAGTTCCGACTCGATGGCACATGACAACAACAACAATGCCCTCCTGGTTCATCTATGGTATGAGGTGTCTTGTGGATTCATCATTAGTCTTTAACATTATATAGAGCTCTCCCAATGCCATGCAATCTAAATTCACACTCACAGATGGAATCCTCAGTGGGATATACAGGAGACAAAGTCCTGTTGGGACATCCACGCCTGTGACAATGGGGCACCCCATACCAGTAGGAAGCAGTTAGGAAAGCAAATGGAAAAGTCGAAGTTTTTCAGAGAATTTTAACCTGAATATGACCTTTGAGTGCAGAACAAAGAATAGTTTCTCCTGTTTGTGTTAGGTTTATTACTATTTATTGTGTTAGTTCTCACTCATAATGACCCTATGTACAACAGAACAAAGTAGTGCCATCCTCACAATTATTGCTGTGTTGGAGTCCATTGTTGGAACCACTGTAACAATCCATCTTGTTAGGGGCCTTACTCTTTTTTTTTTCTGACCCTCTGTTTACCAAACATGTTGTTCTTCTTCTTCTTTTGCAACTGAATTTATTACCACTAAGTTGAAACTTCCATATGGCTTCAAGTTGTTATTATTACATGCTATCTAATTGTTGTTGTTGTTAGGTGCCATCGAGTTGGTACTGACTCATAGCAACCTTATGCACAGCAGAACGAAACACTGCCCGATCCTCGGCCAATCTCAGTATCAGTGCCATGCTTGAGCCCATTGATGCTGCCACTTTGCCAGTCTATCTTGCTGAGGTTCCTCCTCTCCCTCTCTGACCCTCCACCCTATCCAACATGATATCCTTCTCCAGCAACTGTTTCATCCTGACAATATGTCTGAAGTATGAGAGACAAAGTTTGGCCATACTGGCTTCCAAGGAGCTCTCTGGCTGCACTTCTTCCAAAACAGATCTGTTGGTAGGCCATAATTCATGGTGACCCTGTATGAAGTTTCCAAGGAGTGGTTGGTGAGTTTGAACTCTAAACCTTTGGGTAGTAATCCAATGTTTGTCCTACAGTGTAACACCAGGACTTCAAGTTAGCTCTCAGAAATCTGAAGCAGGTAGAACTTATCTCTGGGTTCCTATCACTTCATTGTTTTACTCAGTATCCACTGTAGGGGACCAAAGGACTAGAGTCAGTATTCGCTCACGTTAATGTACTGTACAAATAGTAGACACTCTCCTCATTTTCCTTTAAGAGATCCTTCAAAAAACAACAATAAAAATAATTATTCTTGAGTCGATTGCCACTTACGGAGTTTGCATGTTACAGAGTAATCTTGTTCCATAGATATTTTCAGGGTTGTGAACTTTTGGAAGCAAATATCCAGGTCTTTCTTCTGAGATGAGTTTGAGTGGGTTCAAACCATTAATCTTTCAGTTGATAAGTTATTGTTATTATTAAGGGTTGTTGAGTCAGTTCCAACTTAGTGGGTTTCTGAGGCGGGATTGGTGGGTTTGAACTGCTGATGTCTGCTTTTAAATATGTGCGTTACTCAAGGATCCCTGGCAGATCCTTAACCAACATTAAATAAACCAGTTCCTGCTATTCTTCTTCCAGGGGAATTGTCTTTGTGAAAGCATCGTAATGGCAAATTGTTGTTTGCTGTTAAGTGCCATTGAGTCTGTACAGACTCACAGTGACCCTATAAAAGGTTTCTGAGGAGTGGCTCATGGGTCTGAACCACCAACCTATGGTTAGCCGTCCAGTACTTGCCCTACAGTGCCACACTAGGTCTCTTAATGACAAATAAAACCCTCTAATTAAATCCTCTCTTATTATAAGTAGATTGGGAATCCATATTTAAAACATAGCTTGTTTTCTGTCCTTGATGTCTTAATATGCATGAAGTGCCTCTTGGGCACAAGAATCATTTAACTTTCACTAAATCTCCTACATTTTATAGAAGAGGTCTGTTTTTTTGTCTTGGTGTGTTCCCCAATACTCTACAGAGCATTGTATCTCTCCCAATATCCTCCCAAATGCATTATTCAGTCTTAATGAATATTTATCCAGGATTTTTCATATGATGTGGTATCATGTAAGGAGCCAAGTTAAAAAGAATTCATGTATCATTCATTTTGCTGTCATTGTTAAGTGCCATCAAGTAGCAATACTGAATAGGGTTTCTGAGTATTTTCTAGTGGGTTTGAACCACTGATTTCATGGTTAGCAGTTTAGTGCATGGTAAATTTGCTTTCAGAGGCTTAATTTCTTTTCCTGGTCCTAAAAATCTTCAATACCATCTCCATGATTTCTGTGAATTACCAGAACTGCTTCTTCTCTGTCCCTAGGTGGTGTAAATATTTAGTATACTCAATTGTTATGTTAGTGTGATAAATGAAAATTTGGAGATTTCTGTCCACTTAGAGGCAACTCAAAAGAAAGACCTAATTTCAAATAATCATCTATTGAAATCTATATGGAGCATAGTGCTACTCTGGCAGACATTGAATCACCACGAATCAGGATCAATGGCCACTGGCTTTTTAGTTTCCTATGTGTTTATATGGAACATAAACTTTTGTAGCCCACTTCAGTCATTCCACTTTTTATGTTAAACATTTTCTCATGTTTATGATGTTTTTCCACAGCATGATGCTAATGGTTACATAACATTCTAATATAATTTATATAATGAATATCTACTTCTGAACATTTAGTTTATTTCCAAGTTAAGGAACATCCTTGTACAATTATCCTTATTATATGTCTCATGATTTCCTTGAAATAAATATCTAGTAGGAGAATTGGAGTCCTGGTTTGGCACTGTAGGATAAGCACTGGACCAAAAAATTGGTTTGAACTGCAAGGTTGGTGGTTCAAACTCACAAGCCGCTTCTTGAAAACCCTATATAGGGTTGCTATGAGTCAGAACTGACTGGATGGCATTTAAGAATACAAAAACAAGCAGAATTACTAGGTCAAAGACTGTGTTCTTTCTGAGACTTCTAATAATATTGTTGATGTTAAGGGATACTTTAGTAAGGTTCTCAATACCAGAGAATGGAAGTTTTTGATTCTCTACATATTTGCATTTTCAGTATTTTTCTTCATTTCGTAGTCAAAATTATACTTTTTTTCCTGATTAAATTTTTGGCACAAAATAAGGATTCTAGAAAAGGAAAATAAGATATAAAATAGGAAGAAGAGATAAATAAATACTTATACATGGTCATATTTTTCTTCATTAACATAGTAAATTAAATTCTTCAGTGTTGATGAAATTTTATTTTCTTCTGTTTGAATTAACTTAAATAGTGAGATATCACCTAATATTGTACAGGGTTACTACAAATCAGAACCAACTCGACAGCACTTAACAATTGTGGACTAAGTGAAAGTTTACAGACGAGATCATCAGTTTTACATTCAACAAATCATACACTTTTTTTTCCCCCTCTTAATCATTGCACTACCCTCCATACAACAACAGTTATCCTACTTCCTCCCTCTGGTTCCTATTTCCATTCCATACACATTCCCATCTCTTCTCAAATTTGTGTTTAGATAAATGTGGCCCTTTTGATTTTCAATGATTGACCTTTCCATGGTGGGCATAACTCACCAGTGTTTCTATATCCCCCATGTAACCTGGTATAACCTGGTATGGTGCTGTAGGATGAGCACTGGGCTGTGAATCACAAGGTTAGCCCACGAGCTGCTCCTAGAAAACCCTAAACAGGGTCACTATGAGTCTGAACTGACTCAACACTTAGCAACAGCAACATATAACAATCTACTGCTTGGCTGAAAATTGGTTCATGAGGGTGTGTTCCTTCCATAACTGAAGGTTGGTCAAGGGTCCTAGGCTCAGGTTCTTCCAGTGTCGTTATGACCAGTAAGCCCAGTCTTTTGTTTTCAATTAATAACTTTGAGTTTTGTTCCACATTTTTCCCACTCTATCTAGGACCTTCTTATGCTATCCCACTCATAGCCTTTGGTAGTGGTAGCAAGCCACCATCTAAATGTTCTGGTCTCAGAGTCATGTAGACTGATAGTCAGATGTTCCATTAATCCATTGAAGTAACTGACTCCTAGCATCTTCAATTCTCATCACTCTTTGTTCTTTCCCACATGGAAAGACCAATAGCTGCACCTTAGATTGCTATTCATGAGCTTTTAAGATTCCAGACTTTACTCCCCAATGTAGGATGTAGAACATCATCTTTATGGATTATGTTACGCTAATTGATTGTGGAGTCCCCTGAGACTATGGTGCTGAACTCCCAGGCTTAGCAATTCATTGCCTTAAAATGTTTGATAGTATCTAAGAACTTTTTCATCATCTTGCCTGCTGTACACTCCACAATCATAGCTATGTTTGCACATTAACCTCTTCTTGAATACAAATTGTAACTTACATTCAAGTTTATTATATGCATATTTACTATAGTTTAAAAATCATTCATAAAGTCTGTGCCAAAGATTATGGTTGGCACTGGGAAATTCAGGAAAATCTGCTCCACATGATCTCTTTAAAGTATTCATGAACAAAGATATCAGTTTGACAATTAAGTTGTGCCTGATCCAATCTGATAGTTTAAATCACTTCATATGCATGTGAAAGTTGGACAATGAATAATGAAGACAGTACAAGAACTGATGCATTTGAGTTATGGTGTTGAAGAAGAATATTGACAGTACCATAGACAGCCAGAAGAACAAACAAACCTGTTCAATTTTAGGTGTCTTAAAGTTAGTTTCAACTCATAGAAACACTATTTATAACAGAACAAAAAAAAAGCAGTGCCCAGTCAAGCACCATCTTCACAAATATTACTTTTTGTAATGAATTGATTTATGTCACGCTAAAATATGTACTTTGGACATATTGTCAGGAGGGTACAGTCGCTGGAGAAGGATGCCATGCTGGGTAAGATGGAGGGTCAGAGAAAAAGAGGAAGACCCATAATGAGATGGATCAGCCAGGTGGCATCATTGATGGCGTCAAGTGTGGCAGCGGTAGTGAGGTTGGTCCAGGATCGGACATTGTTTCATTTTGCTGTGCGTGGCCAACTCGATGGCACCTGACAACAACAACAACAAAATATGTACCAGAGTCCTGGTGTGGTACTGTAAGATAAGCACTGGACCACAAAGTTGGTTTGAGTCACAAGATTGGAGGCTCAAACTCACTAGTTGCACCTCAAAAACCCTATACAGGTTCACTCTGAATCAGAACGGACTCTACAGCACTTAATAGCAACAACAAAAATATGTGTCACAATCCTGATGTGGTACTGTAGGATAAGCACATGAGTGTTCACCACAAGGTTGGTGGTTCAACCCCATCAGTTTCTCATTAGATACCCTATGCAGGGTCACTATGAGTCAGAATCAACTCCAAGGCACTTAACAACAATTATAAAATATGTGTTAGTTTGTCTGGGCCATGATTCTCAGTGGTTTGAAATTATGTTATGATCCCTATCATGAGATCCAATGTGATAAATCAATAAGAGGATTAAGGATAATGTACATGGAACCAAGTCAACAGCACAAAAAACAACATTACATGGTTTCAGAGAAGCATGTATATAGAAAAATTAATGAACTCAAGATCTAATAGGATGGTGACATTTTGTCTCAGGAATTTTGGACATGCTATAATGAGGAACTAATCCCTGAAAAGGGACATCATACTTTGAAAAATAGAGTGTTATCGATAAATTGGAAGACTATCAATGAGATGGATTGACAAAAGACTGCAACAAAGGGTTCAGGCACAGCATAGATTGTGAGGATGGTACAGGACAGGACAGTGTTTCATTTTAATGTACTTAGGGTCTCTGGAGTCTAGGTCTAACTGACTGAACACCTAACAATACTAATAACAACACAGCTTTGTATTTGGCTTCTTATGGGTAGAAATGGGATCATAAAAGCAATAATTCAAATTTTCATAGCATTACTCCTGATAATGGATTGTCCCTAGGAGCCCTAAACTCTCCTCCTTCTATTTTGCAGAACAATTTCATCTCTCACCAGTTCTTCTCACTAACTGTGAACATCCATATTCAACTCAATAGAACAAAGGTACTTAAATTTTTAAGTAGCTTTTGACACTCCCTACATGTTACCTATTTTATCTGAGCTCTAAATAGACTTTGTACTTTTTGAGGGTAAGATTTGTGCTTGACTATTTTTTTAACTGCACACTATTTAGCCCAGTATTTATATATATTTAGTGTTCCAGAGACACTGCATGAACAAACCACAAATTGAACTTTGGTCAGGGTTACACATTTGCTACCTATGCCTAGATGCATTGTCTTCAGCTACATCAGGTCTTTACCAAACTCAAGCCAATGCCCAATAACAGGGATAACATTTAGTACATTTAGAACTAAGAAACCTATTTACATTTATATTGGCATCTGTAATCATCTGTTGGGACTGAACTCATCTTAATTTATTAGGGACTTTACTGCCTGCCAGGAAGCAATGATGTGCTCAAATTTCACTTGCATTTCTTAGCAGGAACCCTGCCTCAATCATTATTTGGGAGGAATGACAGTTCTTGGGAATGCTCAGGGTCTGATTTTCACTAATACATTATGATCATTCTTAATAAAACTATCATCAGGTCTCTGATCAAAAAATTTACTAACAGCTGTTCTCCATAGTTAGAATTGTTTGTGTGTGTGTCACAGATAATTGACAAGCAGGTTTTTCTGAGGATAGATCTTAGTTTCTAGAAGTCATTTAGGGAAAGAGCATTGCTTTCTCTTTAGGGCTCAGCTGCTAGAGAACTGTGCAAAACTGAGAATGGTTGCTCTGGAAGATGAATATGAAAATTCAGAGTATGGGAACCTTAAAAGGAAGAGTGCTAGGATCTTAAAGGAATCCTTAGTGGCACAAATGGTTGTTAAGTGCTATCCAACTTTTAGTGACCCTGCATAGGGTTTCCAAGGCGTTGCTGGTGTGTTTGAACCACCAAACTTGTGGTTAGCAGTTTAGTGCTTATCCTATTGCATCATACCACTTGCTTAAAGTTTCTGATATGAACCTACCCAGCGACACTTTGAAAGATAGCTTAGCAATCTGCTTCTGAAAGGTCACAGTCTTGAACACTCAGTGGAGTGCAATACTATTGACACACAGGGTCTCCAGGAGTTGGAATCCAATCATTGGTAATTAGCAGCAACACCAACAAACACTTAAAATAACCTTAAGATTAACTTGGGTAAAGCAACAAAGCTATTTTAACCAACTGAGAAACAAGAAAACCTGGACTGAAGCAACCTGATAAATTCAGTCAAACCAAGGACTTGAGGGTAAGATAAATATTTAAAATCAGCACACTGGAACTCATTATTTTCATGAAAACTGTTATTTTCATCCATCAGCTTTCATAACTTTGTTATGGATTTCTCTTTCTCATACTTTACTTTAAATCTCTTTTCTGTAATATTCCTTACAAATCCTCACTCATTGCTGCAAAATGCTCAACAGGTAAGGTAGCAGGTTTCATCTCAACAAAATGGAAAAAGAGGATATCAACTTTTGGAGCCCTGGCTGGCAATGGTTAACTGCTTGGTTGCTAACTGAAAGACTGACATTTCAAACCCACCCAGTGGCTCTGCAGGAGAAGAGACTTGGTGATCTATTCCCACAAAGATTATAGTGAAGAAAACTATTTGGATTTTGGACAGTTCTGTTCTGTTAGGATTTTATAAGTCAGAATTGACTGACGGCATAAAATGAAATCTTGAGTGTATTTTCAGCACCTCTTTCTTTGAAGTCCTATGTCTTAACAACTGGAGCTTAGAATATGGTTATGTAGACAATCAGTAAGATAGTCAAGGCAGGAGAAGTGGTGTCTGTCCTTAGAAAAATGCATTATAATTATTATAATTCTTTTATTTATTTATAAGCACTGATTGAAAGTGCTGTAAAAAAAAAAAAAAAAAAAAAAGGTGTATATGCTGTTGTTTCAGGCAGCCCTGGGTTTGAATGCCAACTCTATAATAAGACTAATTGGATAACCTTGAGCTACATTTTTTAAAACTTTCCCTGTCTTTGTTTCCTCATGTGTGAAATAGAAATACTAATAATACCTGTTTCATTGCATTGTTGCTGTTAAGTGCCATTAAGCTGGTTACAACTCTTAAAATAGAGTTTCCATGGAGAAGTTTGTGGGTTTGAACTGTCAACCTTGTGGTTAGCAGTCCAGGGCTTATCCTAGAACTCTGTACTAGTACTCACAGGATTGCTGGAAGTCTAAATGAATAAAGTATATAAATGTTCTGTATGGAGCTTGTTTGGATAAATAGAAAATATTGTGCTGCTGTGGGTTAATGAGCCAGACTACAAAGCCATTTGAACTGCAAGGTCAGCAGTTCAAGCTCACCAGCTGCTCCTCGGAAACCCTAAACAGGGTCACTATGGGTCAGAATAGACTCGACGGCACTTAACAACAATAACATTAAGTATACCACACTTAGTATTAGGGCTTCTGGTGTGATGCTATAGGTTGTTGTAGTTGTTGTTAAGTACCGTGGAGTGGATTCTGACTCATAGTGACCCTGCACAGGTTTTCCAAGGCTGTAAATATTTATGGGGGCAGAACACCTCATCTTTCTCCTGCGGAACTGCTGGTCGTTTCGAACTGATGGCCTTGAGGTTGGCAGGCAGACTCGTAGACAGCTTAAATCCACCAGTTATTCCTCGGAAACCCTAAGAGTCAGAAATAACTTGAGGGAAATTAACAGCAACAACATGGTAATATGGAAGAAAATGTTGAGTTAGATAAGGCCATTATCCAAAAAGTCCACAGTGTAAGGACAGACACATACCATGCAGATTGAGGCTTGTACATTTCACGGGAAGCGTTCATTTTAGCTTGGAGGAGTTGAAAATCTGTAAAGAGTAAAGCAGTGGATATTGGATTCCAGTCTTGGAAGATGGGAAGCATTTGGGTAAGGGGAGAAAGTGAAGTGATGATATATAAAATATTATTGAATCTATTCCAATTGATGGACAGCTCATGTGTGTCAGAGTAGAACTATGCTACATAGGATTTTCAATGATTGAGTTTGTGAACATGGACTTCCAGGTTTTTCTCTTTGAGAGGACATGAACCTGTATTCTTTTGGTTAGCAGATGAATGCATTAACCGTTTGTACTACCCAGCAACTCACCTCTTATCTAGAGATCAGATAATGCCTACTAGAGGAATCTTTGATAATGACTTCGATTATTCCCTCTTAAGTGTTGTTGTTATTAAATGCCATCCAGTCAGTTCTGAGCCATAACGACCCTGCCTAGGGTTTCCGAAGAGCAGCTGGGGAGCTTGAACTACCTGCCGACCTTGCAGTTCAAACGGCTTTGCAGTCTTGTGCATTAACCAACAGTGCCACACCAGAAGTGTTGTTATTGTTAAATGCCGTTGAGTCGGTTCCGACCCATAGCGACCCTCTAGAGGGTTTCCAAGGAGTGACTGGTGAGTTTGAACCACCAACCTTGCAGTTCCAACTGACTTTGCAGTCCAGCACATTAACCCACAGCGCCATACCAGGTAGTTACCTTTAAAGTCTAATATTTTATTTTTAATGGTGAAATTTCAGATCCTAAATTAGGTAAACATGAAAGATTTAAGTCAAAATGTATTTTCGTGGCTCTTCAGCTTATACTATATAGAACTTTGTTTATAGAAGTTGACAGCTACTAGGTTTTAAAACAATAAAGAATTATTCAGTGGCCTTTGCGTTCTCATTTTGAAGTCTGTACTAATTTTTAGTGAGGATGAGTCAGACTCTGGGGATTGTGAAACAAAGGAGCAGACTGGGAAATGAAAAGAGCATTAGACACAGATATAAGAACTAGGCCCTGATCACAGCTTCTCCAGAATCAAGTGAGTTTGATATCCCATTCCTCTTTCTGAGTGTTAGTTTTCCTGTCAGCAACTGGCTCTGCTATAGATGCACTGCATCTCAAACGTTAATATGTACATGAATGTCTTGGGAATCTTGTTAGAATTCAGATCTTGAATTTGAATTTCTAACCAACTTCTGGATGATACTGAAACTGCTAGTCTTCAGACCACTATTTGGGTAAGACTGCTTTTTGAGTACCCAGATTTATTGTTGTCATTGGGTGCCATCTAGTCAGTATGGACTCATAGGGACCCTATGCACAACAGAACACAACACTCCCAGTATGGGGCCAACTTCACAATTGTTGCCACACTTGAGACCAATGATGTTGCCACTCTGCCGATTCATCTCGCTGGGGGACTTCCTCTTTTTCTCTGACCCTCTACCTTACCAAACATGATATCCATCTCCAGCTACTGGTCTCTCCTGACAATATGTCTGAAGTATGAGAGACAAAGTTTGGCCATCCTGGCCTCCAAGGAGTACTCTGGCTGCACTTCTTCCAACACAGATCTGTTAGTTCTATGGACAGCCCATGGTACTTTCAATATTCTCCTCCAACACCATAACTTAAATGCATCAATTCTTCT
>NW_006408575.1:8891246-8892602 GCF_000296735.1 Chrysochloris asiatica | reverse complement strand
GGTCATGCCATATTGCTGGCCATCCAGGTCTCTACCCGGGTTCACAGGGGTCTATTGAATGTAGTCAGGCTTAGCTTGCAACTTCATTGCTGTTTTGTCCATCTCTTCCCCTTATCGGTGACCAATGTGGTCACCAGCCAGACCACATGCCTGCTCATGTAATCCCCTTGAGTCTCAGTGTCGGAAGGGGGATTGCTCTGAGAGCTCCCAACCATTTGCCTGGATGGCTCCCAGGCAAACAGCTTACTTATTTTTGTAGTAATCTATCAGACTGCCGTTGTTGTTTATGATTCAAAAGACAGCCAAGCATCTTAACATTATTCCCTTCTTTTTCCCCTTCAAACCATGTCTCAGGCCCTGTATCACTGAGTTCTGTTTTTCCAAGGTTGTACATATATCATCATTTACCTCTGTCCCATGCGAAACTGCTTAGTTGTTCTCCCATTAGCCTTGTGCTTCCATTCCCCTCTCCTTTCTTGTGTATTCCCCTTTGCCCCACCCCCGCGCCCCAAGCTATCCTGTGTCTATTCCATACCCTGTGCTCTATCTTCCCCTCCCTCCCAACCCTCTTCTCATCCCTTACATCCTGATGATCAGCAAATATATATGTAATTTTTTTATTTTTTCCCTTTTAGTGTGGTTTCTTTTCCTTATTCTTTTACAATAATGATCCTATGCAGTATCTCTTCTTTTGTGACTGACTAATATCACTCAGCATAATGTTCTCAAGGTCCATCCATGTTATACGGTGCCTTGAAGCTTCATTGTTGTTCTTCAAGTTAGCATAGTATCCCATTGTGTGTATGTACCACAGTTTGTTTATCCATTCTTCCATTGATAGACACTTAGGCTGTCCCCATCTTTTTGCTATTGTAAATAGTGCTGCTATGAACATTGATTTGCATATATCTACTCATGTTATGATTGTATTTCTTGTGGGTAAATACCAAGTAGAGGAATTGCTGGATCATAAGGTATTTCTATTTCCAACCTTCTGAGGAAGCGCCAAATTGCTTCCAGAATGGTTGGACCATTTTGCAGTCCCACCAACAATGCAGGAGTGTCCCAGTCTCACCACATCCCCACTATCATTTATTGTCCTCTACATTTTTGTTCTTTGTGATTATTGTTGGTGTCAGATGATATCTCATTGTTGTTTTGATTTGCATCTCTCTAATGGCTAGTGTTTTTGAACATTTCTTCATGTTTGTTGGCTGCCCAGATCACTTCCTTGGTGAAGTGTCTGTTCATGTCCTGTGTCATTTTTTAATTGGGTTGTCTTTTTCTTGTAGCAGTGTTGTAGTTTCCTATATATTTTAGAAATGAGTCCTTTGTCTGATGTGTTATTGCAAAAGA
>NW_006408575.1:8855682-8866765 GCF_000296735.1 Chrysochloris asiatica | reverse complement strand
GTCCTTTTATGTTGGGGTTTTACAGATTGTCCATATGGCTTGTCTGTCAGGCCTGATGGGCCTGATATTTTCTTGCTAGAAACACAGGAGTAAAGGGTCCTACACAAGTAAATTTTAGGGCTGCGACCCTGAGGTTGTCATCATAAGCAGCTGCCAAGATCATTTGTTTCTGAGCCATGGGAAAACTGTGGGATCTGTGTTGGACTTTTTTTGAGGGGTGCACACCCACTTGCCTGAAGGCATCTGGGCTGGGCAAAGAAGGCATGACAAGAAAGAGGAGGAAAAAATGTGTAGAATCCCCCTACACTTCCTTTTGCAAATCTCACTACTCCACTTTTAGCACAAGGACTCTGTGTGTGTCTGGCTGTAGCCCCTCCCTCTGAACTACGCCCAGGCGGGGTGGCTGTAGAGGGAATCTCATCTGGAGTGAATTCTAACTCCCAGTATTTTCCTTTATTTTGTGATTTTTCCTCTTGTGCATGCAGGAAACTGACACCATGCACCTTCTGCTAGATCCAGAGCTCTGGTGGTGTTCTGTGAGTGCAGCTTCTCTGGGGTTTCAATTCCTCCCCCATGGAGCCTTTCCTACCTGGTTGTCTCTGCCACTGCCAAAACCAGAACTGTCCATCAGTAAGTATTTTAAGTCCTCTTCACTTTCAGCAAGCAAGGTTATATCATCTGCACATCACAGGCTGTTCCTGAGTCTTCCTCCAATCCCAATGCCATGTTTTTCTCCATACAATACAGCTTTACAGATTATTTGCTCAGCATACATGTTGAATAAATATGGTGAAAGAATACAACCCTGTAGCACAACTTTCTAGATTTTTAACCATTCAGTGTTTCCGTATTCTGTTCTGCAAAATTTGGAAACAAGAGAAAAGGTCAGTAGTTGGAAAATATGGTCTTGGTGATAGAAATGATGCTGGAGATCACATGATAGAATTCTGCAAAACCACTGATTTGTTCATTTCAAATACCTTCTTTAGACAGTATAAGAGATGACTATACACATGGACCTCACCAGATGGAACACATAGAAATCAAACTGACTACATCCGTGGAAGAAAACAGTGGAAAGACTCTATATCATCATCCAAAACAAGATCAGGGGCAGACTTTGGAACAGAACATTAATTGCTCATATGCAAATTCAGACTGAAACTGAAGAAAATGAAAACAAGTCCATGAGAGCCAAAATATGACCTTGAGTATATCCCACCTGAATTTAGAGATCATCTGAAGAACAGATTTGACCCAGACTTAGAGAATTATTTATGTCAGTTCTTGAGGAAGTGGTGGTTCAGTGGTAGATTGCTCACATTGCACATGAGAAACACAAGTTTGTTTCCTGGAGAATATATTTCATGAACACCCACCAACAATCTGTCAGTAGACACTTGTGTGTTGTAATAATGCTGAACAGGTTTCAGCAGCACTCCCAGATTAAGAAAGATTAAAAAGAAAGTTCTAGTGATCTACTTGAAACTAGTCAATGAAAATCCTAAGGACCACAACTATTTGAGCCTCAATTGATTATCGGGATGGAGCAGTTGTCCTCTTGTGCATGAGATCATTATGAATCAGTGGACTAATTTCATGTAACTAACAATAACAACAATAACAATATTATCAGTTCTTAAAAATAATTACGCATTTATTTTGTAGCTCATATGTCAGGATTCGTGGTGTGACACTGTGGGTTAATGTGCTGGACTGCAAAGTCATTTGAACTGCAAGGTCAGTGATTTAAGATGCTCCTTGGAAACCCTATACAGGTTTTCTATGGGTTGGAGCTGACTCTATGGCACTTAACAACAGCAACAACAATGTGTCAAACATTCTGTTAGGGACTGCTGATGAAAGAAGACCTACAGTAGAAATGCATTCCAATAGGGGAGCAGGATAGATCTATCATTTAAAAATAGTGTGATAAATAATGCAATTGAAGTTTGTAGAAGGCAAAGGAGTGCTGCACACCAGGGAAGAAATGATTTATTAATTCAGCTGATGGGGAGGTGCAGGTGTCAGAGAGTCACAGATCATCTGGAAAAGCACTGAAAACTATCCAATGTAATGAGAATAAAGGGGCTTTCTTTATCTTAGAAGACACTCAAGAATTCCTTTGTCAAAGGAAAACTTGCCTGTGGGTCTTGGGGCAAAAAAATATTTTTATCAGTAATCTTGAATACTTCATATCATTCCATGATTGCATTCTCAGTTCCTTCCCATTCCCTGGCTGTCTGCTAGCAGCAGCTCTGATGGAAGATTTACTCTCCTATCTGAAACCACATTATGTTTGGAAGATCCAGCAAGCAGGAAACAGTGGAGGTGAGAAGGAGCTGCCACCACACAGCTCCCCACAACCCAGAAGTAGTGAATCAAGAAAGGGAAAGAAGGTGGGTAGAGGGAAGATGTGATCTGTATCTGCTGTGCACAGTACTTATGTTTCCTGAAATGACACCTGAACTCAGCAACAGCCACCCCAAAGGAGCAAGGATGCCCTACCTAACAATAATAGAGGCCCTGGTTAGAAAGCAGGTTGATTCAAGGTCTAGGAGGTTGAGGAGTGAGAAGAAGGATAGAACATCCAGGAGAGTGTTCTTTCTCTACCTCATCAAATATTTTATATTGAACCTGGTTTACCTAATGCCTAAAGGTGACTGATCATACTCTAATCTTTCATTTATTGAAAACTGGCTTCTGGTACCAGCTCACTGTGTGGTAACCTTGGATATGTCAATACCACTCTGAAACTGTTTTTTCAACTGTGCCAAGGAAAGTTTGGACACAATTTCTAGAGTGACTTCTAATTTTTAGTGTCTGTTATATCCTGGTTTAAAATTAAGAAAGGTGTGTGACAGGGTTGTTTTCTTTCACCATACTTATGCAACCTGTATGCTGAGCAAATAATCTGAGAAGCTGGGTTATATGAAGAAAAATGTGGCATCACGGTTGGAGGAAGACTCAGGAACCACCTGGGATATGCAGATGATACAACCTTCCTTGCTGAAAGTGAAGAGGACTTAAAATACTTATTGATGAAGATCAAAGACCACAACCTTTGTTATGGATTGCATCTCAATGTAAAGAAAACAAAAAATCCTCACCACTGGACCAATAAACAACATTATTATCAACGGAGAAAAAATTGAAGTTGTCAATCAACTATCAACACTCATGAAAGCAACAGTCAAGAATTCAAATGATGTATTGCATTAGGCAAATCTGCTGCTCAAGACCTTTTTAAAGTGTTGAAGAGCAAGGATGTCAGCTTGAGGACTATTTTCAATTACCAAATCTATGAAGGTTCACTCATGCCTCTCAAAATCTGTATATCTACTTTACAGAGGTCCAGATATTTTCCTGTCTTAAATCAGGCATTGAATTTACATTTCCTTTTCTCAAGGGAACTGGGTGTCCAAGCCACCATAATTACCTTTTTGGACTATTGTAGTGCAAGTGTATATTGCTATACATTTCCTTATGCAGGAATAGACACAGTGGTCCTTTTTGTAAATAAGATGTGTTTCTCTGCTTTCAATGACCTCTTTACCTGTTCCAAAATTCCTACAAAGTCTACAAGCTCTTTCAGTGTCTGATCCTTGCTAATATCTGCAATCTCATTTTTTTATCCACTTTCCATATTAATGTGTACCAGCCATGCAAATATTTATTCTGTTTCTTGGGAATCCCACACTTATTGCTACCTCTAGATCTTGAGTGTGTTGTTTCTTCTGCCTGGAATATTCTTGCTTTAGATCTTACCGTGCCAGGCTCATTCTCACTGAGTTCTTAGCTCAGCATTCTTGACCATAATGCTCAAAACATCATACTCACAACAATACACTCTAGTTGTTGACTTTGGTTTATTGTCTTTACAACATTAATTGTTAGTAGATATTATCTTAATTATCCATCATTTCTTGTGTGCTGTTAATCTCAGCTGCCCTTCATCCTTATTATAATGTAAGTACTGAGTCCAAAGCCACTGTCTTGTTTATTACTCCTAGAATAGTGAAGGTGTCCGAGTAGATGCTCAGGGAACATATGTTGGATAACTAAAAGGAAAATGGAAGAAAAGAAGAACGTGAGAGGAGAAAATAAGGATGAGTTTCCTTTTTACCCTTATTATACTACTTAATCATCATAACCACACTGAGAAAAACAAAAAACGAACAACAACAGAACTTCTCAGCCTATGATTTGAATTCAGGCTTTTCTGTTTTCTGGTTTCAAATTCAAGGTTGTTGAACAAATTTTTGGACAGATCTAAGCACTAGCAAGTATTAAGTATAACACTTAAGAGCAAACTTCAGCAACAGGAAAAAGAATGAAGTTTCAACTATTATAAGCATTCAATACTATCTTGCTATGAGAGCAGGATAGATGGAAGGTTATCAGAATAATATTATCAAATATTTTGATTAAGGACTCAATAGATAGGTCTTGATAAAAAGAAGGAAAAAAAAAATTAGACAGAACTTCAAATTTTTGTTGCAAAACAAACTTTCTAGATACATAGCTTTAATTGAATGAATACCTCAAATAAACTAGCCAAAAAAAAAGTACAAATCTTGAATTGAAACTCTCCAATGAAGCCACATTTATAATAAACAAGTCAGCTCATTTAATTTAAAATGTTCACCTTGACCATTGTACTCTTAAAGAATAATCTATATAAAACTAAATTTGTTGATGTTGTTGTTAGATGCCATTGAGACTCAGATGCATAAGACTCAGAACGAACTTATGCACAATATAACAAAACACTGCCCAGTCCTGCACTATCATCACAATTGTTTTAAGGTTTGATCCCAATGTAGCTGCCAGTGTGTCAAACCATCTCATTGGGGGGTATTCATCTTTTTTACTAATCTTCCACTTTTCCAAGCATGATGCTCTCCTGCAGAGACTGGCCCCTCTTAACGGCATGTCCAGAGTATAACAGACAAGTCTTACTGTCCTTGCCTCAAAGGAGCATTCTGACTGTACTTCTTCCAAAAGAGATTTGTTTGCTCTTCTGGTAGTCCATGTCCATGATACTTTCAATATTCTTTTTCAATACCATAATTAAAAATGTGTTGATTCTTTTCCAGTCTTCCTTAATCATTGTCCAACTTTCTTGTGTATCTGAAGCATTTGAAAGTACCATGGCTTGGGTCAGGTGCACCTTAGTCCTGATACATTTTCTCATTAACACAGTAATTATAAAACATTAACAAGAACTTTAGGGAAGAAAATTTAAGTTAGCAGTGGTGAACAATACGAACAGAGATAGAGAGAATGGTGAAACAATCATTATTAACAAACTGTCCATGTAAAAATTGTTAAGTGGGTGTATGCATTGTTGTGTATATTTTCACTCACCCGCAAAAAACAAAAACAAAAAAATGTTGGCATGACTCTTAATTCCAAAATGCCTCCCTTACTTATTGGTTGATGCCTTAACCACACTCCATCAGAGCCTAAGGCTGTAGCTTAAGACTTTGATCCCTGTTTTTAAAGCAAATCCATCTGAGAGATAGAAGACTTATAGCTGTTCTCTTATTTATTTCTTTGTGAATAACATTAACAGCCTTCACAGATGGTTTAAATGTGTGTTGAGAGATAGAATGTGTGCCCTTGCTGCACATTAGAGCCACTGGGAATTTTTTTTAAATTTATGTCTAGGCTCATTCCAAATTTCTGATTCAATTGGTCTAGGTGAAACCTAGGCATAGATTTTCTTAAGGCTTCCCAGATGATTATAAAGAGTGTCCAGAGTTGAGATGACTAGCTGTAATGTGGCAGCATGAAGGGTCCTCCAACTTCAACAGGAGAGATGATAATCAACATCATATGAGGTGGAGGTCAGTCATAAAATGACTTTCCAGTCTTTTTATCAATTCTGACACTAGCTGTCTTCCCTGTAACATTCTCTACTTTTCTAATGATTTAGAAAACTCATTGCAATGACTACACAGTACTCACAGACCATATTCATGATTATGAGTTTCATGATTTATGAGATTATTAAAGTTTCCAATCAGGATCAACTTGGAAATAACAGGAACAACTCAGGACAGAGAATACAGTTTGTCAATCTTGAAAGCTTTCAAACAGAAAGCACTCAGCTTCATCTCAGTGTGCCCACAGACAGGCCTTGCCTCTCATCCATGCCCACAAGAGAAGCCCCAAGTGGACCTCTGCTATTGGTCTTGCCCTGCTCATATCTGACTTCTGTCATCTTAATGACATGATTGGAGCAAAGCTTTCAGGACCTTCATTTTCCGATGGGACACAACTGAAAATGCAAAGAAACAGCTTTAAACATCAACTAATAATCAGAATGTGGAATATATAAAGTATAAATTTAGGAAAATTGGAAGTTGTCAAAAATGAAACAATGCATAAAGGCATCATATGCATTGATGAGCTGAAATGAACAGATATTGGTCATTTTGAATCAGACAATCATATAGTTTACTGTGCCAGGAATGTCAAACTGAAGAGCTATGTCATCATACTTATGGTCAAAACGAGCATTTCAAGATCTACCTTAAAGTGCAGTGCTGTCTGTGATAGGGATGTAAATATTGGAAATAAAGAGGAAGGGTCAATAGTTAAAATATGGCCTTGGTGATTGAAATGTAATGCTGGAGATTACACAATATAATTTTACAAGACTGATAGCTTATCATTACTAATACCTTTTTCCAACAATGTAAATGGTGACTGTACATATGGATCTCTCAAGATAGAATATACAGGAATCAAATTGGCTACATCTGTGGGAAGAGATGATGGAGAATCTCAATAGCATCATCCTAAAAAAGGCTAGGAACTGATTGTGGAACAGACCATTATTTGCTCAAATATAAGTTCATACTCAGGTTAATTAATTTTAAAAATCCAAGGAGACAAATTATTACCCTAAGTATTATCTGACCTGAATTTAGAGATTATTTAAGAAAGATTTGATGCATTAGACACTAATGAGCAAAGACCAGAAAAGCTGTGAGATAGCATCAGGAATGCCATATATGAAGAAAGCAAAAGGTCACTAAAAAGACAGGAAATAAAGAAAAGAACAAAGTAGATGTCAGAAGAGACTTTGAAACTTGCTCTTGAATGTAGAGAAGTTAAAGTGACCAGAAGAAATTAGGAAGTAAAAGAGTTGAACATAAATTCAAAGGGAAGCACAAGAGATCAAAGCAAAGTTTAATGAAGTGTTTGAAGACCTGGTGTTAAAAAAACAAAAAGGAAGAATGTACTCAGCATTTCTCAACCTAAAAGAATGGGAGAAAAACCTCAGCTTCAATTTGGAATATTGACAGATTCTGTGGGCAAATGATGTAGAAAGCATCAAAAGAAGATGGAAGGAATACAGAGTCACTGTATCAATAAAAATTGGTCTTTGTTCAACCATTTCAAGAGGCTGCATATGATCAAGACCCTACGATATTGAAGGAGAAAGTTCGAACTACAGTGAAAGCATTGGTGAGAAACAAGGCACTAGGAATTAACAGAATATAAATTGAAATGTTTCCACAAACTGAATCTCTGGAGGTTCTCACTCATCTATGCCAAAAAATTTGGAAGACAGCTACCTAGCCAACTAATTGGAAGAGATCCATATTTGTGTTCATTCCAAAGAGAAATAACACAACAGAATGTGGAATTTAACATTATAACTAACATCACATGCAAGTAAAATTTTGGTAAGATCATTTAAAAACAGCTGCAGTAATACATTGACAGGGAGCTAACAGAACTTCAAGTCAGATTCAGAAGTGACACGGAACAAGGGATACCATTGCTGATGTCACATGGATCTTGGCTGAAAGCATAGAATGTCAAAAAGATTTTTATTTATGCTTTATTCACCATGTAAAGGTATTTCACTGTGTGCAGAATATCAAACTATGAATGACATTGGAAATAATGGCTATTCTAGAGCACTTAATTGTGTTCATGAGATGCCTGTACATAGATCAACAGTGTGCACCAGGTTTGTATCTTTTGATCATACTTACTCAATTTGTATACTGAGCAATCCAAGAAGCTGGATTATATGAAAAATGTGGCATCAGGATTAGAGAAAGACTAATTAATAACCTATGATATGCATGCTACAGCTTTGCTTGCTGGAAGCAAAGAAGATCTGAAATACTTACTGTTGAATATAAAAAACTAAAACCTTCTATATGGATTGCATCTTAATGTAAAGAAAGAAAATCCTCAAGCCTAGACTAATAAATAACAGCATAATAAGCAGAGGGAAGACTGCAATTGTCAAATAGTTCATTTTGCTTGGGTCCACAATCAATACGCATTGAAACAGAAGTCAAGAAATCAAATGATATATTGCATTAGGCTAACCTGTTGCACAATACCTCTTTAAAATGTTTGAGAGCAAAGATGTCAATTTGAGGACTACGTTACACCTGATCCAAGCCTGGTATTTCCAACCATTTATATGCATGTGACATTTGACAATGATTAAGGAAGCTCATAGAAGAGTAGATCCATTTAAATTATGGTATTGATGAGAAATATTGAAAGTAGAGTGAACTGCCAGAAGAACAAATAAATCTGTCTTGGAAGAAGTACAATCAGAAAGTTCCTTAGAAACAAAGATGATGAGTCTTCATTTCTTGTACATTGGGTATGTTGTAGGAGGGACCAGTACCTGAAGCAGGACATCATGCCTAGAAAAGTGGAGGATAAATGAAAAAGAGGAAGCCCCAATAAGTTTTACTGACACATTGGCAGCAACAAGGAGCACCAATCTAACAACAATTCTTAGCAAGGCACAGACTGGACAGTGTTTCATTCTGTTGTGCATAGGGTTGCTATGAGTTGGAATTAACTCAATGAAACCTAACAACATAATATTAAAAATGAATGTAAGGTGGAATTTTTGATATATTAATGCTTGCTTTTGCTTTCTTTTTCTTTTTCTCTATGTAGGCTTAAATCATATATAGCAGGTTATTACAAACCAGGGATACAGTTGGTAGCAGACATGATGGCAAAGAAAATGGTTTACAATCCCCATGAGACAACCCCAAATAAGAAATTGGTTTAGAAGGTTTTGAAAAAGCAAGGATACCACTTAGGCATTATCATCTGACCAGAGGAGGGGTGAATGAAAGACTGGAATTCCAAGTATAAAAAACAAGCACACAAAACCTGTAAGTTGATTTTAACTCATGGAATCCCCATGTACGCCAGGGTTTTTAGTGGCTGATCTTTCAGAAGTAGATCACTTTCCTCCCAAGGTGCTATCAAGTTTGCTCTGAATCATAGTAAGCTTATGTACAACAGCAAAAAGCACTGCTCAGTTATCGACATTCTCACAATCATTTCTATGCCAGAGCCCATTTTTGCTGTTATTGTGTCTTCCTCTTTTTTTTCTGTTACACTGTTTTACAAAGCATGATGGTCTTCTCAGGGGCCTGTCTGTCCTGATAAGATTTGTAAAGTAATTGAGTGGATGTATCACTATGCTTACTTCCAAGGAGCATTTTGAGTGAACTTCTTCTAAGAAAGATTTGTGCATTCTTCTTGAAATTTACGGTATTCTTTACCAACGAAAATCAACAATTTTTTAGTGTTTTTTATTCATTATCCTGATTTTTACACACATATGAGGCAATTGAAAATCCCAAGGCTTGGGTCAGGTTTACTTTAGCCCTCAGAGTGACATCTTTGCTTTTTAACACTTTAGAGGTCTTTTGTAGCCTATTGGTTCAATGCAGTACATCATTTGATATCTTGACCATGCACTATCCCCTTGTTCTATTTAAATGACTGCTTTTTGGTCTATGCACAGGTTCCAAATAAGTACAATTAAGTGTACCAGAATTCCCATTCTTTGCAGTGCTATCCATAATTTACTATGATTCACACAGTTAAATACCATAGCACAGTTGATAATATACTGGTAAACACCTTTTTGCAATTCTCTAATTTTAGCAAAGAGCCATCTGATGCAAGAAATTATATCACTCATTCCACCTTCTCTTTTGAATCCAGCTAGAATTTCTGGCAGTTCCCTGTTGATTTACTGTGGCAACTGTTTTTGAATCATCTTCAACATTTTATTTGTATGTGATATTAATGATATTTGATAATTTTCACATTCTGTTGGGTGACGTTTTTCTGAAATGGGCACATATATAGATGTCTTCCAATAAGTTGGCCAGGTAATGTCTTCCAAATTTCTTGACAAAGATGATTTAATATTACCTGTGTTTCATGTGTTTGATATTTTGTCAATTTCTCAAGCTCTTTTCAACCAATGCCTTCAGTGTAACCTGGCTTTCTTCTTTAATGCCATTAGTTTTTGTTAATGTGCTACATCCTGAAATTGTTGAATATGAATGATTTTTTATAAGTATGTATTCTTACATCTTCTCTTAATGTTTCCTGTGTCATTCAATATTTTGCCCATAGAATCTTCAATATTGCAATTTAAGGCTTGAATTTTTCCTTCAGTTCCATCTTCCTTTTTTTGTTTTATTTAATGACAATACTTTACATTTCATTATAATACTTTACTTTATCTTCTTTATCGGCCACCTGAAATCTTTTCAGTTATTTTACATCATCATTTCTTCCCTCCTCTTTAACTACTCCATGTTGAAGATCAAATTTCAGAGTATCTTCTGATGTCAATTTTGGTCTTTTCTTTCATACCTGTCATTTTAATGACAGTTTGATTTCCTCATCTTTTATATCTTTGATGTCATTACACAGCTCTTATGGTCTTTGGTCTTTAGTGTTCAACAAGTTAAATCTCTTCTTAAGATGATCTATAAATTCAGAAGGATTACATTTTGGCATTCATGGACATGTTTTAGTTTTATTTAGTGTTAACTTGAACTTTCAAAGGATAGAAATGTTGTAGATGTTAGTAGGTACCATTGAGACAGTTCCAAATCATAGTGAGCCTATGCATAATAGAAACACTGCCAGGTTCTGTGTCATCCTCATAACTGTTGTTACATTTGAGACCATTTCTGTTGCTACTGTGCCAATCCGTTTTGTTGAAGGTTTTCCTATTTTGTTGACTCTCTACCTTATCAAGAATGAT
>NW_006408575.1:8854096-8855202 GCF_000296735.1 Chrysochloris asiatica | reverse complement strand
CTTGGGTCAACTATACCTTATTCATAAATGAATATATTTGCTTTTGAACACTTTAAAGTAGTCTTGTGCAGAAGATCTGTCTAATATAATAGGTCACTTAATTTTTTGACTGCTGCTTCCATGAATGTTGATGGTTGATCCAAGCAAAATGAAGTCTTAGAAGTCTTTTCTCCATTTATATGGTTATTATTTATTGGCCCAGTGGTGAGAATTTTATTTTCTTTACATTGAGGTACAACTGATTCTGAAGGCTGTGGTCTTTGATCTTCATCACTGAGTATTTTAAGTCCTCTTTACTTTCAGCAAGCAAGTTTGTAACAACTACATGTCACAGGGTGTTAATGAGTCTTCCTCTAATCCTCATGTCACATTTTTTTCTTAGTATAATCCAGCTCCTGCATTATTTGCTCAGAAGACAGATTGAGTAAGTGTGGTGAAACAATATAACACTGGAGCTCACCTTTCCTAATTTTAAACCATTCAGGATACCCTTGTTCTGTAAGAAATGACTGCCTCTTGGTCCATGTACAGATTCCTCATAAGCACAATTAAATGTTTCAGAATACTCATTCTCTGTAATATTTTCCATAACTTGTCATGATCCAGGCAATTGAAAGCCAAGATCCATCTGAGGTAAGTAGTGATATCCCTCCTTCCATATCCTTGTCTGAATCTGCACTGAACTACTTGGAGTTCCCAGTTAATTTACTGCTTCAGTCATTTTTCATGTATCTTTAGCAAAAATTTATTTGCATGTGATATTAATGATATTGTCAAATCATTTCTGCATTCTGTTGGGTCACCTCGCTTTGGAATGTGCATTGAGGCTCTCATGACAAATCACCAGTTTTACATTCAGCAAATCATTGTAATGAGTACAATCCTCTCCATGCACTCTTTGAAAAAAAAAAATTTTTTTTTTTTTAATTTTTATTGTGAATTGAGTGAGAGTTTACACAGGAGAACATTGGTTTTAAACTCATCGTTCATTGCAATGATTGCAATCTCCTCCATGCGTCATCATTTAATAGTGTTTGCTTCTATTCATCCTGTTTTGTTTTGCTTTTTGGATGTACACAAAAACACTCAAGAATATATAATCATTT
>NW_006408575.1:8849680-8851491 GCF_000296735.1 Chrysochloris asiatica | reverse complement strand
AGCTTCAGTGGCTAGGTCAGTGTCTTTGGGCTCAGGAGTTCACACTTCTCCCTGAACTTCAAACCAGCCAGTCTGTCCTCTTCTCTCTCTCATCTCAAGGTCATCGGTGTCTATGGAATATGCCCAATATCAGTCTATGACTTCTTTGCTGTGTTTTCTCCACTTCCTCTCACAAGTTGACCAGTGCAGTCACCAGTGGGCATACAAGATTGTTTGTGTGTTCCCTTTGAGGTTCAGCCTTAGAAACAGCTGTATCCTGATGGGCTAACTTTTCTTGACTTGATGGCTCCAGAGCGAACAAATAGTCACAGACAAATAGTCAACTTTTTTGTTTCTTCCTTCTCCATCCCCGCCCCATTACCCATTGGTCTTTTTTTTAAGAAGTATCTTCTGTTCCTCCAGCCATTCCAGGTTGATCTGCATGTCTTTTCAATTGAAATGTCTGACCCCTGAAGGTTCTGGGGCTCAGGATTCCAACTAAGGCCCCAAACTCCATCAAGGCTTAACAAGAAGCTAGTTTTTCAGGTACATTCTAGGCCTCTTTTAGATAATTCAATATGTTATGGGCTGAAGATGGGCTTACAAGCTTTCTGTAATCATCCTCCCCAATTATCCTTTCTATTGCACTTAGATGTCTATACTATATTACCTTAGTAGGCAGGGGAATGAAATATGCACAAAACAGTCAATCACTTTAATATTATGTCCTCTCTTTTGCCCATTCAACCTATGTCTAAATCCCTATATCATAGAGCCTTGTTACTGTAAGGCTGTGCATACATCACAGTCTACATCTCTCCCATTTAGCACACATATACCTCCAAAGTCTTTCCCTATCACCTCTTTCCCCCTTCTTGTGCATTGCCCTCCTGCTCCTATTTATTGCCCTTCCTGTTCCCTGAGTTATCATACACCTATCCTCTACCTTGTGAGTTACTGTCCCTTCCATTCCACCCTGGTAACCCTCAAAAAATTATTATTTTGCTATGGAAATCTTTTCTTAAGTTTTTACAATAATTGTCTTATGCAATATCTGTCCTTTAGTGCCTCAGTAATTTCACTCAGCATTATGTCCTCAAGGGTCAGCCATGTTATGCAGTGTTTTGCAGCTTCATCATTTTTCTTCAAGATAGCATAGTATTCTTTTGTGTGTATGTACCAAAGTTTGTTTATCCATTCTTTCACTGATGGGCACTTAGGTTGTCTCCAACTTTTTGCTATTGCGAAAAGTTCTGTCATGAATATTGGTGTGCATATATCTACTCATATTCTGACTTGTATTTCTTCTGGATATATATCAAGTAAGGAATTGCTGGATCATAAGGTATTTCTATTTCCAAATTCCTGAGGAAGCACCGTAATATTTTCCAGAATGGCTGAATTAATTTGCAGTCCCACCAGCAATGTAGGATTCTCTTAGTCTCTCCACATCCTCACCAATATTCATTATCCTTTGCTTTTTCATTGAACTTCACTGTTACTGTTGGTGTGAGTTAATATTTCATTGTTGTTTTGATATGCATTTTTCTAATGGAATCCTGGAGTCCTGGTGTGACACTGTGGGTTAATATACTGGACTGCAATGTTGCTTTGAACTGAAAGATAAATGGTTCAAGCTCACCAGCTGCTCTTCGGAAACCCTATACAATAATAACAATTAAGTCCTGGTATGGTGAGGTGGTTTAATGTGTTGGATGCATAGTAAGTTTGAACCACAGGTCTGCGGTTCAAGTTCACCAGCTGCTGCTTGGAAACCCTATACAGGGTCACTGTGAATCAGAACTGACTCTACAGCACTTAACCACAGCTAC
>NW_006408575.1:8832585-8836245 GCF_000296735.1 Chrysochloris asiatica | reverse complement strand
ATTGCCTTCTCACTTGCATGGTTCCTGCTGAGAGATCTGAGCTTAATCTGACTTGCTTGCCTTTGTATGTGACACTTCTGTTTTGTATAAGACCACTATTGTAAAAACCAAAGAGTTTTTCAAGCTAAAATAAACATTGTCTGATGATTATCAGGGTTGAGAAGTAAGGGGAAGTAAGAGGGAAGATGTGTACAGCCACACCACACCAAATGCTCTCTATCTTGTCTCTGTAGCTAAATGGGGTTGGGTCTGGTTATGATGTGAGACTGCCTGAGAATACCAGGTTCTGTAGGCTTTTAAATGAGTCCTGGTGTGATGCTGTAGAAGAAGCCCTGGTCTGCTAACTGAAAGGCTGGCACTTCAAACCCACTCCTTGGAAAGACGATATAGGGTTGTCATGAGTCATAACTGACTTGGTGGCACTTGTTAACAACAACAACAACAACAACAAGAGGGTATATAACATTAACTCAGGTGTTGGGAAAGGCAGTATGCAACAAGAGGGAGGTTGACAGAAGAATGATGAAGACAGGTAAAGACACATAGATGAATGCTAAGGTTAAATGGGATAGAAGGAAATACGGTTGTATACAGAATCTTGCAATGACAGTATTCTACAGGTAGATATATGGGCAGATACACAGGCTAACTGAGTATGGGTGGGAAAGTGGGAGTCTACCCACAAATATATAAGGGCTTGACAGAGGATATTTGTACATGGGTATTTTCCTTTGTTCAAACACACCTATCAATGCGGTGAGGCATATAGGGGTCAAAATTATGAAAACCTCTTATACATTACTAAACAACTTGAGGCAATGAGTTGCTGAGTTTGGGTGTCAGGACCATAATCTTAGGGGACACTGTGGTTAATTGGCATACATAGTCCACAAATACATTCCACTCTTGTGGGTAGTGTCTGGGATCTTAAAAGTTCATGAGCAGCCATCTAAAGTGCAACTATTTTTCTCTTCATGTACAGAGGAAAGAAGAGTGATGAAAATAAACATTCTGGGAATCAATATTAGTTCAATAGGCTAATGGAACATTTGAATATCTATCTACATAACTCTGAGATCAGAAGAACTAGATGTTGTCTGGGAACCACTATCAACTACTCTGAAAAGAATCATATTAGAAGGACCCAGAAAAAGTGGAGGTAAATTTGGAACAAAACTAAAAATTATAAAAAAGACTCAACTTACTGGTCAGGAAGAGACTGGAGGAACCCAAGACTATGCTTGACCACCCTTCACATCTGGAATGCAACTCACCTTCACAGTCCAAATTTCAGCCATGCAATTGATAGGTACATGGTGATGGTGACGGTGTGCCATGGAGTCAGTTCCAACTCATATCACCCCTGTATAGGGTTACCAAGGCTGTAAATATTTATATGAGCAGAAAACAGCATCTTTCTTCTGTGTAATGGCTGGTAATTTCAAACTCCTGAATTTGAGATTAGTAGTCTGACTTGAAACCACTATGCTACCAGAGCTTCTTTGATAGGTATATAGAGGGGACAATAACACTAATGAGGTATATTTACCATGGAATGGTCAACCATTCATTCAAGATCAAAAGGGCAACATTAATCTAAAGACAAATTTCAGGATTAGGAAGGAATGTAGAACTGGAGTAAGAACCACAGGGAGGAAGTGGGATAGCTAGCAGTACATGTTGTTGCTGTTGTGATATGCTGTGAAGTCAGTCTGACTCAGAGCAATGCTGTATAGGTTTTCCAAGAAGTAGCTGGTGGGTTTGAATTGACAACCTTGTGATTAGAAGTCCATTGTTTATCTTGAAGTGCCATATCACTCCATTTTTATATGGAAGGAGCTGCAGTCATTGAGATTAAACAAAATGTATGATTTGTTGAATGTAAAAATGATGACCTGCTCTCTCTGTAAACCTTCACTCAATAAAAGGTTTAAAAATTAAAGTTTCAATCTATTTAGTATCAGTTTTACAGCCTCCATTCGTTTCCTTAAGTATAAAATGAGGATAACAAGGATACCTAACTCTTATGTTCTTATAATTATTCCATATAAGTATATATATCATTAGTAAGCACAGTTCCTTGTTAACTGGTGTTAAATGCTGTGGAATCTGTTCCAACTTATAATGACCTTTTATAGGTTTTCTGAGACTTTGAATCTTCAAGGAACTGAAAGCCTCATCTTTTTCTCATGGACCTTGGGTTAGAAACAACTGTGTTCCTTCCTTGTCAATTGTTGTTATTTTTAAGTGCTGTTTAGTCAGTTCCGGCTCTTAAGAATCCTGTATAGAGTTTCTAAGAAGTGCATGGTGAGTTTGAACTGCCGACTTTGTGGTTCAAATTAACCTTGTGGTACAGTTCTTTATCTAAACACAATGAGGAGGAGAAAAAGAGGAAGTAATAATAATAACAACATTATTAACAATAAATAATTTTGAGTTTCTCCTGTCCCATCTTTCTATAACACTGGTGAGCAATATAAAATAGCAAAGAAAGTGTCTTATATTAATTATAACTTTGTCTCCTTACTTTTTCATACCAGTTACTTCTTCTAAAATCTCAAGAAAGGACTCATTGCTTCATTCTGTTTCCTTTGCTCCAAGATCACAGTAATTGTTAGCATTACCTTACACTCATGCACACACCCTAAGGCAATTTTCTTCATCCATGTCTCACCTGGCTTGTACTTCACTTAACATTTTGACTGGTTCTGTAGAGAATCACTAGGTTAATAAGAGGCCTCTGCAATTTGTCATTTGAAGAACATTTGAAATAGCTGTAGCTCCTTATCCCAGAAAAAAATATGCAAATTTGAGCAAAGTAAGTGCTTTGCCCTTGCCTAGGCCATTTCAGTCCCTTTAACTGGTAATAACTCTAGTTATCCTTTGGAATACCACCTTCCTCATTCTCAGTCTATGTGTTTCATGTGGAACAAACTCCAACCATTACCTCCAAGAGCAATAATGTAGCCCATAAAATTAAGGCATTGCATTCTCTTTTTTAAATGATTGGTTCAGAGGTGGGTCCAAGCTCTGTCAAATCAACTATGGTTTTGAGATTCTTTTGGATCTGTTGGCAAAGACATGTAAACATGGTAGCATGTAAAGCATGTATTCCACCACATAAAGAAAATTGTTTGGGAATGAAATCAACATCGAAGAAAGATAAGCAGAGATAAGGACAGAAACAGACTCTTCACCTGAATTTAATAATACTTGAAACTACCACATAAATTTTCACTTATATGAGCCAATATGTTTCCATTCATTTTGTAAGCTTATTTGAGTTGTCAGCACTCTTCTGTCTGTTTGTCACACTGTGGTGGCTTGAGGTTTTGTGTGAAACTGGAAGCTATATCACTAGTATTTTAAATACCAGCAGGATCACCCATAAAGGATCAGAGATAGTATAGTTTCCAGACAAAGATGGATTAGGAATAAGGAGAGGCAGACTGTTTTAGAATGGTTCATCTGAAAACATAATGAATAGCCGTAGAACATTGTAAGATGTAGTATCAGAAGATGAAAATATTATGAATAGCAGAAAAACATTTCCAGGTTTAGTGCTGAAAGATGTGACCCTCAGGTTGGAAGGCATTCAAAACATGACTGGGGAATTGCTGTTGCCTCAAAGAAAAGCTGACCACAATCATGGGAATGGAG
>NW_006408575.1:8829961-8831545 GCF_000296735.1 Chrysochloris asiatica | reverse complement strand
GATTTCTCATATACAACTTCATGCTGAAGCTTAAGAATATAAAAATAAGCCTATGAGAGGCAAAATGTGACTTGGAATATACCCTGCTTGAATTTAGAAATAATCTCTGTAAGATATTTGATGCATCAGACACTAATGACTAAAGACAAGAAAAGCTATGGGATGGCACCTAGAGCATAATATAGGAAGAAAGCAAAACGTCATTAGTAAAACAGGAAAAAAAAGGAAAGACAAAAAATGGATATCTGAAGAGACTCTGAAATTTGCTCTTCATTGCAGAGATGCTAAAGTGTATGAAAGAAATGAGGAAGTAAAAGATCTAAGTATAAAATATCAAAGGGCAGTTCAAGAAGACAAAGTCAAGTATTATAATGAAATTTTCAAAGACTGGAGTTAAAAAACCCAAAGTGAAGAACATGCTCAGCATTTCTCAAACTGAGAAGGAAAAAAAAAAAAAAAAAAAACTGAGGAAAAATTTGAACCTGAGCTTGCAATATTAAAAGTTTCCATGGACAAAATATTTTATGATGTAGAAAGTACCAAAAGAAGATGGAAGGTGCACACAAAATCACTATACCTGAAAGAAATCATCAGTGTTCCACTATTCCAAAAGGTAGCATATGATCAAAAGCTTGAAAGAAGTTCAAGCTGCACTGATGGAATTGTGGAAAAATTGAACTATTTCAACAAACTGATTAAGCACAAGAGGAACTCACTCATCTATTCAAAGCTATTTGGAAGATAACTACCTGGACAGCCGATTGGAAGAAATTTATATTTTTTCCCATTACAAAGAAAGATGATGAAATGGAATGAGGAAATCATGGACCATTATCCTTAATATCACATGCAAGTAAAATTTTACTGAAGATAATTTAAAAATGGTTGCATCAGTACATACACAGGAAACGTCCAGAAATTTAAGTGAGATTCGGAAGAGGAGGTACAACTAGGAATAGCATAGTTGACAACAGATGGATCTTGGCTGAAAGCAGACGATATCAGAATGAGGTTTACTTGTGTTTTAATGACTACACAAAGTCTTTCAACTGTGTGGATCATGACAAACAATGGATAAAATTGCAAAGGATGTGTTTTCTAAAATACTTAATTGTTCTCATGAGGAACCTGTACTCATAACAAGTAGTAGTCATTAGAACAGAACAAGGGGATAATGAATGGTTTAAAATCAGGAAAGTGTGTGTCAGGCTTGTGTTCGTTCACTATATTATGCACTCTATATGTGAGCAAATAATTAAAAAAGCTGGATTTATATGAAGAAGGATGTGGCTACAGGATTGGAAGAATACTTATTAACAACCTGTGACACATAGATGGTACAATGTTGCTTGCTGAAAGTGAGGAGGACTTAAAATACTTACTGATGAAGACTGAAGACCACAGCCTCGAGTATAGGTTGCACCTAATATCAAGAAAACAAAAATCCCCACCTTTGGACCAATAAATAACCTTATAATAGATAGAGGTTCACTACACATCTATCAGTTTGTCATATTGGGGTGGCTTGTGAGTTGCTGTGGTTCTGGAAGACATGCCACCAGTATTTTAAATATCAGCAGGGTC
>NW_006408575.1:8825657-8827546 GCF_000296735.1 Chrysochloris asiatica | reverse complement strand
GTTGAAGAGCAAAGATGTCAGCTTGAAGATTAAGGTGTGCCTGACCCAAGCCATGGTATTTTCAATAATTTCACATGCATCTGAAAGCTGGACAGTGAATAAGGAAGACTGTTGAAGAATTGATGCTTTTGAGTTATGGTTTTGGAACCAAATATTGAAAATGTCATGGGCTGCTAAAAGAACCAACAGATCTCTGTTGGAAGAAGTGCAGCCAGAGTGCTCCTTGGAGGCCAGGATGGTCAAACTTCATCTTTCATACTTCGGACATATTGTCAGGAGGGACCAGTCACTGGAGAAGGATATAATGCTTTGCAGAGTGGAGGGTCAGAGAAAAAGAGAAAGACCCTCAGTGAAATGGATTGGCAAAGTGGCAGCATCAATGGGCTCAAGCGTGGCAAGGATAGTGAGGTTGGCCCAGGATCAGGCAGTGTTTCGTTCTGCTGTACATAAGGTCTCTATGAGTCGGTCCCAAGTCAATGGCACCTAACAACAACAACAAAATTGGAGAACAGTTTAAAGTTGGCAATCACTTTATTTTTTTCCTTTATTCACTATCAACACTCATAGAAGCTTCAGTCAAGATATCAACTATTACATTAGGCAAACCTGAGGCACAAGACCTCTTTAAAGTGTTCAAGAGCAAATATGTCAGCTTGAGGACCAAGGTGCACCAGAACCAAGCCATAACATCTTCAATTGATTCATAGGCTTGTGAAAGTTGGACAGTTGATAAGGGTGACCATAGCAAATTTAATGAATTTGAACGATGGTGTTGGTAAAGAATATTGAAAGTATCCTGGAATTCCAAAAGAAAAAGAAATATGTCTTGGAAGAAGTACTGATGGAAAACATGAAATAACTAATGCTCATGATGTGTGTAAGTGTAAAGGATTTCTGAAAGACCCTGGCTAGAACAGACAACTCATCTTTAAATTGTCCTTGTCCTATATAAAGTTACATTTATTAAACTCAGCAATTGAAATTATATTCTTTAAGGATATAGGATAAAGCAGGGACAATTTGGTGGACTCTTAAATATAGAAGAGGTCATTATTGACTTAAGATGTATTTGAGTTACAACAATTGCACTCTTGTTAAGTTGTTGCTAAGTGCCGTCAAGTTGATTCCGACCCACAGCAACCCTGTACAAGGTTTCCAAGGCTGTAAATCTATACAGGAGTAGAAAGCCTCATCTTTCTCCCTTAGAGAAGCTGGAAGTTTCAACTTTAAGATTTGCAGCCCGATGTTTTTTGTTTGTTTGGTTTTATTAATATGTAGGAAATACAACAAATCCCTGGTTTGGTGCTATAGGATCAGCACTGGACTGAGAATCACAAGGTCCTCAGTTTAAATCTACCTGCTGCTCCTTGGAAACTCTATATAGGGTCACTACCAGTCGACACTGGCTCAATGGCACTTTACAACATCAGAACATACAATGTACACAGTGCATAATTTACTACTGTTACCATTCTCAGATTTTTACTTGCAAATTTCCAATGTTATTATTTATCAATATATGCCAATATATACAAATATATGCCAATAATAATAAAAGAAAAAAAACTAAAGAAAAAACAAAGCAAAATTATTCAATTTATGTCAGAATCAATTTATGATGGAGTCATAGATACAGAACTCTGTCATAAGTTAGGGACTACCTGCATTCCATTTCTTAATTTTTTCTAAGACAATAGGTGTAAATCCCTGGGTGGCACAAGTATTTTAAGTCCTAGCCATCTAATTACAAGCCTGTAGATTCAAATCCATCCAGAGCTACCTTAGAGGACAGGCTAGGAGATCTGCCTCAGAGGACAGGCTAGGAGATCTGCCTCAGTGGACAGGCTAGGAGATCTGCCTCAGAGGACAGGCTAGGAGATCTGCCTCAG
>NW_006408575.1:8815740-8825557 GCF_000296735.1 Chrysochloris asiatica | reverse complement strand
TAGGAGATCTGCCTCAGTGGACAGGCTAGAAGATCTGCCTCAGAGGACAGGCTAGGAGATCTGCCTCAGAGGACAGGCTAGGAGATCTGCCTCAGAGGACAGGCTAGGAGATCTGCCTCACAGGACAGGCTAGGAGATCTGCCTCACAGGACAGGCTAGGGGATCTGCCTCTCAGGAAAGCCTAGGGGATCTGCCTCACAGGAAAGGCTAGGTGATCTGCCTATGAAAGGTTACAGTGCACAAAGTTTTGTCATGAATCAGGATCAACTCAAAGACAACTAAGAGATATTGTCAAACTTTCATCTGTTCATGATAGTTTTAGAAAGTGTGGAATATAAAAGAGACTTGCCCAAGAAACTCCCAAATACAAGAAACAAGAGACAACAATGACAACAAAATAAGAGGTCATATAGTATAAAGACATAGATCTTGAAATCAAACTGATCAAATATTAAATTCTAGCTCTGCCACTTATTAGCTAAATAAACAAACAAACAACAAAAAAAATCAAACTGTTGTCTTTAAATCATCTCAGACTCATGGTGACCTTAGATGTTAACGAGAAGAACTGTTCCGTAGGGTTTTCCTGGCTGTAATCTTAGCATAAATGGAATGCCAGGTATTTTTCAAGTGGTACCACTGGGTAGGTTGAAACTCTCATCCTAACATTAGTAGATGAGTACAAACTTTTTGTGCCAACCAAGGACCTTATTAACTGTATGGTCTTAGATTATTGACTTAGGCTCCTAAAGCTTCAATTTTCTCAGTTTAAATTATAAAAAAAAAAAAAAAAAATTGTCACAACTCACAGATTTTTGTGAAAATTAAATGAGATACTGTATGGAAAGTGTTAGGTATTTTTTCTGGTAAAGATATTTTTATTACTAGTATCATCACCAATAAATTGGATAAATAACTCTTTCCTCTTCAACAAAATGCTAGACTTGATATGATATTATTCCATATTGTATTCTATGTAAAATTTTATTTATTCTCTCTGAGGTATATAAAAGGTTTTCTACCCTCTCTCTTATATAGTATATGGGATTTAACCAATGATGTTTGAAATCCTGAGAACTTCTTTTCAAGAAATGGTCAAAGGACTTGAACAGATATTTCATCAAAGAGGATACATGTATATATTGTTGTTGTTAAGTGCCATCGAGTCGTTCCAACTCACAGTGACACTGTATAGGGTTTCTGAGGAGTGACTGGTGGGTTTGAACCACTGACCTTTTTGTTCAACCTGACTTTATGGTCCAGTGTAGCATTACCTGCAGTGGCACAGAAGGATATATATATAGTTGTTATTGTTAAGTGCCATCAAGTCAGTTCTGACACATAGCGACTTTGTATAGGGTTTCCAAGAAGCAGCTAGAAATATATAATGGAATATTATTCAGTTATAAATGAAAACAAAATCTTAATGAAACTTGAAAACAGTATTCTGATTGAAATAAGTCAGAAATGACAAATACTGTATGATCCTTTTTATCTGATATAGGCAAATATATATAAACCAAAATTTATTAGTTGTATCCAAGGGTATGAGGGAAAGGCAAAGAGAAGTGATTCCTTAAAGGGCTCTGAATTTCTTTTAATGGTATTGGAATAACAACAATATTTATGTGTGTGTTTACACAAACACACATAAAAGGAGACTCCAAAATTTTGTGGATAAATGAAATTAAACATAATAGGCCTTTTTTCTTGAGCTTTTTGAAGCCCTCTCATGGGTGTGTGTGTGTGTGTGTGTGTGTGTGCTTTTTTTTTTTTTTTTTTTTTAACAACACCATGAGCATGATTATTATTCCCACTTGTTAGTTAGTAAAGGAAATTGAAGACAGTTTAAGTACTTGGTCAAAATTCATGGTTAGTCAACAATAGAGCTGGGACCACAGTCTGACCCTCAAATCCATTTTCTTTATCATGAGTTAGATATAATTTTCCCGTGAACTGACACCTTTGTCAAATTTATATGTAGGAATAAAACCATCCATAAATAGTACAGACCAGAATATTCCAAGATGGGCAACAACTAGATTTAGAACTACAAATCATTGGTTCATGTAGGGCAAAAATCTATAGTAATATAGGAAGACAGTAAAAACACAAGTGGGCATGCACATCCACAAAATCTTTTGAGTAAGGAAACAGAATCCTACCTACAATAGTCATAAATAATAATAAAAAAAAATTATTTAACTTAATTTTTAGTTTATTCTCTTAACTAAATTAAAATAACTTAAAATTATCAAAATTGTTTTCGAGTTTAATCAAATTACTTTATTCAACAGATTATATTTCATAGTCTTTAAGCAATCTCTTATTTAAATAAATTCTATCAATCTAATCCTAAATTTTACCAGTTATGCTAATTATAATTTCCATGTGCGTGTGTATGCATGCATTTATAAAGGACATTTTGTTGAACTATAAAGCATTAAGCCTAAATGAACAAATTTAGATGTGCTCGTCCAATGTCTTTCATTTTCTGTGTGAGAAAAGTTAGCACCAGAGAGCCAAAGACAAGTTTTAAAACTTATTGTTGTTGTTGTTAAGCGCCTTCGAGTCCGTTCCGACCCATAGTGCCTCATCTTTTTCCCGCGGAGCAGCTGGCAGTTTCGAACTGCAGACCTTGAGGTTCACAGCCCGATTTGTAACCACTACGCTACCAGAGAACTTATTACTCAATGGAATATACCAAAAAGATAGATGTTCCTAATTCTTAGAGAATAGTTCTCTGAGGTTGGTGCAGGACTGGGCAGTGTTTCATTCTGTTGTCACTATGAATGGGAACCAAAATGAAAGTACCTAAAAACAACAAATAAGATAATAATAACTTTTGTGACAATATGGAAATACTATGGTTTTTATCACTATTGTTGTTTCAATTATAAACATTAGGCATGACCCTGCTATTGGATCAGTTCTGATATGTAACAATGATATAAGACTGAGAATGTACCCATAAGGATTCCAAGGCTGTAAATCTTTACAAAAGTAGACTGCTATTATCTTTCTGCCCTGAAGCAGTTAGTGGGTTTGAACTTCTGGTCTTCTGGTTAGCAGCGAGGTGCTTAACCTCTATTCCTCGAGGTCTCCTGCATTTGGCATGTTCTTATTAAGTGTTTTCCAACATTTTCATTCCAAAGACCAATTATTATAGTTAATTTTTCACAGTCTCATGTATAACATACTCTAGATATTTAAAGCAGGCTATATTTATATATCCATGAACAAGTGAGATTTATAGTGTAACTGGAAGGTCCTATAGTCAATAAATATGTTATCATAATGGAGAATATATACTCTGAAGATAGTGTTTAAAATAATAATCAGATGCCTACACAAGGGTTTACCTACATTCATATCAGATTAAAGTCAGAAGTTTGGCTAATTAATCTGAGAGATATTATAAATGTCCTTGTATGGAGAAAGAAGTTGAGTATTGGGATGAGGACATATTTTTAAAATGCTGATTAAGGATTTCCTTATAATCTGGAGGAATGGCAAGAGCCACTAAATAGACACCATTTTTTCTTGAAACTGAGAAATCAATCATAAACTAACAGCTTACCTTTGCCAACTCTCAGTTAAATCCCTGGATAGAGATTGTCTCAAGCAAATGAATTCTAGTTTTTCCTCTTAACTCTTGTTGGCAGAGTACAGGATATTTACCATCTGTTCAGTTTTGCAAGGGCACTAGGTAAACAGTGTTGATTTTTCTATGGCAAGGGACACAAAGAGGTAGCAAATCACAGTAGCGCTGAGGATGGGACCCCAATGTTAGAGTCTGCCATATGATTTGATTTTTGCAACTAGAGAAGCTTAACTGGGATTGAGGGGTGCCTGAGGCACCATGCCAAAGCAAGTTGAACATTGTGAAAGTAGACATTCAGGGTCATTCTTACATTTATTTCATCCTTTAGACTTTCTCCAAACCTAAAGTTTACTGGGGGTCCTGGTGTGGCATTTTGGATAAGCACAGAGCTGCTAAGTGCAGGATCATCAGTTCAAACCCACCAGATGCTCTCTGGAATACCTCATAGAGGGTCTCTATAAGTCAGAACAAACTCTATGGCCACTCATCAACAACAGTAACAGCAATGTTTGCTGGAAGGATACTTTATGCTAAGCACTCCCTACAAAAGACTGAAACCCAAGGATTCCTGCTCTTATGAATCTCACTGTGTAAATTAGAGAACTATTAAACAAGCCATTGACAGTATTCTAAGTACTACTTCAGGAAGAACAGGTATGCTGTGGGTACCTAGGAAAGGTGGACTGTGAAAGCGGACATTCAGAATCATTCTTACATTTATTTCATCCTTTAGACTTTCTCCAAACCTAAGGTTTAAGGTGCTGTTAGGGAAGCCTCCCTTCGTAATTTTTAGTTAAACAGAGACTCAAAGAATGAATATGGATTAAACAGTAGAAAGAAGGATAGTCAAAATATGAGGGTAAGTCAAAAAGTATCACTACATAATCATTTTTGTTTTGTTTTGTTTTGTTGTTGTTAATTGCCATTGAGTTGGTTCCAACCCATAGAGACCCTGGTGAGCTTAAACTGCTGACCTTGTAGTTCAAATAAATTTTGCAGTTCACTGCACACATAATCATAGATGCCTTTAGTGAAACAAAAATACCAAAAGATGCCTGCTTCTTGAGATATCCTCCATCTAAGTCTATTTATATATACTTCTGAAGATGGTGTTTCTAGCTTTCTAACCCTTCCCAAAAGAGTTTTGTGCTCTTTGATTTACACCATATCAAAACAGAAAATTTGGCATCCTTGAGGAACTCAAATTATGCTACTTTTAAATGTTGAGTTTGGGAGACAAAAAGTTGATAGATAAGGGCTGTAGGCCAGATGGGGTATATGGTTTCCCAAGAAAATTCTCATAGGGCAATCCTTGCTAACCTTGAAGAATGATCAAGATCATTGTTGTGATGGGAAAGGAAAGAAAAAAAAAAAAAAAACCTAAGCAAAAATGTCTTGATCTGTTTCTCACCAAAGCAGTTTTCAAATTTCTTAAAACGTCTTCATAATAAGCCCCTGTAATCACCTTGTGACCTTCAAGAAATTTATCAAGATTATCCCCTTGTAATCCCCAAGAAACAGTTGTCAAATCTTCTGAGCTGACCTCTTTGCCTTGAATTTAACTGACCCAGCAGAGACCACTGGAAGTCAGTGTTTTGATTAGATATTATTTTAGAAGACATCCTAAAGAGACTCAGACAAGTTTATTACTAAGTGCACTTGTCTATAACCATCCACTGATCACAGAGACATGTCTAAACACATTTTATTTGGAATAACTTGTGCATGCATGAATTGGAACCCTAGTAGCCATACTTTTAAAAAAAAAATTATTTACTCACATATAATTGTCAATGCACCAAGAGCATAGAGTGGATTGGTGCTCTTGGAAAGACTGAGTTTCTCCACTTGCGGATTGCTTGTATATCTTTAAGACATAATGGCTGGTTTCCTCCAGAGTGAATGATCCCAAAGGTCAAGGTAGAAAGCTTCAATGTCTTTTATCACTTAGCTTGAGAAAGCATATCTTTTCCAATAGTTTTCTTTTGGTCACAGTCTCGATGCTGTATGTGATGGTACTACACAAGGATCTGAATGTGAGAAGATGAGGATCATAGGGGCCATCGTGGACATTATCTATCAGACATGTCTCTTCAAATCCTGGTTTACTAACTCCCTAAAAAAATTCTTGATCAGAGAAATACATAGATGTTACAAGATGATATTTCAGAACAAGTCAGATTCTACTAATGGAAGCACAATGTCAGAAGATACATCTCTAAACTACAAACTACTTATTCTATTATATGCAGACAACATATGGCGGTCACTCTGACTTAAATTATGTTTGCTCTCAATGGGCATCAGATCTTCATTCATGGCACTAGCCAATTGTGTAATGCTAACCTACTCACTCATTCTATCAATACTCACTGACCACCAGATCTATAGTACATAAAGCTAACCAATAAACATCACAATTACTAACAGATGAAGCTTTGTTGTTATTTAGCGTGAAACCTGGCCATGAACGTACTTGTTTATAGCTTTATGAAAGACTCTTGTGGAATACTTGGATTCAGAAGATAAGCTATGACTCTGTCGCTTCCTGAAATAACTCAAAGATAAAGGATATTCAGAACAGCATCCAAAAAGTACAAAAGCCTTGAGGCAGGAGTGTTGGAAAAACAGGAAGGCAGTGTGTCTGAAGTGGAGTAAGTAATGGGTAATAGTATATGCAGCCAACAGCTAGATGATGTAGAGTCTATAAATGAGATTAGCGTTTGGATGTATACCCGTGCATATCCAGAGAGTTTCAGGCAGGAGGAAAAACACAATCTGACATCTTATAATAGGATCTTTCTGTCTGTTCTTGTTCCTCTATAATCAGACAAAGGAATTTTGCCAGAAATGTTATTTTAAGTATTTATATCTCCCTCCTCCCATCAACCAGGTCTCCGCTGAAATTCTGATTCATCAAACAGTATCTTACTAGCCACCCTATCTAAAATAGAAGTTCCATCCTCTTTCAGTCTTGGTCACTTTGGTTTGCATTGCTTTTCTTAGCAGAACATACTATCTTCTGTAATAGTTTTATATATTCATGTGAATTAAGAAACATTATTTATCCACTTTCCTTTCTTGAGTTGTTGTTTTGTTAAGTTCTGTCGAGTCAGTTCTGACCCATAGCAACCCTGTATAGGCTTTCCAAGGAGCAACTGGTGAGCTTGAACCACCAACCTTGCAGTTCAAATGACTTTGCAGTCTGACGCATTAGCCCACAGCGCCACACCAGGACTCCTTCTTGAGTAGAAACCTTGTTTTAAATATTGTTATATTATTAATACAGCACAGAGTAGATTCTCAATAAACATTTATTGAGTAAATGAACATTTATTGAATAAACAAACATTTATTGAGCAAATTAATCAACTGATTCCCATCTCTCAAACCCACCAATCCTGACTGGTATAAAGCTATATTATATAATGTGCAAACTTATCAGTTAGTTTACATTTGACTTTCTGAGAAGTTGAGTTGAAAGAAATTCTTAGGCAATATCTGGTGTCAATATGAGAGAATGCTATGGTTAATTAGCTATGTGTAGTTGCAGTCCCCACCATTCATATGTCATTTTATTGTACTGTAGTGGTGTGTTTGTTGCTGTGCCGGGTCATAAAAGATGGACAGGTTTCAGCTGAGTGTTGAGACAAAGACAGATGAGGAAGGAGGAGACACACACTACTTCTGAATATTTATCCACTGAAAACTTTATGAATAGCAATGGAACACTGTCACAGAGCACCAGAATATTGAATTTTGAAACAGCATGAATAACACCAAAATATTGTGCTATATAGTGGCAGAAAATTAGACCCTCAGATTTGAAGGCACTCAAAATAGGATGAGGGAAGAGTCCTCTTCAAAGTAGAGTTGACCATGATGATATGAATGAGGAGTAAAGCTTTCAGAACTTTCATTTCCTGAATGGGCACAACTCAACATGAAGAGAAACAACTGTAAATATCCATTAATAATTGGAACATGGAAATTTTGAACAATTATTTGAGGGAAATTGGAAGTTGTCACAAATGACATGGAAAGCATAAATATCTGATATTTTATGCATTAGTGAGTTGCAATGGACTGGTATCAGCTATTTTGAACCTCAAAATTATACAATATACTATGCTAGGAATGCCAAATTAAAGAGGATTGGTGTTTTATTCATCAGCAAAAAGAATATTTCAAGATTTATCTTGAAGTATAAAGCTGTCTGTGATAAGATAATACCAATATGCCTAAAAGGAATGCTAGTCAATACCACTATTATTCCAATGCATGCACCAACCACTAAAGACAGTGATGATGAACTTAAAGAAATCTGTCAACTGATTCAATCTGAAATTGATCAAACTTGCAATCAAAATGTATGATAATTATTAGTGATTGGAAAGCAAAGGATGGAACCAAAGAGGATGGCTTACTAGTTGGAAAATATGGTCTTGGCTGTAGAAACAATGCTGGAGTTTACATGATACAATAATGGAATACTAATGACTTATTCATTGCAAATACCTTTTTTTTTTAATGCTTTATTGTGAATTACATGATAGTTTACATTGGAGGACACCAGCTTCACATAGATCCCGTCGTATATCATTTCCTTGTCATGGTTATAATCCCTTCTATGTGTCATCGATCAACCAAAGGGTATACCCTGCAACCCTCCTCCCCTGTTGCTGCACACTGCCTCCCTCTCTCTCCAGGTTCAAAGTCTCCAGCTGCTCCATCTCCCCATGTCATCGTCTCTGCCTCCATCCCTGGCATCACTGCTTCTCTGGGTAGGGTTCCATTCTCTGCTCTTCTCCTTTGATGGTCCCAGGGACCTCCGTTCCTAGACTGTAAGGTTAATCACTCCCCTCCCATTGCCCCCAAACCTCCACCTTTACATTTCCAGGCCTTACAATCAGTCTTGTAAATAATTATTCACTATTGTATCACAAGGAACCTATCTGCATCTCCTTTTATCAGCCCTGACTAGGCAGAATGGATACTACTCAGTGGAGATTCTACCTTGCTCCACACCCTCTGAATCTAGGTTCCCTCTTGAAAGTTTGTAAGCCAGTCACTTCTTGCCTCTGTAGCCCCTGCCTCCCCCACCCCCTCCCCAACCCCGATTCTGTGTAGCCAGTGTCCAAGTTGCCCATTCCTGTCTTCTCCGTGTGTGGTGGAAGTGTGAATGATCCTCACTGTGAAGATTTGTTCACTCTTTTGAGCTATTGCTTCCATAGGTGTGTGTCAAGTTTATCAAATTGTGTCAGATTATTTTTTTCCCCTCTTCTTTCTTCTTCTGTTTGAGCTCTAATCAACCAGCCATTGAAGCCAGGTCAAGTGGGTATTATCTGCAAGTGTGGGTGTACTTATACAGGTGCCTTCTCTTCTTATCGACTGGATGCTTAACTCTTCACTCTAGTCCTCTGTGGCTATGTCGCTGAGTCTGGGTCCAAGAGTCTCCTGGACTTGGCACACTGCTGGCCAACCAGGTCCATCTGGGTTCACAGGAGTCTACTGAGCATTGTAGGGCTTTGTTCGTAGCTTCATTGTTGTTTTCCCCTCACTTCCCCTTGTCGGTGATGAAACTGGTCACCAATCAGAGCATGCATTCACATTTAGCCTTAGTCTTAGAAAGGGGTTTGCCTTGAGGAGGACCCGACCACTTGTCTTGATGTCTCCTGGGCAAGCCATTTGTTTGTTCTTTTAGTAATCAGTCAACCTACCTATATTATTTTGTGTTTTTCTTGTCAGTTGTTCTTTCAGGACGTATCTTCTGTTCTTCTGGCCACTCCAGACTGGTATGCTTATCCTTTCAAGTGGACATTTCCCCTCAGAAGATTCTGGATGCTGTTCAGGATTCCATCTATGGTCTTTTGTAATCCAGGGGCTCCGCAGGAAACCTCCTTTGCTGGGCACATTGTATCCCATTTTAGTTATTTCAATCAAATATTAGCAGAAAACGGATTTACAAGCTTTCTATGGTGGTATTTCTGGCTATTCCTTTCTCTTCCACTCCAGTGTCTATATTATAGCAGTATGGCAGGGAAACCAAGATTCAACAGACAGCCAAGTATCTTAACATTATTTCTCTCCTTTTTCCCATTCAAACCATGTTTCATTTTCTGTATCCCAGAGCCCTGTTGTTCCAAGGTTTTGCATACCTCATTATTTGCCTCTGTCCTACTTCAGTTTCACATCTATCCTATCATGTTTCAT
>NW_006408575.1:8814621-8815330 GCF_000296735.1 Chrysochloris asiatica | reverse complement strand
TGCTTTCCAGAGTGGGTGGAACATTTTGAATTCCCACCAACAATGTAGGAGGGTCCCAGTCTTTCTACATCCTCGCCAGCATTTGTTGTCCTTTGCGTTTTTCATCTTTGCTGTTATTGCTGGTGTGAGATGATATCTCATAGTTGTTTTGATTTGCCTCTCACTGATGACTAGTGATTATGAACATTTCTCCACATGTTTGTTGGCTGCCTGGGTGTCCTCCTTGGTGAAGTGTCTGTTCATGTCCTGTGCCCATTTTTTAATTAGGCTATTTGTCTTTTTCTTGTGGAGGTGTTGTAGTTTCCTAAATATTTTAGAAATGAGTCCCTTATCTGATGTGTCATTACAAAAGATCTTTTCCCATTCTGTGGGTTCCACTTTTACTCTTTTGGTGAAGTCTTTTGATACACATATGTTTTTAATTTTTAGTATGTCCCACTCATCTATTTTGTCTATTTTTGTTTGTGTACTTTTCAAAATATGTGGTAGTCTGTATATGTCCTGAATTAGCACCCTCACATTGGTCCCTATTTTTTCATTGATGACCTTCATAATTTTGAGATTCACATTTAGATCTTTAATCCATGCTGACTTCATTTTGTATAAGGCATGAGGCAAAGGTTTTCTTCAGTCTTTTACATACCATTTTCCAGTTCTGCCAGCACCATTTGTTAAAGAGACTGTCTCTTCCCCATGCAATATGCCTATA
>NW_006408575.1:8793625-8795064 GCF_000296735.1 Chrysochloris asiatica | reverse complement strand
AAGATCTGCTCCTTGGGAATTCTATGCAGTATTTTTATGAGTTGGAACCCACATATTGCATTAGGCAAATCTGCCACACAAGACCTCTTTAAAGTGTTCAAGAGCATAGATATCAGTTTCAGTACTAAAGTGTGCCTAATCCAAGCCATGGTATTTTCAGTAGCCTCATATGCATGTAAATGTTGAACAAAGACTAAGAAAGATTGTAGAAGAATTGATGCATTTGAGTTATGGTTTTGTTGGAGACTTTTTTTTTTTTTTTTTTAATACCATGGATTACCATAAGAACAAACAAATCTGTACTGGAGGAAGTACAATCAAAATGCTCCTTAGAATCCAAGATGGCTAGACTTCATCTCTTGTGCTTTGGGCATATTTATTAGGATGGACCACTTGGGAAGGACATCATGCTTGGTAAAGTGGAGAGTCATCATAAAACAGGAAGCTCCCCTCTGAGATGGATTGGTGCAGTGGCAGCAGCATTGGGTTGAAAAGTAGCAGCAATTGTGGGGATGGCAAAGGTCTCGGCAAAGTTTTGTTATGTTGTCCACAGAGTCGCTATGGCTGGGAACCAACTTGATGGCACCAAACAACACCATAAGTCAGAACTGACTTGATAGCACTTAACAATAACAAATGGTTGCTGTGAGTCACAGTTAATTCCACAGTAACTTGTTTGATTTTAATTTATGATATACATGGGAGAAAAACTTGGTGATGTATCTGCTGTGTATTTTCTATATTTGCATAAGAATTTAATTTCTCCTTGGATTATGATGCTTATCACACTTTTCTTTGCATTTTAATTGTATGTGCAAATTCTATATTTCCCCCATTTGATAATCAGTTTCTTAAGGCCAGGAAGCATGTGTCTGTGCTTTATTTTCCTCAACTGCAAAATGGAAATGATGATAGTGTCTTCTAATATGTTAATATGAGCTTTAAAGGAAATAGTGCATACTAATCACTGAAGATAGAGTTTGGTATATAGAATGTGTTAAAAGATGTTAGTGGTTTAAGTTTCAATAATATCAACCTAATGATTGTAATAATAAATATTTGTTAACTTATAGCACTAAATAAGAGCCTCACACACAGGATGCATCTAAAATGGCTACAGAATAAGAATTTATAATGTCAGTCCTGAGGCTTAAAACCACTGAACAAGCTACTATGATAAGTATACTCCAATTCTTTATAATGACACTCTTTAAAAATGTGATCAATTAAGGAGTACTAAGTGTCAGTTAAGGGTGGTGAAATAACTTGGAAACAGATAGTGGTGATGATTGCAAAACAAAGTAAATGTAATCAGGCTACTAAATTGTATTCATGAAAAATGATTGGCAAATACTTTGTTATGTAAAATATGTAAGCCAAAAAGTATCTCTTCTAGTTTTCTAGTTCAGACTGCAAAGCCATTTGAACTGCAAGGTCGG
>NW_006408575.1:8772478-8792880 GCF_000296735.1 Chrysochloris asiatica | reverse complement strand
ATTTTCTCAAAGGACACAAAACAATCATAGGGGCTTATTATAGGAAAGTCTTAAGGAAACAGCATTGGTAAGAAAAAGGCCATCATGATAATGCATTTGTTCATTCTTTAAGGGTAGCAAAGGCTTGGAAAACCTAATCTATTCACCCTACAGCCATTGTCTTGTCTCTTCAGACTTCTTTTTGTTCTCAAATTCAAAGAATATTTAAAATGAACATAATTTGAGTCCCTCAAAGATACCAAAACTGCTCTTTGAGATGGTGTAAATCAAGTTTGCAAAATACTTCAGGGAAAGGCTAGAAAAGTGGAAACACTGTTTATAGAAGTGTATAGACCTAGATGGAGGATGTGTTGAGAAACAATAGATCCACATTTTGATATTGATGTTTAATAATTATGTCTATAATTTTATAGCAATACTTTGTGACTTATCCTTGTATATTTCACCACAATTAACATTTTAGAAAGTTATGTAAACCAAATATCTTCCAGGTTAGTGAAATCTTAACAAAAGATGAAGTAGCACTTTGAGAAGTTGTCTGAAGGCATATAACTACACCTGAAATAGCCTTGTCCTCGATTATGAAGATATAAAAATAAAACAGAGAAAATAATTTTTAAGAGATAATTTGGCATCACTTGGCATGCTTGGTTTGCATGCTTAAGACAGATGGAGGAAAAACCTTCAACTTCTTAAGCCTAGATTATTAGCATCACTCTCATCATAAATTTAGGAGAACACTGTGAGACCATATGTAAAGTGGCCCTGCTGGCTGAGAGAACCTTCATTCTGACAGCCCCTTGGGCATGGAACCAGATCTAGTGACCTTTGGGATAAGCACCATTTTCACTTTCATTCAGAAGCACCAACAGTGAAAATGCATCTGCTTTCACCCCAGTGTTGCAGTGTAAAAAGGATCTGATCCACCTCTTCACTAGCGTCCCCAGCTGGTTCCAGTCTAGGGTTAATTAAATCTGAGGCTTCACTCCCTTTAAGCCCTTGAGGTAACACCTGTAATTTCTCTGCTATTGAGAGATGTCAAGTTTTTATTTAGGGTATTCAAAATGTAATTGGTCCCTGAGGATGGGAGAAATAGTGATACAAGAGAACTACAATTGAACCACAGGCAACTACATTTGGAGAAGGATAGCACTGAAAAAAGTAGGGAAGATTTCAGTGCCTGGCAAGCAACGCAAAATAATGATATTAATCTTCCACTCTGTGCTGGGAAAAATGTTGATCAGTGTGTGAACAAGAAAACAGAATAGCACATGGCTTCCTCCTTCAGGAATTTTATCTTCCATTGTGGTTATTGTTGTTAAATGCCATCAAGTTGTTTGTGACTCATAGCAACTCTGTATAGGGTTTTGATGGAACTGCTTGTGGTTCAAACCGACCTTGCAATGCACGTCTTTATTTCCACAGCATCACAATGGATTCCCTGTTTTCTTGATTGCTTCTAAATGTGTTCCATATGTCCTCCATTAAGATACATGAAACATATTTAAAAACAAAAAGAAAGCGGGTGCTTTGACCCAGAAAGGACTAAACAAATACATAAAAAGAAAATAAAGCAGTGAAGAATCCAGACCAGAATCCAGAAGGGCTTGATTTTAACCTTCAGGTTTATGTGTCAAAGTTTGACTTTGGGCAGTTATTTCTCCTGTCTCACCCTAAGTTTTCACAATTCAAAGAGGAAGCAATGATGGAACAATGGTAGAATTTTTGCTTTCCATGTAAGAGACTGTCAGTTTGTTGTACTATGGTGGCTTGTATATTGCTCTGATTTTGGAAGCTATGCCATGGATACAGCAGGGTCACCCATGGTGGATATGTTTCAGCTGAGCTTCCAGATGAAGGCAGATTAGGATGAAGTAGAGACAGACAACTTTAGAATATTTAGTCACTCAAAACCTTATGCAAAGCAGCGGAACATTGTCAGTACCATAATATTGAATACTGAAACATGATGAAGAGCATCATAATATTGTCAGATACAGTGCCAGAAGATGAGCCTCTCAAGTTTGAAGGCGCTCAAAATATGACAAGGGGAAGAGCTGCTGCCTCAAAGTAGAGTTGACTTTGATGATGCAAATTAAGTAAAACCTTCAGGACCTTTATTTGCTGATGTGGCACAGCTTAAAATGAAGATAAACAGCTGTACACATCTACTGATAATTGAGACATTATATTGGTAATTGAAATATCCCAATAATAATTGGAAGTATAAGCTTGAAATTCACCAAACATGCAATAAAAATGTATGTAAAATTACTGATGATAAGAATGCAAAAGTTGGGAAAAGTGAGGGACCAGTAGTTGAAAAATATCTTGGTGAAAGAAATGATGCTGGAGATAGCATGACTGAATTTTGCAAGTCAATGACTTGTTCATTGCAAGTACCTTTTTTAAACAACATAAAACACAACTATATACATGGAACTTGTCATATGGAATACACAGAAATGAAATTGACTACATCTATGGAAAGAAATAGTGGAAAAGTTCTATATCATCCACCAAAAGAAGGCCAGGGGCAGACTGGAACCGACTACCAGTTGCTCATATACATGTTCAGACTGAGGCTGAAGAAAATTAAAACAAGCCAATGAGAGTAAAATTTTTAACATATCCCTCATGAATTTAGGGACTATCTCAAGAACAGTTTTGGTGCATTAGATGCTAAAGAACTAAGACCAGAAAAGTTGTGGGATGACATGAAAACCATCATAACGTAAGAAAGCAAAAAAGTCATTAAGAAGAGAAGAAAGAAAGAAGGAAAACACCAAAATGGATGTCAGAAGAGACTGTGAAACTTGGTTTCCAGCATACATGCTAATGCAAGTAGTTAGTATACATGCGGAGGAAAAAGAGTAGAATAGAAAATTTCAAAGGGCAGATAGAAAAGACAGTCAAATATTATAACAAAATGTCCAAAGACATGTAGTTAGAAAACTAAAAGGGATGAATACACTCAACATTTCTCAATCTGAGGGAACTGAAAAAAAAAAAAAAATTCAGGTTTGAAAAACTGAAAGATTCTATGGGCAAAACATTTAATGATGTAGAAAGCATCAAACAAAGATGAAAGGAATATACAGAGTCTCTGTACCAAAAAGAAATCAGTGATGTTTAATTGTTTAAAGAGGTGGTGGATGAATAGAAGCAATGGTATAGAAGGAAAAAGTCTAAGGTGCATTGAAGTAATTGGCAAAAAAAAAGGCACTGGAAACTGATGGAATATAAATTTAAATCTTCCAACAAACTGGTGCTGCACAGGAGGTACTCACTCATTTGTGTCAAGACATTTGCAAGACAACTCCTAGCCAACTGACTGGAAGAGATCCATATTTGTGCCCATTTCAAAGAGCAGTGACCCAATGAAATGCAGGAATCATCTGACAATATCTTTAACATTACATACAAGTAAAATTTTGCTAAAGATAATACAAAAATGACTGCAACCATTCACTAACAGGTAACTTCCATGTGTTCAAGCCAGATTCAGAAGAGGTCCTGGAATGAAAGATATCAGATGAATCTAGGCTGAAAACAGAAAATACCAGAAAGATGTTTACCTGTACTTTGTTGACTACACAATGACTTTCGATTGTGTGGGTTATGACTAGCTATGGACAAAGTTGTGGAGAATGAGTATTCCGGAGCTTTAATTGTACTCATAAGCAACCTGTACATAGACCAAGAGGTAGCTGTTTAAATAGAACAAGAGAAAACCAGATGGTTTAAAGTTAGGAAAGATGTGCTCCAGGACCATATTTTTCCACCATTCTTATTCAGTTCTTACGCTGAGCAACTAATCCATGAAGCTTAATTATGTGAAGAAAAAGGTGGCATAAGGATTAGAGAAAGATTCATTGACAATCTGCTATATCAATCAGATGATAAACCTTGATTGCTAAAAGTGAAGAGGACTTAAAATACTTACTGATGAATATCAAAGACCACAGCCTTTCATATGGGTTGCATCTCAATGTAAAGAACACAAAAATCCTCACCACTTGAACAATAAACAACATCCATATAAATGGAGAAAAGATTGAAGTTATCAAAGACTTCATTTTAATCAGATCAACCAGCTGTACTCAGGGAGGCAGCAGCCAAGAAATCAAAGGACGTATTACATCAGGCAAATCTGCTACAAAAGACCTACCTCTTCAAAGTGTTTAAGAGCAAAGATGTCAGTTTGAGGACTAAGTTTCATTGACCCAAGTCATGATATTTTCAGTCACCTCATATGCATATGAAAGTCGAACAGTCAGTCTACTAATCTCAAGGTCAGCAGTTCGAAACTCCCAGCTGTTCCACGGAAGAAAGATGAGGCTTTCTGCTCCCATAAAGATTTACAGCCTTGGAAACCCTGTACAGGGTCACTATGAGTTGGAACTGACTCCACAGTACTTAACAACAACAACCATCCCTCTGTCAATGGAGGTTGTTGTGTGTCGATATGATGCTGAATAGTTTTAAGTGGAGCTTCCATATAAAGGCAGAGTAAGAAGAAATGCCTGTTAATCTACTTCCAAAAACCAATCTGTGAATCTCTTTGGATTACAATGGTGTGATTTGCAACCTATCAGAAAATGGCATCTGGTCCAGCTCTAATGTGTCCCTGTATACATGGGATTGTCAACAACCTCAGAGAACTGTCATGAGGAATCAGTGAAAAACTATATGCATAAATCTTAGGGCAGTGACTGACACAGAATAGGTACTCATTGCATTCACTCTGCAAATGTTTACTTTGTACCATATGCCAGGAACATTTAGATGCAAGGGAACTCAGGAGGCACTAGGCACTTCTGGCTCTCCTATTTTCTAGCAGAAAAGTGGAATGATTCAGAAGAAAGGGGTAACACCTGGTAAAATGGGTATAATCATAGAGAAAGTGGACAGGTAAGCACAATAGAATCCAACCAATAAGATTTACTAAGAAAATTAAAATATGTTCGGTATTATTGTCTCATGCCTTTTCAGGGAGCTGAGGCTTCAGTAGCCTGAAAAATCTAGCCACACAAGTAATATCCTAAGCAGAGTGAGCTACAAATATGTTGGACACTATTGTTAAATATTAAGATCAGGCTGTAAGTTTCATGGAACATACTAAGTTATCTGGAGGAGTCTGGGAATGTGATGTATCATAGTTGGGTTCAAAGGACAGGGGTCAGAGAATAAAGGAGTGTCCTGAGCTGGGTGTTGAGAATGAACAGTATTAGATTTAAAAAGATCAAATATGTATATGATATAAAGGAAAACATTATTAAACAGTAATTCATGTGAAGCTATTGTTTCTTGACTTATCTTTCATCTCAGTCCATTCACTTCTGAAGGCAGCATTTCTGTCTCTCTAGCTCTTCTGAGAAGAATTCTTCATTCTTCTGTTTACTCCATGTCAAAACAGCATTTTGTAATCTTTAAGGGACTCAGATTAAGTTACTTTAAAATGTTCTTTGAGTTTGGGAATCAAAAAGAAGTCTAAAGGAGCAAAGTGGTAAGGCCAATGAGGTAAGGTTTTCCAATGAACTTCTCTTAGAACAGCTGTTGCTACCCTCAAAGAATGAGCAAGTGTATTGTTGTGATGGAAAAAAAAAAAAATCTATCTATAACTTTTCAGGCACCTGGTTGGTTTTCATTAAATACCACCTGGATATGAATAAATGAAACTGATGTTTCTGAGGGATTCTTTACATAAAATAGTTTAAAAGGTTTGCCTCCTTCACTATATAGATAATAAAATTAAAGGCATAAAGCTAAGATTAGAGCTAAGAGCCTCATAAAACCTGTATAGATACTTTTTTCTACCAAGATGCTTTGGGCTTACTCAGATCTGCCACCTCACCCCAAACCTAATGTAAAAAGGATGTCTTCTTTCTTTGCCACCAGCAAAGCCTCAGCCTGTCAGTCATTCTGACAGCAGGAACTAATTAATTACCATCTGGCAAGACTTCTGCTGGACCACCTGTTCTCACTTATACAGAACTCTGTTTGGTCTTGGAGGATACATGAGAAGATTCATGGGTGTTTAATGATCATTCCCAACCAGCAATCAGTAGAAACTTCGTGGTCAGATGGAATGTGATGTCATCTTGAAACTTCCTATGTTTATGACTTTTTAAAATTCATCCAGCCCATCACAGGGGAAATAGAAAAAAGGCCCAACATGCAGTGGCTAATTGTGCTTTTTTTGTGCATATTATGGAACTTTTTCAAGGAAAAACAATTCTCAAACCCTGTACAAATAGGCAGAATGATGATATATCACCATAAACAGAAAATACAAGTGAGAAGCCAGGGTTAATCTGGAAATGCATTAGAATAGATTATTAACAGTTTGGGCTTTGAAGACACAAATGGATACCTGACTTCAGGTCCTACATCTGCTACTCATCAGCTGTGTGACCTTGGGTAAGTTACTTGAACTTTCTAAGTAGCAGTTCCTTCATCTGTGAGATGGCGGTAATGCTACCATAATAACGAAATGATATAAAGCATTTTGTTCAAGGCTCTCTTGAGGGTCCTTATTCATAAAATTAACAAAAAAAATGTGAATAAAAGAAGAAAACTATGTCAATGGGAGTGATGTAGTAGTGGTTTTGGCTTTGACTAATATGAACCAAGTGATTTTGTGCAAGTCACTGAAACTCTCAAAACCTCAGCTTTTATTTATTTATTTATTTTTAACCAATAAAATAAGAACAATAATATTACATTGCCTGCAGAGCATCTATGAGGATTAAGTGACCCAGGAAAGATAAAATACTCAGCAAAGATCCTGACATTTATTTACTGGTCAGTAAATATCATTAAATCAAAACAAATCAAAGAAAATGTTAATATCTTTTTGGCCAATCTCATAAGCCCTTTGGAGAAAACAAAACAACAACAACAAAAAAAAAAACCAAAAAAACAACAAAAAGTATTATAATTATAAAAATTCTCTTGATACCATAAACTGCTCTACAAATATTCTGAATTTTCAAGATTGCAGTCCAATTGAGTAAGCCTGTCAAGTGTCCGTTTAGTTTGTTTGCGATTTGCAGGTGATTCATGGGAGTTGAATGTATCAGTGACCAGGAGTTCTGTGAAGCCAGGGATTAATTAACCTGTGATATATGTGTTTTAATTATTGTTCTCAAGTCTTACCTAATATTTTCAAATGATTCTTAAAAAGCCAGATGGCCCAGCTAAAACATTTGGGACTGAAACATATTGGCAGATTGTCTCTTCTGTGTTATTCCACTCCCCTAATTAGGTTTGTGGAAAGAGAGGAGGTTTGCTGGGCTGAGGTTTGGCAAGTTTCCAGATCACAAATTTAGATTTAGGTGTCTAAATACATACATGCACACATGTACATCATAGACATATGCATGCAAGATTATACCAGGGCACCATGCTAGGCAGAATGGCATCCTAGATAGAATATAGGGAACTGAAATCAAACACACTTAGAGGCCAGCACTTAGTAGCTTCATGAATGTAAGCAAATCACCAGGCCTGTGGTGCCTCAAATTCTTCTTTTAAATATGAACAATAAGATATATAAGTATGGCTGTGACAAGGCTGAGATGAAATATGTAGATGTTGTTGTTGTTAATTACTGTCGAGTTGGTTCCAACCCATAGCGAACCTTATAGGGTTTCCGAGGAGCAGTTGGTGAGCTTGAACTGTTGGTCTTGCAGTTCAAATGGCTTTGTAGTCTGGCCCTTTAACCCACAGCACCACACCAGGACCTTCCCCATAATTGACCATCAATATAAGCTTATTTCTGGGGCAGTACCTTATGGGCTTTCAAAGGAGATCTGTCATTATTTATGTGACCCTAACAAAGCATAGTGGTTATGAGATGGGCTGCTAATTTCATGGTCAGCAGTTTGAAACTACCAGAAGTACATAGGAGAAAGATGCTTTCTGCTCCAGTAAAGATGTACAGCCTCGGAAATCCTATACAGGGCTGCGATGAGTAGGAACCAACTCGACAACAACCACAACAAGCCATTTGGTAAAATCTCATATTCATCATTAATGACATGGAACTAATAGAACCTACCTCAGTGATTCAATCTCTCAGCCAATAATGTGTTAACACTTTCTCAAGGCACTGTGTTAGCTGTTGAAATACAATGATTATATAAAAAAACAAAAACACTGCTTTTCCCCTAATGAAAGTTAGTGAGTAACTATTTGCCATTAAGTGGATTCCAATTGAGTAGTTTAACCTTTTGCACCACCAGGGAATCCTCATGGAGGTTAAGGTCCAAAAAAATAGGAAGACTTGAAATGGTCATCACACAAGTAACTACACTGTTGTTAGGAACTGTCTAGTCAGATCCAACACATGTAGACTCCATGAAGACAGAACAAAAGACTGCCCCATTCCGCATCATCTTTTCCATTGTTATGTTTGAACCCATTATTGCAGCCACTGATTCAATTAATTTCCTTGGAGATCTTCCTTGCTTTCATTGACCATCTACTTCAGCAAGTATGATATCCTTTTCCAAGGACTGGTCCACCCTTATAATCACATCATGATAAACAACAACAACAACAACAAGCCTGAAGTTATCAAGGATTTCATTTTACCTGGATCAACAATCAATGTTCCTGGAAGTAGCAGTCAATAAATAAATGAAATATTACATTGGGCAAATCTGTCCAAACGTCATGTATTACCATTGTCATTTCTAAGGAACACTTTTGCAGTATTTCTTTCCAGACAGAATTGTTTGTTCTTATGACAATCAATATTTTCAATATTCCTCACCAACACAATAATTCAAAGGCATTCATTTTACTCCGGTTTTCCTTATTCAATGTCCAGCTTTCACATGCATATGAAGCAATTTAAAATACCATGGATTGGATCAGGCTCACCTTAGTCCGAAAAGTGACATCTTTGTTCTTTAACTCTTTAAAGAGATCTTCTGTAACAAATTTGCCCAATGTAATACTTCACCCCCAATGAGATGGATTGGCACAGGGGTGGCAGCAATGAGCTCAGGCATAGCAACAATTGTAAGGTTGGCCCAGGGCCTGGTCATGTTCATTTTGTTGTGCCTATGAGTCAGTACCGACTTGATGGCACATAACAACAACAACAATAACATACAGATTGAATGGATTTGTGATGTGGCACTGTAAGATAAATCACTGGTCTGCAAGCTCAGTTTGAACCACAAGGTAAGCAGTTCAAATTCATGAGCTGCTCCTTGGAAACCGTATACAGGGTGGCTATAAGTTGGACCTGTTTTGACAACACTTACCAACAACAGTAGTTTGAACACAGTTGAACACAGGTGAAAGGATATAACTCTGGTGCACAGCATTCCTGATTTTAAACTATGTAGTATTCCTTTTTCTATTCCTGTCTCTTGGCTTATGTGCATGTTCCATGGGATCACAATGAAGTGTTTTAGAAATCCCATTCTTCACAAGGTTATCCATAGCTTCTTACAATGTAGACAGTCAAATGCATTTGCGTAGTCAATAAAATACAAGTAAACATCTTTCTTGTATTCTCTACCTTCAGCCAAGATCTATCTGCTATCAACAGCAATATCTCCTGTTCAATGTCCTCTTTTGAATCTAGCTTCAATTCCTGGAAGTTTCCTATCTATGTGCTGCTGTCTCCATTTTTTAAATTATCTTCAGCAAAATTTTACTTACATGTGATATTAATGATGTTGTTTTGTTAAGTGCTAATGAGTAGGTTCTGACTCAGTGAACTGCTTAGTGAGTTCTCTATTTATTGGATCACCTTTCTTTGGAATAGACACAAATAATGGATCTCTTCTAATTGGCTGGCCAAGTAACATTCTTCAAAACTTTGTGGCATAGAATAGTAAGTGCTTCCAGCACTGCATCCATTTGTTGACACGTTTCTATTGATAATTTGTGAATTCCTCGAGACTTATTTTTTTAATGTCTTCAGTGAATTTTGGATTTCTTTTAATACCATCAATTTTTGATCATATGATTCTTACTGAAATAGTTGAATGTCATCCGGACCTTTTTGTTACAGTGACTCTGTATATTCCTTACATCAATTTTTTATTCTTTCTTCAACTTACAATGTACTATCCATTGATTGGTTCAATATTAAAAGTCAAGACTTGGTTTTTTTATTCTGTTCTTTCAGCCTGAGAAATGCTGAGGAAATTCTACCCTTTAGATTTTCTAACTTTATTAGTTTGCTATTTTTACTATAATACTTTGTCTCCTTGAGTTATACTTTAACATCTTCTGTTAGGTTATTTTACTTCATCATTTCTTCCATTTGAACTCAGTGTTCAAGAGCAAGTTTCAGAGTCTATTCTGACATTCATTTTGGTCTTTTCTTTGCTTCCTTTCTTTAAAATGATCGTTTGATATCTTCATGGATGATGTTCTTGATATCATCCCACAACTCTTCTACCCTTTGGTCACTGATGTTCGGTGTATTAAAACTGTTTTTGAGATGGTCTCTACAATCAGGTGGGGATATGTTTTAGGCTCTTAGGTATATATTTTTGGACTTGTTTTAATATTGTTTCCTTTCAGCTTAAACTTGCATATGAATAATTGATGGTCTATTTAACAATCAGCCCCTGGCTTCTTTTGACTGCTGATATTGTGCTTCTCCATTTTATCTTCCTACACATATAGTCAGATAGATTCCTGTATATTCCCTCTAGCAAGGTTCACATGTATTGTTGTTGTTAGATGCAATTGAGTTGGTTCCTACTCAGAACAACCTTCTGCACAACAGATGAAACTTTTTTTTTTTCTTTTTTGCCATTCTCAAAATCATTTTTAAGCTTGGTCCCATTGCTGCTGCTATTGTGCCATTCTGAATTCATCTTGTTGGAGATCTTCCTCTTTTTCACTGACCTTCTTCTTTACCAAGTAAAATATACTTCTCTAGGAACTAGTCCCTCCTGATAATATGTCTGAAGTATGAGAAATGAAGTCTTACCACCCTGACTTCTAAGAAGCTCACTGGCTGTATTTCTTCCAACACAGAATTGTATGTACTTCTAGCAGTCCTTGACACTTTTCATTTTCCTCTCCAACACTATAACTCAAATGCACCACTTCTTCTACAGTATCCCTTATTTATTTTTCAACTGTCACATGCATATGAGCTACTGAAAATGCAAGTTTGGGTCAGGCACACCTTAGTCGTCAAACTGGCATATATACTCTCGAACACTTTGAAGAATTCTTGTGCAACAGATTTGCCTAGTGCAATACATCATTTGATTTCTTTACTACCACTTCCAAGAGTGTTGATAGTGGATCTAAACAAAATGAAGCCTTGAAAAATTCAATCTTTTCTCCATTGTTCATCATGTTATTTATTGGTCCAGAGGTGAGGATTTTTTTTCTTTACATTGACATGTGACCCATACTAAAAGCTGTGATTTTGATCTTCACCAGTATGTATTTTAAGTCCCATTTGCTTTCAACAAGCAAGGTTGCATTATCTGCACACTGCAGGTTGTTAATGACTCTTCTCCCAATCCTGATGTCACGTTCTTCTTCATATAATCTATCTTCTCAGATTATTTGAATAGTTGTATCTTATCTTGTTGAAAATAGGTGTTTGCAATGAATAAGTCATCAATCTTGAATAATTCTATTATGTCATCTCCAACCTCACTTCTATCACCAAGGCCATATTTTCCATCTGCTGACCATTCTACTTTCTTTTCAATTTTTGCATTCCAATCACCAGTAATTATCAATTTATCCTGATTGCATATATGATCAATTTCAGACTGTAGCTGCTGGAGGAATTCTTCAATTTCCTGACTAGTGACTTTGGTGGTTGGTGCATAAATATGAATAATAGTTTAGTAATTACTCTTACTTTTATGCATATAGATATTATCCTATAACACACAGCATTGCGTTTTACATTAGATCTTGCAATATTCTTTATGAGCATCATTGTGACACCATTCCTTTTGAATCTGTCATTCCAGGCACAAAAAACAATATGACAATTTGATTCAAAGTGATCAGTCTTATTCATTTCAGCTCACTAATGATGGCACTGTATGATCAACCACTAGGTCTGCAGTTCAAATCCACCAGCTGCTCTTTGGAAAATCAAAGTGGAAAATCTGGTAGGAGCCAGAACAGACTCAATGGTATGTACAACAAAAAAATTACAATGTTTTGGATATTGATCTTTGCTTGTTACATTTCATTTATGATTACTTCCAATTTTCCTTGATTCATAGTTCATGTAATTATTATTATGTTTTTAAGTTTTTATTGTTAATTGATGAAAGTTTACAGGGCAAATCATCAGTTTTACATTCAACAAATCATATGCTTTGCTTCATTATAATAATTATAATCCCCCCCATTTACCATCAGTTAACAGTATTTCCCTCTATTCACTTTAGCTTTTCTTTAAAACAACAACAACAACAACAACAACACTCAGGCATATATAATAATTTGAACCACCAAAGGTACTTTGTTTCTCTGGTTACAATTATTCCTAAATATGTCATCCTTTGGGCAGACTACACTATCCAGTCTGTCTTTTTTGCTGTTCTGTTTTGCTTTTTGGACCCCTTGTTACCTTTTGGGGCTCTTTCTCTCTCCACATTATCCATAAAGAGACAGCAATTGCAGTCATATAGTCAAGCTACAATCACAACCTTTATTATATATTAAGCAAAATTGTTTCTGATTGCTAAGACCAAATTATCAAGACCATCCAGGCAAGAACCAATAACAGTTACCATACTCCAGGTTGGCAGCCAACACCTGTGACAGTTACTCTGAGTCAAGTAATAAGAAGAGTGACAAGGGAAGTCCATTTCCTGATCACATCTAACTGGAGGCAATCAGAAAGCATAATAAAATACCAAAATATTCACTCTTCTATATAATAAGGTCACAGTCAACTACTGAATATGCCTATGAAACAGATGACCATCTCTGCACATGTCAAGAAACATGATAAAGTGACTGAGAAAAATGAGATGGACATAGACCTAGACTTCATATTGGAAGGAGGGCAGGCCTTGGAAATGCCTGAGAAGGAATTTCAAAAAATGATAATGAAATGTATCAAAACACTTTACAGAGAAGTTGAGGATAATAAGGAAGTCAGGAATGTGTTACAGGAATAATCAAATAAGATGGATACAGCATTGGAAACAAGTCAAAACCTACCAAAAGAGGTCCAAATGATTAATAATAGAATATCATAAATGAGCAATATACTGAAAGGTTAAAGGAAAATAATTAAAGAGATGGAAGCCAGATCTAGTGAGCTGGAAGACAAATCTCTCAATACTACTAAGAAAGTAAGGCAAGCAGAAAAAAGGATAAAAAATCTGAAGAAGGTCTAAGATTCATGTTAGATAATATGAAGAGAAATAACTTAAGAATCATCAGCATTCCAGAACAGGAAGAATCACACAAGTTGACATAGGAGATAGTTGAAGAGCTGCTAGAAGAAAATTTCCCTAACATCCTGAAAAGTGAAAAGATAAGCATTCAAGAAGCTCAATGAACCCTCAGAAAGGACAGACCCCAAAATAAATCACCAAGACATATAATAATCAAGCTTCCCAAAATCAAAGATAAGGAGACAATCCTGAATGCATCTAGGGAAAAGAGAAGTGTTACATACAAAGGTAAGCAAATCAGATCTCTGATCTCTCAGCAGAAACCATGCAGGCAAGATGGCAATGGAGGGACATATATAAAACCCTGAAAGAAAAAATAAATATATCAACCAAGAATCCTCTACCCAGCACCCAGCAAATCAAATATGACGGTGGAATGAAAACATTCCAGAATGAAAAGAAGATCGGGATGCTGCTAAACATCATAAAGGGAGTTCTGTGGACTGAGAGCCAACAAGAACAAACAGCAACCAGAGACTGACATATGTGGCAGCTCAGTAATCAAATGGAAGAGTCAAGAACAGAACAAAACTATAAGAACAAATTCAGAGGATCTGGGAGGTCAGTCTAGGATCAAAACTGTTACAATGTGAAAGAATGTAAATATATAGGAAGAGAGATCCAGGTGGTGAAAAGGTTAGGTAGATTACAGGATAAAATAGACTGTCTTAAATAGAGGGAAAAGTTAATCAAATATAAGATAACCTAAAAGAAAATGAATACTTCAAACATACCAAGAAAATGAAAATCCAAGAAGAACATGGAAACATTAAAACTATGAAGAAACTGACAAGAAAGAGCACACACACACAAAAATGAACTCAGCACAAGAAGACATGCAGAACAAATAAAACCAGCAGTACACACACACACACACACAAAAACATAATCATAGCAATTAATCCATATCTAACAATAATTACACTGAATGTAAATGGATTAAATGCACCAGTTAAGTGATAGAGAGAGGCAGAATGGATAAGAAAACACGATCCTTCAATATGCTGTCTGCAAGAAACACACTTTATACACAAAGACAAAAACAGACTAAAAGTCAAAGGATGGAAAAACATATATATCAAGCTTATTGCAACCCAAAACAAGAAGGAATGGCAATACTAATCTCTGATAAAATAAACTTAAAGGAAAAAAAACAACAACAACAACAACAACAGTATAATCGATAAAGGTGGACATTATTTCATATAATTATTAATGGATGTTTGTAGTTGGTTCTTTCCATTTTTAATTTTGGTCCTTCAGAAAATGAATGCCCTGAAAGCTTTACTTCTTACATTCCATTAAAATTGACTATATTTAGAGGAAGCAGCTCTTCTTCACTCATATCTTTTAATTGCCTTCATACCTGAGGGGCTCATCTTTTGACACTGAGAAAATAACCAACAATCTGAGAAGCTGAACTAATCCCAACCAAGATAAATTCCCAAAGAAAATCACCACGATACATCATAATCAACATCTCCAGAACCAAAGGCTAGGGAAAAATCCTGAAAGCAGCTTGGCAAAAACAAAGGGTTACCTACACAGAATATCCAATACGATTAAACTCTGATTTTTCAGCAGAAGCCATGCAAGCAAGATGGCAATGGGGAGCCATGCATAAATCTTTGAGAAAAATTTTGCCAACTGAATATTATATATTAAGCAAAATTGTTTCTGATTGCTAAGACCAAATTTGAAAATATCCAGATAAACAGACATTAAAGAAATTTGTTTTGATTCATGGTGTGAGATCTAGATCTCATTTCAATCTTCTGCAAATTGAATTACAGTGTTGCCAGCACCATTTGTTGAAGAGCCTTTCTCTTCCCCATTTAATGTGTTCTGGCCATTTGTCAAAGTTCAACTGACTGTGCGTGGATTTATTCCTGTGTTCTCAATTCTGTTCCAATGATCTATGTAGATTTCAATCAGGTATCGGCTGTATCACATTCTGAACTATTTGTGGAGTGAAATAATTTTGGAGGAGATACTCTTTCCTACCCCTACTGTATCATCATTTTTCTTTTTTGTAGCCACTCCTATTTGTCATTGAACATGGAATTCTCCTGGAATTCCAAATTTGGAACTGATTTTACCTTTCAAGTTTTTGTTCAGGTCCTCTGTTATCTGCTTTTTGGAGGGATTTCTGACAAGAAGAGGAGGAAAATGATTCAATCATCTGATAGCTTTCTCAGCTAACCTTCAACATTCCCTTCATCCTCTTAAATTTGTAAACCTGGAAGGGACTTATTCTTCTTTCTTTTGTCAGGTCCTTCTCTTTTGTCTCTTTCTTTTTTATCCTGAAGTACACTTACCTATTCACTTTCCCAGGGATAAAAATGAAGACAGAACTTCAGAATACACACTTAGTAGGCAAAAAATTGGCATCATAGTTTCACATATTTATTCTTTAAAAAAAAAAAAAAAATCTAGATTGGAAGTTAGTAAACTATGGACCATGGGTCATATCTGTTCCTCAACCTAATTTTGTAAATAAAGTTTTATTGAAACACAGACATGTGTTTTTGTTTTAAGTAGTGTGTGTGGCTGCTTTTGTACTACAAAAGCAGAATTAAGCAGTTGTGACAGAGATTGTATGGTCTGAAAACCATAAACTGTTAACAATCTGACCATCTACAGGAAAAGTCAGGCAACCATTGAACTGTGTTGCCTATGAAATGATTTAAGGTTATTAACAGCTTTACACTATTGAAAACAATTTTCATTGTACATTCCTTTTTTATGCTTGGCATCCTTTTGAGATGAGAGTTATGGGAAGACTGTTGGCACTCTATCTGCTGAATTAAAGAATATGTGAATTTAAATTTTTGACAATAATATAAAATTATTCTCCTAAGTGTTGTACTAATTTATTTTTAATTATGGTACAAAATGTAAAAATGTACTAATTTTACCTATTCATTAAACCAGTAAACTAGTTGCCATGCGGTCAACTCCAATTCATGGCAACCCCATATGCATCAGAGTAGAACTGAGCTCCACTTGGATTGGAATGATAGCTTGTTTGGAATTAGATCACCAGGTCTTTCTTTTGAGGTGCCCGTGGATGTACTCAAACCACGAACCTCAAACCTTTCAGTTAGCAGCCAATCTTGTTAACAGTTTGCAGCATCTATGGTACTCCAATCTTATCTATGTTGTTGCTGTTAAGTTCTGTTCAGTTGGTTCTGACTCATAGCGACCCTGTATAGGGTTTCTGAGGAGTGGATGGTGAGCTTGAACCACCAACCTTGCAGTTCAAACCGACCTTCCAGTCCAGTGCATTAACCCACAGTGCCACACCAGTACAGGTGTACTCATTTATACACTTAGTGCAGCGTACACAAATGATATCACTACTTTGTTTATAGTGGATATTACAAAACCTTTAAATGTTTAACCAATTATGTAGATGGGAAATGTTATACTACAGTTTTGATTTGCTTTTTATGGTGTTCTTTTTTTTTTTTAATACAACTTAAGCTGAGCATATTTTATATTATTTGACTTTCTTTGAACTATCTTTTTCAATTTTTCTATTTGGCCAATTGTCTTATAATTGTTTCTTGTACATTAAATAAATAATCCCTATTCTCTCTTATGTGTCCACAAGGTTTTTAGTGGACACATAACTTTTCTGAAGACTTTCCCTTTCATGAGAAGGTTTATTACATAAGTGAATAGTTAAATTTCAATATCTTCTCTTGATTTCTGAGAAGCTTGTATTTAATTCACTCTTGTGTTGTTGGGAAATCTCTGGGAAGATGATGTCATAGTAGATATAAGCAGTTTAGTTTAGAGGCTGCTATATTAGGACATAAGGAGCTCTGGTAACATAGTGGTTACAAATCGGGCTGTGAACCTTAAGGTCAGCGGTTCGAAACTACCAGCTGCACCGCGGGAGAAAGATGAGGCTTTCTACTCCCGTAAAGATTTACACCCTCGGAAACCCTATACAGGGTTGCTATGGGTCGGAACCGACTCGATGGCACATAACAACAACAACATATTAGGACATATTGTCAGGAAGACCAGTCACTAGTAAGGTGGCAGGTCAGAGAAAAAGAGGAAGAACCCCAAAGAGATGGATTGGCTAAGTGGCAGCATCGATGGACTCTAGCGTGGTAACAGTAGTGAGGTTGGCCCAGGATCAGGCAGTGTTTCATTCTGCTGTGCATAAGGTTGCTATGGATCAGTACTAACTCGATGGTACCTAACAACAACAATATTTACATAATAAAAAATCAAATTCTAATTTCTTCTCTTAAAGACTTTCCAATTTTAGAAATAAGTTATGATGTGAACATATGAAATACATCAACCTACAAGTTAATGTATATAGATGCAAATTGACTAAGAGAAAAGAAGAACCATGGACATCCTAGGGAGTCTTCAGCCAAGAGGAAAAATGTGAAAAGACAATTTATGCCACTCTTTATATCTATGCACCATCCTCTTCCTATTTTAGCAGCCTTATTGAGTTTATACTGGTCCAATACTCATGAGTACTTCCTTCATATGCATACTAAAGATATCCAGACACCTGGTACACAAAAGTTATACACAAATCAGGAAGAGTAAAACTAAATCAATCTTCACACCACCACTGCTTACTTCAATGGATACAATTCAGACCATTGGATGTGCATTCACATTCTTACCATGACACCAAATCTCAATATGATGAAGGCTAATGTATATATGTAAATAGATCCCTGAGTATTGCAATTGTATTTTCTTTAAAGATTGATAATTCACATCCATCTAGTAGAAATACAGAAGAAAATCTTGGCAATATGCTTCTATAAAGATTACAGCAAGCAAAAAAATCTATGGAGCAGTTCTACCTTTAACACACAGGGCCACCATGAGTCAAAGTAAACTTGATATTTATTCTTGTCTTTTTTTTTTTTTTTTAATGGAAATATAATTTCCTTGAACAGAAAAAGCATGAAAGAAATAAGCATGACATAAAACTGGAAAATCATAGGATGTACTCAAATTGTGCTTTTTTTGCATGTTAGTTTCTCTATAGCAACTCCAATGTTGAGTTCTAGAATCAGATAGGGTAGAGAAGGTCATAATTTTGGAAGACAATAAAATGTGGTGGTTATCATCCAAGTGCTGATGTGCACTAGGAGATGCAATTTGGGTCCAGGTGATCCAATTCATAAAGTGTGTTTCATTAGTCAATTTGCTTTAGCTATGAGAATTGTTTTTCTTTAAAAATTGGGGTTAATAACAGTGCTAATATCATAAGGTTAATTTGAGAATCATAAAAGAAATTGCATATAAAATGTGTAGCCTAATTCTTGGTGCATAGGAAACCCTCAATAAGCACTAGTAGCTATTTATAGTGATATTTATTAGTTATCAATAGTCTTTCATTTAGAAAGAAAACAATGCTTCTATATTGAGCATTTGTATTTTTGCCATATTATTCTCTTACCACATGTTATTTTTTTTTCAGATTTCTAAAATTATACCACATGCTAACATAGCCTGAAGCCTCAAATAGAATAAATGAACACTACATAGAGTATTTTAAAAATCCAACATAACAAGATGCATTCTATACATTACAATAAAGAATAGAAATAGCCTTTCTGGCCAATTAGAGGTATATAGGTAAGTCTTCACATTTGTTGCTAAATTTTAGAGAAGCAGCAAAATTTAATCAAATGTAGATACAGGATTATAGAGACAGAAATAGATTTTCTATGAAATGCTTTCTTTATACTTCCAGCAAGAGGTGAGACAGCTCTTATAATAGTTGTTGTTAGGTACCTTCAAATCAGTTCCAACACATTTCAACCCTACGCACAGCAGAATGAAACATCACCTAGTATTGCATCATCCTCACTATCTTGTAAAGCTTGAGTCCATTGTTGCTCACACATGTGCAAATCAATCTCATTGGGGGGTCTTTCTCTTTTTCACTGACCCCCCACTTTATCAATCATGATATCTTTCTCTTGGTTCTTGTACCTACAGATAATATGTCTGAATTATGAAAGATGAAGTCTTGCCATCTTGGAATCTAAGGAACATTCTGGCTGTACTTCTACCTACACAGATTTGTTAGTACTTCTAGCAGTCCATAGTACTTTTATTATACTTCTTCAACACCATAACTCAAATGCATCAATTCCACTACTGTTTTACTTATTCATTGACCAACTTTCAGTTGCAAATAAGACTACTGAAAATACTATGGTTTGAATGAGGGGCACCTTATTCCTTAACCTGACATTTTTTATTTTTGAACACTTTAATAGAGGTATTGTGCAGTAGATTTCTTGACTACTGCTCCCATAGTGTTGATAGTAGCTATACTCATAATGAAGTCTTTGATAATTTTGACTTTTTCTCCATTTATCATGATGTTATTTATTAGTCCAGTGGTGAGGATTTTTGTTTGCTTTACATTGAGATGCAACTTATACTGAAGCCTGTAGTCTTTGAATTTCATCAGTAAGTATTTTAAGTATTTTTCACTTTCAGCAAGCAAGGTTGTATCATCTGCATATCACAGGTTTTTAATGAGTCTTCCTCCAATACTGATGCCACGGTCTTCATATAATCTAGTTGTCGGAATATTTTCTCAGTGTGCAAATTGAATACGTATGGTGAGAGAATAAATCCTAGTGCATGCACACCTTTCCTGATTTTAAGCCATTCTGTTCCCCCTTGTTCTAGAAGTTTGGGATATATACATGTTCCTCATGAGCTCAATTAAGCATTTCAGAATACTCATTCCCCACGATGTTGTTCATGGCTTGTCATGAACCACACAGTTGAAGGTTTTGCATAGTCAATAAAACACAGGGAAACATCTTTCTAGTATTCTCTGCTTTCAGCCATGATCCATCTGATATCAGCAATGATATCTCTCATTCCATGTACTTTTCTGAATCTGTCTTGAACCTCGGGCAATTCCCTGTCAATGTATTGTTGCAGACGTTT
>NW_006408575.1:8768987-8771699 GCF_000296735.1 Chrysochloris asiatica | reverse complement strand
GCACCATTTAATAATTTGCTCACAGAATACTTCAGTATTGCAAGTGGAGGCTTAATGTTTTTCTTCAGTTCTTTTAGCTTGAGAATGCCGAGTATGTTCTTCACTTGTGAATTTCTAACTCCAGGTCTTTGCACATTTCATTATAATACTTGACTTTGTCTTCTCGAGGTGTCCTTTGAAATTTTCTGTTCAATTCTTTTATTGCCTCATTTATTCCATTTGCTTTAGTACCTTTATGCTGGAATGCAAGACTCTTCTGACATTGATTTTGGTCTTTTGTTCTTTTTTTGTGTTTTATTGACCTTTTGCTTTTTTTTCCCCATATATGATGTTTTTAATGCAATATCATAGCTCTTCTGGTTTTCCATCATTAGTGTCTAATTTATCAAATCTGCTCTTGACATGATCTCTAAATTAAGGTGGGATATGTACAAAGTCATATTTTGGCTCTCATGGCCTTGTTTTATTTTCTTTAACTTCAGTCTGAACCTGCATATGAGCATAAGACAGTCAAGCAACTTAGTATTATTTCCCTTCTTCAGACTATGCCTCTGTCCCTGTAACACAGCCCTATTGTTCCAAGGTTGAGCATGCATCACTATTTACCTCTGTCCCATTTAGCCCATGCAAATCTGTCTCAGTGTTTCTCTATCTACGGTGTTTTTTCACCCCCTGTCCCTTCTAGTGTGTTGCCCTCCCTAACACCTGAACTATGATGTGTCTGCCCCCTACCCTGTGTTCTACAATTGCCTCTCTCCCTGCCCCCCTCCCCAACCCCACCAGTAACCAACAAATAATTTTTTCCCCTTTTAGTATGGGTATCTTTTTTAAAGCTTTTACAATAATGGTCTTATGCAATATATGTCCTTTTGTGATTGACAAATTTAATCCAGCATAGTGTCCTCAAGGTTCATCTGTGTTATGCAGTGGCTTGCAGATTCCTTGTTTTCTTCAAAATAGCATTATTTTCCATTGAGTGTATGTACCAGAGTTTGCTTATCCATTCTTCCATTGATGGGCACTTAGGCTGTCTCCATCTTTTTGCTATTGTGAATAGTGCTGTTATGGATATTGTTGTGCATTTATCTACTCATGTTATGGCTCATATTTCTTGTGGATACATACCAAGTAGAGAAATTGCTGGATCATATGGTATTTATATTTCCAACTTTCTGAGGCAATGCCATACTGATTTCCAGAGTGGTTGGACCATTGTAAATTCCCACCAACCATGTGAGAGGACCCCAAACTCTCCACATACTCACCAGCATTCATTATCCTCTCCATTTTTGAACTTCACTGTTATTGCTGGTGTGAGATGATAACTCATTGTTGTTTTGATTTGCATCTCTCTAATGGCTAACATTTCTTCATATGTTTGTTGGCTCTCTGAATGTCTGCTTTGGTGAAGTATCTGTTCATCTCCTGTGCCCATTTTTTAATTTGGTTACATGTCTTTATCTTGTAGAGCTGTTGTAGTTTCCTATAGATTTTAGAAATTAGTCTCTTGTCTGATATGTCATTGCAAAATATTTTTCCCATTCTGTGGGCTCCCTTTTTATTCTTTGGTGAAATCCATTGATGTACATAATTTTATAATTTTTATAATGTCCCAATCATTTATTTTGTCTTCTTTTGTGTGTGTAAGTTTTGCAATGTTTCATAGTCTGTGTATGCCCTGGATTGGAGGCCTTAGATTTCTCCCTCTTTTTTCATTGGTGACCTTTATAATTCTGGGATTCACATTTAGGTCTTTAATCCAGGCTGATTTGGTCTTTTGTATTGTTAAATACTGTGGAGTTGGTTCCAACTCATAGTAACCCTGCATAGGGTTTCCAGGACTGCAAATCTTTACGGGAATGGAAAGCTTCATCTTTCTCCCATGGAACAGCTGGTAGTTTCAAACTGCCAACCTTTAGGTTAGCAGCCCGATTCATAACTTTCAGGTAATTCACAGTCTTCTCAGTCCCTCTTTCTGTCTTTTGTATAGTGTGGGGTAAAGATCTTGTTTCAATCTTTTGCATATCGGTTTCCAGTTCTGCCAGCACCATCTGTTGAAGAGACTATGTCTTCTCCATTTAATGTACTTTGGTCCTTTGTCAAAGATCAGTTGGCTGCATGTAGATGGGTTAATTTCTGGATTCTCTATTATGTTGTATTGATCTATGTGTCTTTCATTGTACCAGTACCAGGTTGTTTTGACCACTGAAGCCATGTAGTAAATTTTGAAATCAGGAGTGACAGACCATCAATTTTGTTCTTCTTCTTAAGCAGTACTTTGCTTATCCTGGGTCTCTTTCCTTTCCATATAAAGTTTGTAATTATTTTTTTTTTTTACATCTCTCTAAAGAATGTCTTTGGAATCTGGATTGGGATTGTGTTATATGTGTACTCTGCTTTGGGTAGTATTGACATTTTTCAATGTTAAATCTTCCTATCAAGAAGTATGATATACACTACTGTAAAAGACTAAGAAAAATAACTCATACTAAAGGTGGGGGGTCTTTGCTGGTTACTGAGATGTAGGGGATGGGGTGAGGGGAGGAGGGGGAAGGTGGAGCACAGGGTAGGGAATAGACACAAGATAGTTTGGGTGCTGGGGAGGGGGGCAGTACACAAGAAAGGGGAGAGGAATGGAAGAACAAGACAGATGGGAAGACAATTAGGCAGGTTGGCATGGGCTAAGTGTGTCAGAGGTAAATAATGATGTAT
>NW_006408575.1:8767125-8767697 GCF_000296735.1 Chrysochloris asiatica | reverse complement strand
TCTATTGGTTCTTTTGGTAGCCCATGGCACTTTCAATATTCTCTTCCAACACCATAAATCAAAGCATCAATTCTTCTACGATCTTCCTTATTCACTGTCCAGCTTTTGCATGCATATGACATTGTTGAAAAAACCATGGCTTGGGTCAGGTGCACCTTAAGTGGACATTGACTACCCAAAATGTGGAGGCTACAAAGGCAAGAAGTGACTGGCTTGCAAGCTTTCAGAGGACGCCTAGATCCGAGGGTGTGGAGGAAGGTAGAATCTCCACTAAGTAGTATCCAATCTGTCTGGGTAGGACTGATGAAAGGAGTTTGGGATAGCACTGCTGTGGTACAATAGTGAATTATTAATATCAAGACTGATTATGAACATTGGAAATGTAAAGATAAATGTTTTGTATCAAAAGGAAGGAACTAGTTCACTTTGCAGGGCAGGAGCAGAGGCCCCTGAGACCATCAAGGGAGAAGAGCAGAGTGTGGGACCCTACCCAGAGAAACAGTGACACCAGAGATGGAGGCAGAGACGATGACGTGGAGAGATGGGGTGGCTGGGAACTCAAGACCTAGAGA
>NW_006408575.1:8763679-8764785 GCF_000296735.1 Chrysochloris asiatica | reverse complement strand
AGTATTTTGATGTCTGTGAATCTATGGAGGCTTGTTTTGTGGCCTAACACAAAAATTATGGAGAATATTTCATGTGCACTGGAAAAGAATATGTATTGTTCAGTTGTTGGGTTGAATTCTCTGAGTACATCTATGAGGTCCATTTGGCTGATTGTGTTGTTTATCTCCTCTATGTCTTTGTTGAGTTTTTTCAGGTTGTTCTATCCATTTTCAAAAGTATTGTATTAAAATTGCCCACTATTATTGTAGACTTGTCTATTTCTTTCTTCAACTCTATTAGAGTTTGCTGTATATATTTTGGAGCTTTTTCATTGGGAGTATAGATATTTTTTATGGTTATGTCTTCTTCAATTGTCCCTTTAATCATGAGCTAATGTTCATCTTTAACTATTATGCTGGGTTTTGCCTTAAAATTTATTTTATCAGAGATTAATATTGCCACTCCTGCTCATTTCTTATTGCAATTGGATTAATATATATATATTTTTTTTTCCATCCTTTGACTTTTAGTTTGTTTTTGTCTTTGTGTCTAAGGTGTGTTTCTTGCAGACAGCATATTGAAGGATCTTGTTTTCTTATCTACCTGCCACTTTGTGTCTCTTAAGTGGTGCATTTAATCCATTTACGTTCAGTGAAATTGTCGATGCTGTTGTTGTTAAGTACCGTGGAGTTGGTTCTGACTCATAGTTACCCTGCATAGAGTTTCCAAGGCTGCAAATCTTTACAGGAACAGAAACCCTCATCTTTCTCCCATGGAATAGCTGGTAGTTTCAAACTGCTGACTTTTAGGTTAGCAACCCGATTTGTAACCACTATGCTACCAGAACTACTTTGTTGATATATATGGATCAACTGCTGTCATTATGCTTTTGTTTTCTGTTTTTTGTGTGTGTGTGTGGTGCTACTGGTTTCTTTGTGCATATCTTTCTGTGCTGAGTTCACATTTTTTTTCTGGTCAGTTTCCTCATAGTTTTAATGTTTTCATATTCTTTTTAGATATTCATTTTCTTGGTATGTTGAGAGTATTAATTTTCTTTGTGGTTATCTTATATTCCCTTAACTTTTCCTTCATTTTAAGACAGTCAATTTTATCCTATAATGTACCT
>NW_006408575.1:8752877-8762116 GCF_000296735.1 Chrysochloris asiatica | reverse complement strand
AAAACCAAAACAGCAAAAGCAAAAAAGACAGATTGGGTGCTGTAGTCTATAATCGCAGAAAAGATAGAAGAAAGAGAAAAAAAAAATCTGTAGCCTAATATTACTATGATTTTTATGTCCTCTTTTGGTTTCTTGCCTTCAGGTTTGCCTGAAAAATTTCAAGATGCCAGTGTTGGTCATTATGATGTAACTTAGGGATGAGTTTTTGGCTTGTTTCCTTTTTAGTCTGTTATCTGTCCCACTCCACAACCCCCATTAAGATTTTTTCTTAGTGATAATCAATTCAGGTATGACTGTGGCTATTTTGTGCTACCTTTTGTTTTTAGGTGAGACCTTTCCCTTTAAATTCTGAGGAGATCTGTGTAAATGAATATTAGGACCCTCCAGGGGTATTTGGGTTGTTCACTAACTCAGGTACCACTCAGGTACTGTTTCAGAATTGGATCTGGTATACCGTTTTTCAAAACTGTTCCTTTTTCTCATGTACTTCTTAATGTCTTTATTTACTTTGGTCAAGTTGTGTTGAATTCACCAATATTAAGTTTCGATTTTTCCGTCACCAAAAGTAAAAAGTGTCTTCATTCTAGAAAGTAATTCATCCTTTTTATCCCTCCCATCCATGTAATTATTGAAGAGATTTTCTCTGAGTACACATGATTTGTTATAGTAGTGTTGTTTATAGGTGCTATAGATTCAGTTCTAATTCATAGCTACCCTATGTACAACAAAACTAAACGCTGTCCTGTTCTCTCTTTTCCTCTTAAGCATATCTAGATTTAAGACATTTTATTAGCCACTATGTCAATCCACTTTATTGAAGACCTTCCTCTTCTTTGCTGATCTTCTGTTAAGTATACTTTTATTAAGTATGATGTCTTTCTCAAAAATCTAGTCCCTCTTGATTACATGTCCAAAATATGTGAGACAAAGTCTTGTCTTCCTCTCTTCCAAGGAGTGTTCTGACTGTATTTACTTCAAGAGAGATTTGATTTTTGTCTAGAAATCCTTGGTAAAATTCAATATTCTTCACCAACACTATAATTCAAAGATATCAATTGTTTTTCATTCTTCTTTTTTCAATGTCCAGGTTTCATATGCATATGATGCGATGTGATTTAAAGTACTGTAACTTGAATCATGCCCAATTTATTTTCCAAGTTAGCATTTTAAAATTTTTAACTCTTCAAAGCAGTATATTGTAGCGGAGTTTTCCAATGTAATATATCACTCAATTTCTTGATTGTTGCTTTCATGAGCATTGCTTGGGGAATCAAGTAAAAGTTGATCTTTTACAACTTCAATATTTTCTCTGTTTATCATGACATTGGTTATTGATCCAAATGTGAAGCTTTTTATGTTCTTAATATTTAAGTGTATTCCATACTGAAGACTGTGGATTCTCTTTAGTCTTCATTACTAAGTTCCTCATATCTTCACTTTCAGAAGCAAGGTGGCATTATCTGTATATCACACGTTGTTAATGAGTTTTCCTCCTCTCCTGTTGTGTGCTTTTTCTGTTAGGTCACTTTCTCGGATTAATTGCTCAGCATATATATTGAAGTAAATAAATTGAAATAGCACATGCCTGATTCACACCTTTTTTGTATTTCAAATTAGAAAATATTCTCTGTTTCTGTTTGAACAACTGTCTGTTGCTTTATGTACTGTTTCCACATGGCCACAATTAAGTGTACTGGATTCCCTATCTTCCTAATGTTATCCATAGTTCTCTATGATCCACACAGTCTTTGAATAGTCAATAAAGCACGTAGTAACATTCTTCTAGGAATCCTGGTGTGGTTCTATAAGACAAGCACTGGACCACAAGGTTGTTTGAATTGCAAAGTCAAGGGTTTAAACTCACCAGCCATTCCTCAGAAACCCTTTACAGGAATGTATGAGGTGAAACTGACTCAATGGATCATAACAATAACAGCATTGTTCTGGTATTGTTTGACTTCAGCCAAGAATCATCTGATATCACTAATAATATCCCTTGTTCTATGTCCTCTTCAGTATCCAACTTGAATTTCTAGCACTTTCCTATGTACTACTGCAACAAACTAGAACTATCTTCAGCAAAATTTTACATTCATGTGACATTCATGATATTATTTCATAATTTATGTTTTCTTTTGGGTCACATTTCTTTGCAAGGGACACAAAAATAGTTTCTTTCAGTCAGTTTGCCAGGTAGTAGTCGTCCAGATTTCTAGTTATAGATAAGAACTGTCAGCATTTTAAAACAAATCTCAAAAAATTGGTATTCCATCAATTCCTGGAGCCTTGTTTTTTGCCAGTTCCTTCAGTGCAAGTTGTATTTCTTTATAAGTACCATTGATTTTTAAGCATATGCTCCCTCCTTAAATGATGAACATTAAATCTTTTTGGTTCAGTAACTCTGTGTATTTCTTTCTTTTTATATGCTTCCTGTGTCAGTCGATATTTTGCACATTGAATCCTCCAATATTTCAATTAAAGGCTTGAAATTTTTCTTCAGTTCTTTAAACTTAAGAAATGCGTAGAATACTCCTCTCTTTTTGGTCTTCTAATGATATTTAATTGTACATTTTATTATAATACTTTATCTTGTCTTCTTGCTTTGCCCTTTGAAATATGCTCAGTTCTTTTACTTCATCATTTCTCCATTTTCATTCACTAGTCTACATTCAAGAATATGTTTCAAAGCCTATTCTGACATCCATTTTTGTCAATTTCTTCTTTTACTGTCTTTTTAATGGCTTTTTGCTTTTTTCATATATGATATCATTAATGTCATTCCACACCTTGCTTGGATTTTGGTCATTAGTGTTTAATGTGTCAAATATATTCTTGAGATAATGTCTAAATTCAAGTGAGACATAACCAAGGCCGTATATTGATTGTGGTGGATTTGTTTTAATTTTCTACAACTTCAATTTCAACTTGCATTTGAGCAAATTGCTCATATAACATTGTTCCACATTCACCCCTGGCCTTGTTAATACATCAGTAAGTGCTTCAAATCTTCTTCATTTTCAGTAAGATGACACGTTTGGTGTCATGTGAATATTACAGATTGTTAATGAGTCTTCTCCTATCATGTTGCTGTGTGTCTTTTCATATAGTCTAGCTTCTCATTTTTTTTTCTCAGTATATAGATTGAATAAGTATAAATAAGATTGAATAATACAAGTTGAACCACATAATATTCCCTGGTTCTTTTGAACAGCTCTTTGTTTGTCTGTGTATAGGTTCTGCATGACCACAATTAAGTGTTCTGTAATTTCCATTTTTCATAATGCTATCCACATTTTGTTATGATCTTTTTGATTCCTGGTGTATTCAATCTGGTGAGTTCCAAATTTATACTCAACATTAATGTTGTTGAAAAGATATTTGCAATGAATAAGTCATTTAGCGTATTACAAAATTCTGTCATATAACCTTACAATATCATTTCTGTCAACAAGAACATATTTTCCATCTCTCAGTCTTCATCCTTTGTTTCTAACTTTTGCATTCCAATCAGCAGTGATTATCAACACATCTTAGCTGCATGTTTGATCCATTTGAGGTTGCAGAAGTTGGCCAAAAAAAAAATTAATTTTGGTATTAATGGTTGATGGGAAATTTTAAATAATAATTCTATTAACTTACATTAATTGTAGGCATGAAGATATTATCTTATCATTGAAAGCATTGTACTTCAGAATACATGTTAAAATGCTCTTTTTGACAGAAAATGCAATGCCATTCTTCATTTTGTTCATATAATTTGCTTGATTTAAAATGGCCCAAACCAGTTCACTTCAGGTTACTAATTCCTAGAATATTAATTTTCATGCAATCCATTTAATTTTTTATGATTCCCAATTTTCCTAGATTCATACATTGTATATTCCATATTTCAATAATTAATGGATGCTTACAACTATTTCTTCTCATTTACGTCATGTCAAAACAACAAATGAAGTTTCTGATAACATTATTTCATCTACATCATTAAAACTGACTCAAATTTGAGAGGATAACTTTTCACTAGTCATATTCTCAGTACATTCCAGAGGGGCTAATCTTCTAGCACTAAGTGTTTCACTGCTATTTACAGATGTTTTGCTTAGTATCTTTTTTTAAAAGCAGATCTCCAGGACCGTCTTTCTAGTCTGTCTTTGTTAGCTCTGCTGAAACCTGTCTAACTAATGGGTACTCCAACGGATATTTAAAATACTCCTGGCATAATTGCCAGCATGACAGCAACATGCAAGTTACCACAGTCTGACAAACTTATACATAAATGGTTGTTTATAACAAACTTGTTTTTATTGTGACTGACTTATTTCATTCGACAAAATATCCTCCAGATTCATCCATGTTTAAATACTTTTTCCTGTACTCCTCACTATTATTTATTAATCTTGTACCCAGATTGTCATCTGTATTATGTTGTTATGTGCTTTAAGTCAATTCTGACTCATAGTGACCCTATGCAAGCAGAACAAAACACTGATCCTGTTCTATTCTCACAACTGTTGTAATGCTTGAGCCCATTGTTGCTGCCACTGTATTAATATATCTTGTAAAATAAACTTTTTGACAACTTTGATTTTTTCTTTGTTTATTATGATATAATTTACCAATCCATTGTGAAAATTTACATGTTCTTTACATTGAGCTGCAACCTATACTGAAGGTTGTAATCTTTGATTTTCATTAGCATATGATACATACTTGGCAATTGTTTCATTTTAGGGTTTTGTATATGTCATCCCATTTGTTGTTGTTGTTGTTGTTTGTTTGGTTTTATGCATGCCTTCTGAGAAATCAATGATTATCTATTTGGTGGCCTTCCATAGATGGTATTTTGTTTTTCATGAAATGCTTTCAGAATTCTTTGTTTTATTTTTGGAAATTTAAACTGTGATATGGCTTTCTAACTTTATTTTGGGTACTATCCTGCATAGGGTTCATTGAGTATTTTGAATGGAAACCGTAATGTTTTTGATGATACTAAGGAGTTTTTCTGTCAACAAATCTCTAAAATTCTCTGTTTTTCTGTTTTTGCTTTTTAATGTTTTCCTCCCTCTGTCTGGAATTCCAGTTATTTATAAATTATTTTTCTTGGTAGTGTTCCAGATAAATCTTAGACTTCCTTCATTTTTTTTCTGTTCTACAAACAAATTGGCATCAAGTGATTTGTCCTCTATTTCTGATTCTTTCTTCCATTGATTCAACTGCACTTTTATACCCTTCTATTGAATTATCTATTTCCAACATTTTATTGTATATCTTCTGGATATCTAGTTTTTGTTTGTGTACCTACTTATTTGTTTTATCTTCTTGTTCTTGCATTATTTTCCTGAGTTCTTCAAGAGTTTTGTGTTTTTCTTGATCTGTTTTAGGATCCTCAATATGATTTGTTATCGTCTGCTGTCTTTAAGTAAATTTATTTAGTGCAGATGTCCTGCAGGAATGTTTGGGTGTAGAATGTAGGCTGTTGGAGCTTGTGGATGTGATATATGGGCATTAAGATCTCCTGCTCCTTGTTTGACAGAAGTGTAGCTGATGAATGTAAGAATGTGACTAGTGTTGCTGGTGAAGTAATGTGATTGGTCTGGTTGGTCACCTGAGTATGTGCTCAGTGAACATAATCCTTGGTCACTAGATTTGGTGCTTGGTGTGAACACCAGTGGTTTCTAGGTGATTAAAGGGAGAGTGCAAAGATTACTGGTTCCCAGGTATGTAGCACAAGAATTAATACCACTGATATTTGGGTAGGTAGGATGGAACAGGGATGGTCAGAGCAATTGAGTATAACCCTTTGGTTACAGGTCTAAATGCATATGAGTGTGCTTCATGGATTACTGGGGGGTGTACCTGTGTAGCGATGGGCTGGAACAGTAACAAACTTCTTGTCACAGTTATGAAGGTGTTCGAGCATATCTTCCATGAATCACTTAGTATAGGAGAAGGGTAACTCCCTGCTGGTCACTAGAAAGTCAGGAAGATAAGAGGAGCAATCATATTCCCCTAGTCTGTGGTGTTTGTATGGGGCACTCTCTGCCAAGTACAGTCAGTAATCAGGACCAGCTTCAACTAAATGCAAGCAGGTAGGGGCTGTCCAGAAACCAGTTGGGAGAGGAATCTCTAACTGCCACTCCCACAACCATCTTTTGCATCAATGTTATCCACTCAAGTGATCAGAAATCACCATGGAGTAGTTCTATCCCTATTTTCTATCTCCCTCCCTAGTCTATGACTGCCCAGATCTCTAGGGCTCTTCCCTGCCTTCCTGAACTTTTCTTCCTTAGATCCAAACTTACAATGTAAGTTTGCTCATCTTACATTGTATCAGGTTTATCTGCACAGTATCTCTGTCTCCTATTTCGTATTTAGCACAATTGTCTTTGAGAATGCTGATCACTTTGTTTCAAGAAAGTCATGCTGACTGGTGTGCCAGACAGACTAGTAGGGCACCTACAGTCCATGAATCTCCTTGTTTGCTGTTTTTATTCAGTTTTTCCTTTCCTTTGCTGTTTGATCTAATTCTTCATCCTTCTATTTGTTGTTCTCGTAGCTAGATTGTCATCTGTATTTGTTTCTTAATTCTTTGCTACAGAGGATGTGGCAATGTGTGTGTAATTTAGCTGTCATTTGGACCATCTTCTGCTCTCTTTTTGAAGGTCCTCTGCATCCTAACTTGAGGTCCTGTGAGATAGTTTTGTATGTTCATAAACAAATAGTTAACCATTAAACATAAACTACATTAAATTCATTTCTGTAAGCCAGCACTTTAGAACTAATTAATGTATCTTTTAATTGCTTTAATAATAAAGATCAAGTATGCTGAACTGATAGCCAAAATTAGCAATTTCAGTCTAGTCAGAGGCACTCTGGACAAAAGACTTGGTGACCGACTTCTGAAAATTAAGCCTATGAAAACCCTAGGGCATGAGTTCTACTCAAACACATTAAGTTTTCTTGAATTAGGGTTGACTTGATAGCAAAGTTGTTTTATCGTTGCCCATTTACAAAATCATATATAAGACTTTTCAGAATTTGACCTTTATTTACCTCTGTATTCTCTCCTCCTCTGATTCCTTACATAATCCCTCCTTGCCTTTGCCTGGAGTGTAATTCCTCCCTTTTTAATTATGCAAATATTAATATAGCATAGTATTTATGTCTTTGGAGAAGCTTTTCATATCATTGCAGCCACCACTCCCATAACTGAAAGAGGAGCCTCATGTCTCCCCTTCCCTAAAAGGATACTTATCACATTGGTTTTCTACAGGTCTGATTCTTTTAGTAAACTGCAGCTTCATTCTGGGTGGACTCCTTTCCTATTTGGACCTTATCATCTGTGTGCAACATGCCCTGTGCCTGCCACATAATTGCTTTTCAGTATTTACTGAATGCATTATTTTCTCCACATCCTTATTCTAAAGAATCTTAGATTCCATATACTATAAATGCAACATTTTGTTGATTAAAATTGCTAAAGAAATACCTAAACAATATATTATTGGCAAACGTGATATTTTGTAATCCCAAAAGTTAAAATTAAACAACTATATATTGAATTGATAGATACAAGGATCACACACAAATATAGATAACTCAAAATACACCATATTGGAAAATTCTAGAAGAAGTGAGATAATTATGTTTTTTCTGAAGCTGTTAGTGTGGCAATTGGCTATCAGATAATAATAATGGCTTTCATAATTGCAGACATTTCATAGCTATACTAAATCGTCTTGTTTAAAAAAAAACAACAAAAAAACAAGTCTTCTAAATCAAAATAACTCTCTTCTTTCTGCATAAAGTTATTGTATTTTCATCTGTTGCATAGACTATTTCATTTAAACATTTTCTAATCTAGTCCATTGTTTTGATTTTAGAGATGAGGAAATGCAAATTTTAGTTTACCTAATGCACCCAAGGTTAGAAAGTCAATGAGCAACTGAGTTGGGGCTAACCTCACTGCCATGACTTCCTTCTTTGACATCAAACTGGTTCCTTCATTTTTAATATAGAGTGTGAAACTCAATCTCAGTGCCCTTAACCCCTGCATCCACCTACAATTTAATCTCCCAGACTTGCTGCGCTCAAGTCCCTATAGAGCAGAGGCATGTAAAAGCCTGAAGAAATTTTATTAGAAACCAATCTCACAGGCATAAAGCAAAATGATATCAACTACAATAAATACTAATGTATAGTATTGAAGAAAAGGTGGTTTGTGTTTCAAACAAGGTCAACCTTTACTGTCCATGTGAAATAAATATAAGGCAGCTTATCTTTCTAAAAGCAGGACACTATAAAAATACATTTGTCAGAATTAGAGAAAATTGAAGCTAATTCCCATAGCAACAAATGTGTTACATGGATGAAATAGGGACACATAGAAATATCTATATTAAAGTTGGAAAAAGGAATGTAATAATAATAATAATAATAAAAAGGACTGACATGCAACAAGAATTTCCCAAGAGAGAAAGTCACCACTGAGATACCTTTAGTCTGGGAGCAGTGGGGTAAATTATCTCAATATTACATCCTGAATCTTATAACTGCAGTACACAAATTGTCTGATGATTATACTAGAGTGGGGAGTTCTTGTGTGGTTTCAATGGTTACTAATTGAAAGGTTGAAGGTTCTGTCCACCAATAGGCACCTTGGAAGATAGGCCAGATGACTACTTTTGCAAATTAGACTTGAAAACACTATGATTTAGTTCTATTCTGATACACATAAGGTCACCATAAATCAGGGTCAATTTGATGACAACTGGAAAACAAAATCACTATATCAAATCCAAAATTGTTTATGAACATTAGTTTTATGTTCTATGGAAAGTCTTATCATTCTTTCTCTGTTATTTGTTGTTGTTGTTCTCTGTAGCTATGGTCCCAGTGACTCATTTGCTCCTTGTGTTTGCGTGGATAAAAAGTTTACAAACCTTTGCTGCTGTCTGCTTTATTAAAGGGCACATGTAAACATGTTTACAGAAATAACCTCTGCCAAACCTATACATGGTGATGAGTGTAATCTCTTTTGCCTACTCGTGTATTCATCCTGCCAGTCTATGTTTCCACTTGTAGATTATTGTTTACTATTTCTGAAAATACAAGATTATGTATGTGCTGGTATATACCTTGTTTTTAATAACATCTATGTTGTTGTTGCTATGTGCTTTCTAGCTGGTATTGACTCATAATGACATTATGGACAGCAGAGGGAAACACTGTCTGGTCCA
>NW_006408575.1:8749845-8752227 GCF_000296735.1 Chrysochloris asiatica | reverse complement strand
AGCCATTTCTCCTCATTTTCATTTGTACCCCATCGATAACTTAAGGTCCCAACATTTTTACTCTATTTTTGACATCATGGTCAACTCTACTTTGTAGAGGCAGTACATCCCCAGTCATATTTGAGTACCTTTCAATCTGAATGGCTCACTTCCTGGCACTATATTTGATAATATTTTGGTGTTCTTTATCATGTCTCAATATTCAATATTCTGGTGCTGACAGTGTTCCACTGCTATTCACAATATTTTCAGTGACTAAATATTTGGAAGCATTATGTCTCTCCTTCTTCCTAATCTGTCATAATATAGAATCTTATCTGGAATCTGTTGACCATTGATCACACTGATGTTATTTGAAATAATGATGGCATAGCTGCTAGAATAACAGCAACACACAAGCTATCACATATAGCAAACTGATGGAATACCATTTATGTTGAGGTATAATTCATGTAGCATAAATTTGACTCAGTTGTGACTGGCATACTAGAAGAGAGTTGATCCTTTGCTTGTCATATAGGAATGTCTATAACAAACTTATGAACACATTGAATTTCTAGATGAGAGAAGCTTGACTGAAATGATCCCAGCCTACTCTGATGCTCAAGTAATGCCAGAGACTTTTCAAATTTGTCTCTTTTTTCCATTTTCTGGCTTTGCCTATGTTCAGTCACCTTCATTGCTTACTGACCTTCCTGCTTAGTGTCTTTTCTTGCTAGGTAAATTCTCCACCACCTAGTGGAATTATTTTTCTAAAGCCATTATGTGTCTAGATACATATATAGTCCTATAAATTTTTACTGCAAATTTACTTAGCATAACAACTGTCTATTATATGTTTGACCCCTGCTATGCTCGCTACACATGCTACTTCATATTTTCAGCACTCTGAAGTTCATTCATGCTCTCTCTAAATTATACATTTTTTTTTTTTTGTACAGAAATTATTTCCATGGTCATGACATTCTTTTTAGCCATGTTTCTCTCCACCTCTTGTCCAGCTTTTACATTTTTGCAGGAGTATCTTCCTTTTGGAAAAAAAATTTAAAAAATAAAAGCTGGATGAGAGGCAGGATAAACATGGAGTATCTTCCTTCTCCACCACTCCTTTGTCAGTTTGTTGTAACATGGTGCCTTGTGAGTTACTGTGATTCTGAAAGCTATGCTATGGGTATTTTAAACACTAGCGCATCACCCATAGTGCACAGGTTTCAGGTGATTTTCCAGAAGAAGACAGACTAGGAAGATGGAGAGATGAACTATTTCTGAATATTTATCATTGAAAACCTTATGAATAGTAGAGAAACACTGTCAGATATAGTGCCAGAAAATGATCCACTCACGTTCAAAGGCACTCAAAATGCAACTGAGGAAGAGCTGCCTCCTCAAAGTAGACTTCATTGTGATGATGTGAATGGAGTAAAACCTGTGGGAGTAAAGCCCTCAGGACCTTCATTTGTGGATGGGGCACAACTCAAAATGAAGAGAAACAACTGTACACATCCATTAATAATTAGAACATGGAATGTATGAAGTATGAAACTAGGAAAATTGGAAATTGTCAAAAATGAAATGGAACACACAAACATCAATATCTTAGGCATTAATGAGCTGAAAGGGCCATTGTGCATCTGACAACTTGTATTGGCCATTTTGAATCTGACAACCACAAGATTTACTATGCTGGGAATGAAAAGTGAAGAGGAATGGTGTTGCATTCATCTTCAAAAAGAACATATCAATATCAGTCATGAGGAAGAATGCTGTCTGTGATAGGACAATATCCATGTGCATATAGGGATATTATTATTCAAATGTATCCACAAACCACTAAAATCAATGAGGATGAAATAGAAGAATTCTACAATCTTCTCCAGTCTGAAATAGATCAAACATGCAATCAAGATATATTGATCATTACTGGTGTTTTAGATTCAAAGGTTGGAAATGAAGAGGAAGGATCAGTAGTTGGAAAACATGGCATTGGTGATAGAAATGATTCTGGTGATCCCATGATAGAATTCTGCAAAATCAATGATTTGTTCATTTCAAATACCTTCTTTAGACAGCATGGGAGATGGTTACACACATGGACCTCACCAGATGGAATATATCAAAATCAAATTGACGACATCTGTGGAAAGAGATGGTGGAAAAGCTCCCCATATCATCAGCCAAAACATGGCTGGGGCAGACTCTGGAATAGACCGTCAATTATTCATATGCAAATTCAGGCTGAAGCTGAAGAAAGTTAGAACATGTCCAAAAGAGCCAAAATATGACCTTGAGTATATCCCACCTGACTTTAGAGATCATCTGAAGAACAGATTTGATATATTAAACATTAATGAACAAAGACCAGAAGAGTTGTGGAATGACATT
>NW_006408575.1:8748208-8749357 GCF_000296735.1 Chrysochloris asiatica | reverse complement strand
AAAAGGAAATTATTTCAACCATTTCAAGAGTTACCATATTATCAATAGGCATTGATATTGAAAGAAAGAGTCCATAGTGCAATGAAGGAATTGGCAAAGAACAAAGGTATCAGATATTGATGGAATACAAATCGAAATCTTTGAAAAAAGTGAGGTGGCACTGGAGGCACTTACCCATTTATGACAAGAAAATTTGGAAGACAACTATCTGGCCAATTGATTGAAAGAGATCTGTGTTTTTGCCCATTCCAAAGAGAGGTGACCCAATAGAATGCAAAACTCATCTGACAATATCTTTGATATCCCATGTGAGTAAAGTTTTACTAAAGGTAATACAGAAACAGCTGCAAGCGTACATTGACAGAGAACTTCAAGAAGTTCAAGCTGGATTCAGCAGAGTTTATTGAATGAGGAATACCATTGCTTATGTCACATGGATATTAGCTGGAAAAAAAAAAAATGCCTGCACTTTATTGAATATGCAAAGGTTTTTGAATGTGTGGATCATTACAAGCTATGGACAACATTGCAAAATGTGAGTATTATGGAACACCAAATTTTTCTCATGCAGAATCTGTACATGGACCAAGAGACAATTGTTTGAAAAGAACATGGGAACAATTAATGATTTAAATTAAGAAAGATGTGTGAAAAGGAGAAATACTGGATAGGACCACTACTGTAAAAGATTAAGAAAAAGTATCCATACTAAAGGGGGGAGGGGAATTATTTTCTGGTTACCAGATTGTGGGTAGTAGGGTGAGGGGATGAAGGAGAAGGTGGAGCACAGGGTAGGGAATAGACACAGAATAGTTTGGGTGCCAGGAGGGGGCAATACACAAAAATGGAGAGGAGAATGGAAGAACAAAGCAGACAGGAAAATAATCATGAAGGTTTTCATGGGCTATGTGGGACAGAAGTAAATAATGATGTATGCACAACCTTGGAACAACAGGACTCTGGGACACAGGGATTGAGATATGGTTGGAATGGGCAAAAGGGGGAAAATAATGTTAAGATGCCTCCCTGTCTTTTGAATCTTGGTTTCCCTGGCATACCATTATAAAATAGGCACTTGAGGGGGAAGGAAAGGAATAATCATAAATATGACCATAGAAATCTTGTAAGTCCTTCTTCTGTCTATAACTG
>NW_006408575.1:8747230-8747763 GCF_000296735.1 Chrysochloris asiatica | reverse complement strand
TTTTTTTTTTTTTTTTTAATGGGTTTACATGGGAAAACATCAGTTTTACATTCATCCTATCATATTTTGTTTGATTAAAATGATTTAAATCCCCTCCATGCCTCATCAAATAACCAAAGGGTACACCCCACAGGGTAGCTCTCTGGCCATCAGCACATAGCCCCTTTCCCTCCAAATCCAGTGTCCCCAACCACTCCATATGTCCACATCATTGACTCTGTCTCCATCCCTGGCATCCCTGCCTCTCTGGGTAGGGTCCCGCTCTCTGCTCTTCTCACTTGATGATCCCAGGGACCTCCGCTCCTGGGCTGCAAAATCAATTATTCCCCTCCTTTTGTCTAAAAACATCTTATCTCTACATTTCCAACCCTCACAGTCAGTCTTGATGACAATTATTCACTATTGTGCCACAACAGTCTTATCCCCATTTCCTTTCACCAGCATGGTCCCAACAGATTGGAAATCATTCAGTGGAGAGTCTACCTACCCCTACCCCATCTGGAACTAGGCTCCCTCTTGAAAGCTTGTAAACC
>NW_006408575.1:8742575-8743130 GCF_000296735.1 Chrysochloris asiatica | reverse complement strand
CCAAAGCTATTACACATATAATGCAATCCCAAACCAGATTCCAATGACAGTCTTCAAAGAAATGAAAAAACTATTACAAACTTTATATGGAAAGGAAAGACACCTTGGATAAGCAAAACACTACTTAAGAAAAAGAATAAGGTTGGAAACTTCTCACTTCCTGATTTCAAAATCTATTACACCACTACAGTAGTCAAAACAGACTGGTACTTGTACAATGACATATATTTTGATCAATGGAACAAAAATTAACCCATCTACATAGAGCCAACTGATTTTTGACAAAGTGCTTAAATATATATCACATGGGGAGGTGATAGTCTCTTCATCAGATGGTGCTAGCAGAACTGGAAAGTGATATGCAATGGATTGAAACAAAACTTTTACCTCAAGGCTTACACACAAAACAACTCAGTATGGATTAAAGACCTAAATGTGAATCCCAGAATTATTAAGGCCATTGATGAAAAAATAGGGACAAATGTGAGGGTACTAATTCAGGGAATATACAGACTACCAAACATTTTGAAAACTACACATATAAAAGTAGACAAA
>NW_006408575.1:8740500-8741643 GCF_000296735.1 Chrysochloris asiatica | reverse complement strand
AATGGCACTAGCCATTAGAGAGATGCAAATAAAAGCAACAATGAGATATCATGTCACACCAACAATAACAGCAATGAACCAAAAAGTAGAGGAAAATAAATGCTGGTGAAGATGCAGAGATACTGGAACTCTCTTCCATTGCTAGTGGGATTGCAAAATGAACCAACCACTCTGGAAAGCAATATGGTACTTTTTCAGAAGGTTGAAAATACAAGTATCTTAGGATTCAGTATTTCCCTACTTGGTATTTGCCCTCAAGAAATATGAGCCATAATACGAATAGATATATGTACACAAATGTTCATAGTAGCACTGTTTACAAGAGCAAAAAGATGGAGACCGCCTAAGTCCCATCAATTGAAGAATGGATAAACAAACTTTGGTACATGCACATAATGGAATATTATGCTACATTGAAGAACAACAAGGAAGCTGTAAGCCACCACATAACATGGATGAACTTTGAGGACATTATGTTGAGTGAAATTAGTCAGTCACAAAAGAAGAAATACTGCATAAGACCACTATTGTAAAAGACTAAGAAAAAGAACCCATACTAAAAGGGGTGGGGAGATTCTTTTCTGGTTACTGGGAGGTTGGGGACAGGGTGAAAGGAGGGAGGAAGAGGTGCCGAACAGTGTAGGAAATTGACACAGAATAGTTTGGGTGCTATGGAGGGTTGCAATATACAAGAAGGGGATGAGGAATGGAAGAATAAGGAGAATGGGAGAACAGTTAGGCATGTTTGCATGGGCTAAGTGGGACAGAGGTAAATAATAATGTATACATAACCTTGGAAGAACTGGGCTCTGGGATACAGGGATTGAGGAATGGTTTGAATCGGTAAAAGATGGGAAATAATATTAAGATGCTTGGTTGTCTTTTGAATCTTTGTTTCCCTTACATACCATTGTAAAATAGACACTTGAGGGGGAGAGAAAGGAATAACCAGAAATATCACCATAGAAAGCTTATAAATCTGTCTTCTGCCTATAACTGATTGGAATACCTAAAATGGGGCTACAACTTGCCCAATGAAGGAGGCTTCCTTCAGAGCCTCCGCATTGCATAAGAGCATAGGTGGAATCCTGATCCCTATCAAGAATCTTCTGAGTAGGGAATCTTCACTTAAAAGCACAAGAA
>NW_006408575.1:8737810-8739561 GCF_000296735.1 Chrysochloris asiatica | reverse complement strand
GTGCGAAGGTCTTTGGGACGATCAAAGGGGAAGAGTGTAATGCGAGACCCTACCCAGAGAAACAGTGATGCCAGAGATGGAGGCAGAGATGATGACATGGAGAGATGGAGCATCTGGAGACTCTACACGCAGAGACAGAGAAGGGCTATGTGCTGATAACTGAGAGGCAACCTTGTGCTGTATAATCTTTGGTTGTTTGATGATGCATGGATACATTGTATTCATGGCAATGAAATGTTACACGATAGGATGTTCTCCCCTCTAAGCTGTCACATAATTCACAATGAAACATTAATAATTAAAAACAAGTTCTACGGTGCCTCTCTGTCTTAGAAATCAAGGCTTTTGCTTAGCAAGTGCTTGAAGAAACATTCTACAACAAATTACAGCAGGCTTTTCTATTTTCTTAGTAAACTTCCCCTGTTCTCAGGCTTCATACAAACAATTACATAGAATATTTATCCTCTTGCAAAATCAAATTTCACTTTATAAAGATAATTAAATTACTAGAAGTACCTTGGCAGCGGTGTTGTTGTTGTGCCAAATGGAGTCTGTTCTGACTCATAGCCACCCTGTACAGAGTTTCTGAGGCTGTAAATCTTTACAGTAGCAGAAAGCCTCATCTTTCTTCCATGGAACAGCTAGTACTTTCAAACTGCTTACCCACCTCAAATCCTACCTATCTAGGAGATAAGCTTTCCACTGTAGCCCCCTGTTCTCCTTCCCATGTTTCCACAATGATGTTAAGAGATTGGATTATAGGCTGCTTTACCTCTCAGCTATTTGCATACATTTTGCTACCTATAAGACTAGCATAGTGGTTATGAATCGGGCTGTGAACCACAAGGTCAGCAGTTCGAAACTACCAGCTGTTCCATGGGAGAAAGATAAGGCTTTCTGCTCCTGTAAATATTTACAGCCTTGGAAACCCTGTACATGGTCACTATGGGTTGGAACCGACTCGATGGCACATAACAACAACAACAACAACAAGACTTATACTTATGTGGTGGTGGTGGTGGTCATCGTGGTTATGTGCTATGGAATCCATTCCAATTTATAGCAATCCTGTGTAGGGTTTTCAAGGCTTTATGGAAACAGAAACCCTCATCTTTCTCCTGCGGAACAGCTGGTTTTTACCCAATTTGTAACCACTATGCTACCAGAACTCCTTTGGGCCTCTGTAGGGTAACAATAATTTCTCCTCTTTCTTTCTCACACAGAGTAGCACATGATCTTTGAAGGCCATTTCTTGTTGTATAGAGAGTAAACAGAAGTTCTTTTCACAAAGAAAAAAGGAGATAATTTTGCTGGGCTATTATTCAGCTAACCATTAGACTGTAGACTTCACTGCATGTTCTGTTTACTACTGTAAACCCAAGGTCTTCGTACTATTTTCAATACAGGAGGTGTTCAAAAAATACATATATAAATAAAATGTGGCCATATTGGTGAATCTGAAGTGAAGTCATGGTTACTTGGTTACTTAAAGAACCCCATCACATCATGCTGTGCTTTGAAATTCTTTACCTCCTTTGATCCTTCCCTGGGAGACTGGTAAAAGAGTTATCATATTTTATGCATTAGAAAGCAGAAACTTGGAAATTTGACTAGCTCTCAAGTTTTTCAATTTTCAAAGTAGGACTCAAATTTCATCCCGATATCCTTCTTTTTCCCAAACATGTATTCACTGAGGCCTGTGTTCAAAGATGTGGAAAATAGGATAGAAGGAGCAATACATTCCCTCCTTT
>NW_006408575.1:8732852-8737063 GCF_000296735.1 Chrysochloris asiatica | reverse complement strand
CCCGGTTGTCATCACACAGCCCTTTTCCTTTTCTGGGTCTACAGTCCCCAGCTGCTCCATCTCTCCACGTCATCCTCTCTGCCTCCATCTTTGGCATCACTTCGTCTCTGGGTAGGGTCTCACATTCATTCCGCTCTTCTCCCTTGATGGTCCCAGTGACCTCCATTCCTGGCATGCAAAGTCAATCATTCCCCTCTTTTTGCTAGAAAAGGTCTACCTTTACATTTCCAACCCTCACAATTACTCCTTATAGCAATTATTCACTATTTTACCACAAGATTTCCATCACCATTTCCTTTCATTAGCCCTGCCCAGACAGACTGGATACCACTCAGTGGAGATTCTACTTTCCTCCATGCCCTCTGGATCTAGGCTCCCTCTTGAAAGCTTGTAAGCTAGTCACTTCTTGCCTTTGTAGTCCCCACATTTTGTATAGCCAATGTCCAAGTTTCCCATCCCTGTCTACCCAGTGTATTGACAGGGTGGGAATGATCCTTGCTGTAAAGATTTGTTCCCTCTTTTGAGCTAATGCACCCATAGGTTTAGGTCAAGTTCATCAACTTGTTTCAGATTACTGTTTTTTTTTGTTGTTTTTTTTTTTCCCCCCTCTTCTTTCTTCTTCTAGTTGAGTGCTGATCATGCAGCCATTGAAGCCAAGTCAACTGGCTATTATCTGCAAGTATGGATGTTCTTATGCATATGCCTTCCCTTCTTATCAGCTGGACACATCACTCTCCTCTCTAGTCTTTTGTGGCTATGCCACTGACTCTAGGCCCATGAGTCTCCAGGTGTTGCCATACTGCTGGCCAACCAGGTCTCCACCCGGGTTCACAAGAGTCTATTGAACATTGTAGGGCTAAGTCACAGCTTCATTGCTGTTTTTCCCTCACTTCCCTTTATCGGTGACTGACATAGTAACAAAAGCAAGAGCATGTTTGTGCATATATTCCCATTGTGTCCTAGTCTTTGCAGTGGGTTTTCCCTGAGGGGACCCAGCCACTTGCCTTGATGTGTCCTGGGTGAGCAACTTGCTTGTTCTTATAGTAATCAGTCAGACTGTCATTATTGTTTTGCATTTTTCCTGTCAGTCTTGCTTTCAATAAGTATCTTCTGTTCTTCTAGCCACTCCTGGCTGGTCTGCCTTTCCTTTCCAGTGGAAATTTCCCACCCCAGAAGATTCTGGATGGGGATCATGATTTCACCTATGGTCTTATGTAATACAGAGGCTCACAGGAAGTCTCTTTCATTGGGCATGTTGTAGCCCTGTTTTAGGTATTTCAACCAGTTATAAGCAGAAGACGGACTTATCAGCTTTCTATGGTGATATCTCTGGCTATTCCTTTTTCTCCTCCTCAAGTGTCTATTTTATAATGCTATGCCAGGGAAACCATGATTCAAAAGACAGCCAAACATCTTAACATTATTTCCCCCTTTTGCCCATTCCAACCATGTCTCAATCCCTGTATCCCCAAGCCCTGTTGTTCCAAGGTTATGCATTCATCATTGTTTATTTCTGTCCCACTTAGCCCATGTAAACCTAATTGTGTTCCCATCAGCCTTGCTCTTTCATTCCTTACCCCTTCTTGTGTATTCCCCCCTTCCCCATCACCCAAACTATCCTGCATCTATTCCCTACCCTGTGCTCCACCTTTCCCTTCCTCCGCTCACTCTACCCCCCACATACCAGTAACCAACAAACTATCCTGCCACACTGCATTAGTATGAGTTCTTTTGCTTAGTCTTTTACAATAATGGTCCTATGCAGTATTTCTCTTTTATGACTGACTAATTTCACTCAATATAATGTCCTCAAGGTTCATCGATGTTATATGGTAGCTCAAAGCTTCCTTGTTGTTCTTCAAGATAGCATAATATTCCATTGTGTTTATATATCACAGTTTGTTTATCCATTCTTCAGTTGATGAGCACTTAGGCTGTCTCCATATTTTTGCTATTGTAAATAGTGCTGCTATGAACATTGGTGTGCATATATCTATTCATATTATTGGGTAAATACCAAGTAGAGGGATTGGTGGATCATAAGGTATTTCTATTTCCAACCTTCTGAGGGATCACCATATTGCTTTCCAGAGTGGTTGGACCACTTTGAAATTCCACCAGCAAAACAAGAGCATCCTAGTCTCTCCACATCTCACCTGTATTTATTGCCCTCTACTTTTTTGATATTTGCTATTATTGCTGGTGTGAGTTGATATCTCTTTGGTGTTTGATTCGCATCTCTCTGATGGCTAGTGATTGTGAGTATTTCTTCATATATTTGTTGGCTGCCTGGATCTCTTCCATGGCGAAGTATCTTTCATGTCCTGTGCCCATTTTTTATTTGGGTTATTTGTCTTTTTCTTGAAGAGGTGTTGTAATTGCCTATGTATTTTAGAAATGAGTCCCTTGTCTGATGTGTCATTGCAAAAAATGTTTCCCATTCTGTGGGTACCTGTTATACTCTTTTGATGAAGTCTTTTAATGCACATAAATTTTTTATTTTTAATATGTCCCAATCATCTATTTTGTCTACTTTTCTTTGTGTAGTTTTCAAAATGTTTGGTAATCTTTGTATTTCCTGAATTAGAGCCCTCACATTTTTCCCTTGTTTTTCATTGTTGGCATTCATAATTCTGGGATTCGCATTTACGTCTTAAATCCATGCTGTTATTTTTTATATGTTGTGAGGTAAACGTCTTTTTTCAGTCTTTTGTGTATCACTTTCCAGTTCATCCAGAACCATCTATTGAAAAGGCTATCACTTCCCCATACAATATATTTATGCACTTTGTTGAAAATCAGTTGGCTGTATATGGACAGGTTAATTTCAGGATTCTCAGTTCTGCTCCATTGATCAATCTATCTTTCATTGTACCAGTACCAGGCTGTTTTGACCACTGTGGCCATGTTGTATATTTTGAAATTAAGGAGTGAGAGGTTTCCAACCTTATTATTCTTCTTAAGCAGAGCTTTGCTTATCCTCGGTCACTCTCATTTCCATACAAAGTTTGTAATTGTTTTTCCATGTCTCTGAAGAATGCTTTTGGAATCTGGATTGTGATTGCATTATATGTGTAAATTGCTTTGGGCATTATTGCCATTTTCACAATGTTAAATCTTTCTATCCAGGAGCATTGTATATTCTTCCAGTTTTATAGGTCTCTTTTGGTTTGTTGTAGTAGAATTTTTAGTTTTCTTTGCATTGGTCCTTTGTTTCTCTGGCTACATTTATTCCCAAATATTTCATCATTTGGTTCATCCACTGTAATTGGCATTGCTTTCCTAATGTCTTTTTCAGTACTGTTATTATTTTTATACAGGAATCAAATGGATTTTTGTATGTTAATCTCATATCCTGCCACTTATCTGAATCTTCCAATGAAGTCTAGTAGCTTATTTACTGATTATTTGGGGTTTTCTATGTATAGAATCTTATCGTCTGCAAATAGAGAAAGTTTTACTTCCTCTTTGCCAAATTGGATGCCTTTAATTTCATTGTCTTGCCATATAGCTCTTGCTAAGACTTCCAGCACAATATTGAATAGGAATGGCAAAAAAAAAGGCATTCTTTTCTGGCTCCTGTTGGCAAAGGGGAGGCTTTCAGTTTCTCTCCATTGAGAGTAATGTAGGCTATTGGTTTTGTATATATGCTCTTAAATATGTTGAGGAATTTCCCTTAAATTCCTACTTTGTTGAGTGTTTTTATCAGGAATGGATGTTGGATTTTGTCAAATGCCTTTTCTGCACCAATCAGTATGATCATGTAGCTCTTTTCCTTTTTCTTATTTATATGGTAGATTATGTTGATTGTTTTTCTAATGTTGAACAATCCTTGCATTCCTGATATGAATCCAACTTGATCATGATGTATTACATTTTTTCTGTGCTTTTGGATTCTGTTTGCTAGGATTTTGTTAAGAATTTTTACATCGATGCTCAGGAGAAATATTGGTCTATAATTTTCTTTCTTAGTGATGTCTTTCCCTGGTTTTGGTATGAGGGTTATGCTTGCTTCATAAAATGTAATAGGGGAAGTGCAGTGATGAAGTGACAAGCTCTATCGGGAACAACACAGAATACAAGACCAAAAAGACTCAGGGGATGGTCCCAGTACTCTGAACCACATATAAAGGAATATTTAGAAGGTTGGGAAACTTACAGCTGGGGAGTTTGTGGCAGAAGCAAGAAATCCATTGCTTCCTGGTTCGGGA
>NW_006408575.1:8700379-8705919 GCF_000296735.1 Chrysochloris asiatica | reverse complement strand
CAGCATGAATCTTAGACTCTCTTCAGATTGTTTTATCCTTTTAGCTGCTTGTTCTTCTACCTTGGCAGTATTGAGAGATCTGTCTTACAGCTCACTAGTTCTGGCTTCCATCTCTTCTAGTCTGCTCCTTTCTCCTTTAATGCTATTGTCTATTTCTGATATGTTATTGTTGATTACCTGGGCATATTTTTGCATGTTTAGAATTGATTCCAGTGCTGCATCTATCCTATTTGATTGTTCCTGGAGATTTTTTTTTACTTCTTCCTTATTTTCCTCGACCCCTTTTCAGATTATTTGAATTTGTTTCCATATCATTCTTCTGAATTCCCTCTCATGCATATCCAAAACTCGCTCCTCCTCCTCTATGAAGGCTTTGTCTGTCTCCAGTTCAATTGTGTCAGGTCCTTTCTTCTGTTTTTGGACATGCTTTGATAAAGTTGATTGTTTCTTATTGGTCATGGTTATTGTTTTATTATTATTATTATTATTGTTATTAATGTGGTCAGGAGATGGTCTTCCCTTTTCATCTGTAAATAGTAGCAAATGTTGTTGGATCTTGTCTAAGTTGTGGAGTATTATGTTGTAGCTTAGCTATATGTCCACGATTGCTATTTCTTCTTATGGGATGTAGGGAGGTTAAGTTCCCACCTCCAGCAGGGATGTGTAGTCAACAAGAACACTATGTGTGTGTACTGTACCAGCTGATTTTTATTGGGATCTCATGCCAGGGCAGGAAGACTTGGGGTGGGAGGAAGTTATATCGCCTCTGGCCCTTCTGGGTGATGCAGCTGTCCAAGCAGGTCAGCCCTGGTCCCACTCTCTAAACTCTGCAGTCACAGGAGTTACCCACAGTCTCTGCAGGAAAAAGTCCCAAAATGTTCGCTTTTCTTTATCCTTGTTAGTGCGGTTTCTCAAAAATGTGAGCCCAGGAGAGACTATGATAGTCCAAAAGCCGTGGGACTGGTATATGAATGCCCCCTTTGTGAGATCCCACTGATATCTTTCTTACACTTTCTTACACTTTCCAGAGTCCTTCACACTCCGTGCGTGGGTGCGCTGTACCCAGCCAATTTTTATTGGGGTCTCAAGCCAGGGCAGAGAGACTTGGGGCAGGACGAAGTTGTATCACCTCTGGCCCTTCTGGAAGACACCACTTTCTATATGGGCCAGCCCTGGCCCCGCCTTCTAAACTCTGCTGTCGCAGGCAGGAGTGACCTGCAGTCTCTGCAGGAAAGAGCCCCAAAATACTCACTTTTCTTTATCCTTGTTAGTGCAGTTTCTCAAAAATATGAGCCCAGGAGAGATTATGATAGTCCAAAAGCCGTGGGACTGGTATATGAATGCCCGCTTTGTAAGATCCCACTGCTAGCTAGGAGTGGGGGCAGGGGGCTTAGCTGCAGCAACAGTTGAGGGATGATGGGTGATGTTAAGAAGCTGCTGCAGCCTTTCTTACACTCTCCAGAGTTCCTCACACTCCATGTGTGGGTGAGCTGCACCCGGCCAATTTTTATTGGGGTCTCTAGCCAAGGTGGGGAGACTTGGGGTGGGAGGAAGTTGTATCACCTATGGCCCTTCTGGGAGATGCCACTTTCTATATGGGCCAGCCCTGGCCCTGCCTTCCAAACTATGCTGTCACGGGAGCTCCCTGCGGTCCCCGCAGGAAAGAATCCCAAATTACGCACTTTTCTTTATCCTTGTTAGCGCGATTTGTCAAAACTGTGAGCCCAGGAGAGATTATGATAGTCAAAAAGCAGTGGGACTGGTCTATGAATGTTTCCTTTGCGAGATCCCACTTGTTTTTCCCGCGAGAGCAAGTCCCCACCTTTTCTTGCTGTCCTGCCATACCGGAAGTCCCCAGGATTTCATTTTACTTGGATCCATAATCAATTCTCATGGAAGCAGCAGTCAGAAATCAAAGGACTTATTGCATTGGGCAAACCTGCAAAAAATACCTCTTTAAAGTGCCAGAAAAAAAAGATATCACCTTGAGTACTGAGGTTTGCCTGACTTAAGCTATAGTGTTTTCAATCACCTCCCACAAAAACTGTGTAGAGGCCATGCCTGACTTCCTGTGGCTTCACAAGGGAGAAAGAGAATCAAACTCAAAATCAATCCAAGTCTGATTCCTTTGAAGAGGTCAGACATGCCTCCATCTTACAATATTCTTTACCTTATTTTGACACCAACCATGCCTCCAACAGCACTCTGTGCTTCACATCTGGGTTCAATAATCTATTGCATCTGTCACAGAGAGGTCATAATAATACTCTTATTATAGGGTTATTAGAAAGTGCACAGTTCAGGATCGGAAACAACACAGGATGCAACAGTTCTCTAATCATGAATGCTTCTTTTCTGCCATACTGTTGGCCCATCTCACTCTTTTCTTCCACTTCTCAGCTTGGTTAGTTATGTGACTTCTGCCCTGCTAGGGAAGGTGTTGTGAAGACCCTTTAGTGAGTCTGAATATGCACAATGAGCACATTCTGTGAGCCATCCTCCTGCCCATAGGCATTCAGCTTTACTCAATCCATGGGCATAGACTCCCACTTTTGCTGTCTCTCTGTGCCACCTCCTATGTCACCAACTCTGCTATTGCCACATTTCTAGGTAGGGATCTCACATTCCACTCATGCTCTTCTTTCTTGATGGCCCTGGGATCATCTGTATCTGCTTCTGAGATGGCTCCTTTTAAATTTAGTGGTATGGCAAAACTAATTAATCCCAACCTTAGAGTCTTATACACCTTATTTGCATGGTCTCACCAAATCACTTGGGGGGAATTGAGAAGATGTTTGATATAAAAGTCATATCAAGTAAGTTCAAAATACCATACCTCCTTTATTCACTTTGTCTCTGGAGTGGTGGAGATATTTTTTATTTTCCAAATTCGACTACTTGAACTAAGCGCATTTCATTCATATCTCTCAGTCTCATCTTTGGAAGAGCAAACCCTCTTCTTCTCCTCCATATCATATATGGTACAAGGGACTCCGTTGTAAAGAGAGGTTTACCTTAGACAGACCCTTTCATGACTGGGAATCAGGAGGCTTCCATTACTTATGAGGAGGCTGTTTAATATTAAAGTCACGTACTCCAATCTCATCTCTCTCAGTAAATAAGATATTTTAGTCTCTAGTTTTTATTTGTCACTATTCAAAATAGTGTGGAAAGGGTGACACCACGGAACTCTATGAACAATGGCATTCTAGTAGCCTTACTAAATACTCTCCTTGCCTTATTTCATTTAATCCTCATAACAACTCCCTAAAGCATGAACTGTTATCTTTATATGACAATTGAGAAAATGGAGAGTCAGAAGTTATGAAATGTACTCAAGCTTTCCCAGTTACTAGATGGCAAAGCTTGTAGTAAAACTCAGGTCTCTCTAAATCTGAAACCTACACTCTTAGCTGAACTAGATGAGCATATATTACTCATGGTAAACAATATATTTTCTTTCTATAGAAATTCATAGTGTCAAATTAACAACAGGTCACCCTATTCAAATAAGCCTGGAATGTTGGCTGTAAATAGATATTAGATATGTAAGACTGGAATTTGTCGTGCTTCTAAAGTGACAAATCAAATTTGGGAATAGACACGTATAGTAGATGCTTTCTTATGGTGAAGTATACTTCCCAACTAGGTCTTTGTACATGTGTCTTGCTTTAACAGCAGAAATTAGCCGTCTACCAGTTCCTCATGGAGACTAAAAGAAGCATCATGAGGTTTATAGTTTCTACAACTAAGAGCTCATAAATCAAGGTTACAGGAATGGAATGTTAAAATTATCTATGCTTCAACAAAATTTGTTGACCAGATTTTTTTGTCCAACAGTATTTCTGCTATGTTGTCACCTTCTCATAATCCCTTGTTCCTGCAGAATCCATTCATATCTGCAATCAGACATGGCAGAACCACATTTTTCAAGTCTAACCTTGTTGCTGAGTTGATTGTGAGTCATAGTAATGCTATAAGACAGAGTAGAACTGACCCCATAGGATTTCTTAGGCTGAAAGTTTTGTGGGAGCAGATCACCTGCTCTTTTCTCTCATGGAGAAATTGAAGGAGCCTGAGTGCTAAAAAACTATACCGTCAGGGTTCCTTAAGACTGAATTTAGTAATTGATAAGTCTGCAGCCTCAATTTAGATTAAAAAATGTGACTTATGTATGAAATACAGATTTCTCAGTAGCACAGGTACTTAGGAGGATTCTAAACAAAAATTCCTATGTAATAAAAAAGAGAGAGAGAAAAAGAAATTCCTATATAACAGACATTGGATTTTAAAATAATCTTTATATATGTTACTTTTATAAAATTCCCCAGAGCCACAATCCTTATCTCAATCAGGTAATAAAGCTTGAATTTTGGTTCTGAATTTGCAGATGGGTTAGATGTCATGACTAAAGCTTCTCTATGCCACCTGCGAACTAAATACTCAAGTTATTGTTAGCAATAATGTTCTACAAAATTCTTACTACATAATTTTTACTATTAAACCTAAATTATTTGTTGGTTTATTTAATTTTACGATCTTCACTTGAAAAAACAAGTTAAAAAGAAGGAAAAGAACATGCAACCATGATTAAGACAAATTAATACTTGAACACAGTAAAATGACTCAAGGTATTTTATTTCATAAGACTTAAATTGCTTTTTAATTTGAACAAGAGAAAATATGTTAGGTATAATGTAGCCAGTGTGATTTGGTTTTCTGCCTTTTAAAGACTGAAATGTTACCTGCCGACTTACTATTTAATATTATCTTACAGATCTTTTGATTATCATCCTGCCACCTATTCAAATCATACTGGAATTTGACACTGTACAGGATACCGGATTTATAGGATTGAAATTTGGATGGCAAAATCCAGGGTGGGATCAGGCAGGTATAGGAGATGCTTACTTTTTGTGGTGAAATACTGCCCCATAAGTATGACTTAGACTTAGTTGGTGACTTTCTTGACCAGAGGAAAATGGCTATGTGTCACTTTCCTCATGACTTTAAGAATTATCATTTGATTTTGGCTAAGCCTCATGACTTTCTGATGTCTACCATGAGGCCAGCATGCTTCAGGCAGTGGCTGTTCCCTTAGCCTTAGCCCTGAATGTGGAGCTCAGTCACAAAATTGGTTATGTAATTTTATGGGAGTCCAGTGCGATACAGTTTGTAACTGGCTAACTGTAAGGTCAGCAGTTCATATATATATTTTAGAGAGAGAGAGTCCTGATTTGGTGCCATAGGATAAGCACTCAACCTCCAGGTTGGTTTGAACAGCAAAATCAGTGGTTCAAACTCACAAGCTACTTCTCAGAAACCCTATACAAGGTCACTAAACATTGGAACCAATTTGATGGCTTTTAACAACAACTATATATATATTTTTTAATGCCATTGAATCAGTTCCAACTCATAGAGAACTTGTATAGGGTTTTCAGAGTAACTGGTGGGTTTTGAATCACCAAACTTGTGGTTAGTAGTCCAGTGCTTATCTTACAGCACCATACTGGTATTCCATATGTATATATATATAT
>NW_006408575.1:8696564-8700279 GCF_000296735.1 Chrysochloris asiatica | reverse complement strand
ATATATATATTGTAAGGTGCTGTTAATCACCTCTGACTCATAGCAATCCTATGCACAACAGAATGAAATACTTCTGCAACATCCTCACAATTGTTATATAGCAATTAGCAATTACCCACAAAATAGACAGTTCAACCAGTGCTACTTGGAAACCCTATACGGGATCACTGTGAGTCAGAACTGAATTGACAGCACAAAACCACAACAAATATATATGTGTGTATTTCAAGGGAAGCAAAACATCTATTGTCTAAATCTTGCTTATCACTAAACCATGCAATTTCTGATATTGTTTGCAAAACAAGGTCATTCAAAGCTAAGAGTTAAAATTACCAGTATATAACATTTTTCCAGTGTACACATGAGATACTCAAAAGTCAGGTGTCTTACTATAGAAGGAGGAAAGAATTCTAGAATTCTAGAAAGGAGAGAATCCTCATCTATATTGCCATGCAAGTAAATAGACTTGCCCCATGAATACTGAACATGAGATAAAAGGGGCTTTGTAGTGTTTAAGAGAAGCTAAAATAACGTGGTAAAAGGGGTCCTTCAAATCAGAGTAAAGGTAGATAATTCACCTCTCCAAACAACAAGTATGTCTTTCAGACCTGCCTATCTACCTATTCATCTGATGCCTGTAGAAACAAACACATAAGTGATTTCAAAAGGATTTTAATTAAACTTGGTATGAGTCTTCCCATTGCCACCTTGTTGTTATTGTTGTTAAGTGCATTCAAGTCAGTTCCAACTCATAGTGACTCTGTATAGGGTTTCTGAGCAGCAACTGGTGGGTTTCAACTGTTGACTTTGTGGCTATTAGTCCAATGCATAAGGAGCTCTGGTAACATAGTGGTTATGAATCAGGCTGTGAACCTTAAGGTCAGCAGTTCAAAACTACCAGCTGCTCCGCAGGAGAAAGATGAGGCTTTCTGCTCCCATAAGGATTTATAGCCTCAGAAACCCTGTACAGGGTCTCTATGGGCTGGAACAGACTCAGTAGCACTTAATAACATAACAGTCCAATGCTTATCCTACAGCCACCATAGATGCAAGGATGGCAAGACTTCATCTCTCATACATTGGACATACTATCAATAGGAATCAGTCACTGGAGAAAAACATCAGGTGGAGGGTCAGTAAAAAAGATGAAGACCCAATCAACCAACTTGACCTCATAGATGTATACAGAACATTGAATCCAACAACAGCACAATATACATTCTTTTTCAGTATGCATGGATCATTTCCCAGAATTGACTATGTGTTATGTCACAAAGCAAGCCTGCATAAATTTACAAATATCAAAATTCTGCAGAGCATCTTCTCAGACCACAATGCTATAAAACTAGAAATCAGCAATAAGAAGACCAAAGCAACAAAATCAAATATATGGAAACTGAACAACATCCTGCTGAAAAGTGACTGGGTAAAAGAACAAACTAAACATGAATTCACAAAGTTCCTAGAAACAAAGGAGAATGAAAACAAAACATACCAAAATCTTTGCGACATGGCAAAAGCAGTGCTCATAGGACAATTTATTGCTATAAAAGTACATATCCAAAAAGAAGAAAGAAACAAAATCAACACATTAACACAGCATCTTCAACAATTAGAAGCAGACCAGCAGAGGGAACCTACAGTCACCAAAATAAAGGAAATAATAAAAATAAGACCAGAAATAAGCGAGATGGAAAACGGAAAAATTATAGAAAGAATCAACAGGACAAGAAGCTGGTTCTTTGAAAGGATTAATAAAATTGACAAACCATTGGCAAAACTAACTAGAGAAAAGGAGAAGACACAAATAAATCACATTAGAAATGACATGGGTGAAGTCACAATAGAATCAAACAAAATCAAAAGAATAATAACATAATACTATGAAGACCTGTACTCAAACAAATTCAAAAACTTAGATAAGATGGATATATTTCTAGAAAAACAAGACCTACCTAAACTTACTCAGAATGAAGTAGAAAATTTGAACAAAACCATAACAAAAGAAGAAATTGACCAAGTCATCAAAAAACTTCCAACCAACAAAAGCCCAGGCCCAGATGGCTTCACAGGTGAGTTCTACCAAACATTCAGAGAAGAACTGTCACCAATTCTACTCAAATTATTACAGGACATAGAAGAGGATGGAAAACTCCCAAATACTTTTTATGAAGCAAGCATAACCCTCATACCAAAACCAGGAAAGGACATCACTAAAAAAAGAAAACTATAGACCAATATCCCTCATGAACATAGACATAAATATTCTCAACAAAATCCTAGCCAATAGAATCCAACAGCACATCAAAATAATAATAATAATAATAATAATAATACATCAAGACCAAGTGGGTTTCATAAAAGGGATGCGAGGATGGTTCAACATCAGGAAAACATCACATTAATAAGAAAAAGGAAAAGAACCACATGATCATATGGATTGATGCAGAAAAGTCATTTGACAAAATCCAACATGCATTTTTGATAAAAACACTCAACAAGGTAGGAATTTAAAGGAAATCCCTCAACATAATCAAGAGCATATGTACAAAACCAAAAGTCTGCATCACTCTCAGAGAAGAGTAACTGAAAGCTTTCCCTTTGTGAATAGGTACCAGCAAAGGATGTCCTTTATCACCACTCCTATTCAATATTGTGCTGGAAGTTTTAGCCAGAGCTAAATGGCATGATGGAGAAGTTAAAGGCATCCAGATTGGCAAGGAAGAAGTAAAACTCTCCTTACTTGCAGATGATATGATCCTATACATAGAAAACCCCAAAGAGTCAGTAAAAAAAACTACTAGACCTCATCATAAGATTCAGCAAAGTGGCAGGGTGTAAGATCAACATACAAAAATCAGTTGGATTTCTTTATACCAACATCAATAGTGATTAAAAGGACATTAGGAAAGCAATACCATTTACAATAGCCACACAAATGATGAAATATTTAGGAATAAACATAACGAGAGAAACAAAGGACTTATACAAAGAAAATTACAAAACACTACTACAAGAAACCAAAAGAGACCTACAGAAGTGGAAGAACATACCATGTTCCTGGATAGGAAGACTCAACATCATGAAAACGTCAATATTGCCCAAAGCAATTTACGCATACAATGCAATCCCTATCCAAATTCCAACAACATTCTTCAAATATATGGAAATGACAATTACTAAATTTATATGGAAAGAAAAGAGACCCAAGATAAGCAAAGCACTGCTTAAAAGGAAGAATAAGGTTGGAGGTCTCTCACTCCCTGATTTCAAACTTTACTACATGGCTACCATGGTCAAAACAACCTGGTACTGGTAAGTGAAAGAGACATTGATCAATGGAACAGAATCAAGAATCCAGAAATTAATCCAATCACATATAGCCAAATGATTTTTGACAAATTGCCTAGGCATATTGCATGGGGAAGAGACATTCTCTTTAACAAATGGTGCTGGCAGAACTGGAAAGTGATGTGTAAAAGACTGAAACAAGATCTTTGCCTCATGCCTTATACAAAAACAAACTCAGCAAGGATTAAAGATCTAAATGTGAATACCAAAATTATGAAGGTCATCAATGAAAAAATAGGGACAAATGTGAGGGTGCTAATTCAGGGCATATACACACTGCCACACATTTTGAAAAGTGCACAAACAAAAATAGACAAAATAGATGAGTGGGACATACTAAAAATTAAAAACTTATGTGCATCAA
>NW_006408575.1:8679384-8694411 GCF_000296735.1 Chrysochloris asiatica | reverse complement strand
GGGATGTGGGGGGGTGGGGTTATGGGAGGGACAGAAAAAAAAAAGTGGGGGGAAAAATGAAATGAAAAGATAATTCAAATTTCCACAAACTTTTTAAAGTCCCTTCATATATCATCTAATTATTGTTGTTGGTGGTGTTAAGTGCCATAGAGTTGGTTCTGACCCATAGTGACCTTGTATAGAGTTTCTGAGGAGCAGCAGGTGAGCTTGAACCGTATATAATTATATTACAGAGCATTACTTGTATATAATATAAGGGGGGGCTTCACAAAGTTTTTGAACAAATTATATATCTTTTAATTACATTTTGAAGTCCCTGCATATATGATTTTTGTTTTTCTCAGGCTGAATCATTTAAGCTTTTTTACCTTTCCTTTCCCCACTTGTTTGAAGTCAACTAATTCTGCTGTTAGACAATTGATAAACTCATGTATGTGTTCTCACCTGAATGAGAACATACTGCCCCCTATGTATCACAGTCCATGGGGATGACTACATCTAGAAATACATGCCAGACACCCAGCATGTATCAAATGTGCAACAAATATATTTTGTCCCTTGTCAAAAAAAAAAAAAGAGAGAGGAAGACCCCCAACAAATGAACTGACAGTGGCAACAGCAATGGGCTCAAGGGTAGGAATTGTGAGGATGATTGATGCAGGAACAGCAAGCAGTGTTTTGTTTTGTTGGGCGCTACAAATTGGAACCCACTTGAAAGCACCTAACAACATTGCTACCTTAGGTGTAATACTTAACTTTGTTGGGCCATATTGTTTCATTAGAAAAATAAGAATACCAAACCCATTGCCGTCAAATCAATTCCAACTTATAGCAACTCTATATAGAATTTCCCAGATTGTAAATCTTTATAGATTTGACAGCCTTATCTCCCATGAAGCAGTCCAGCACTTATCCTACAGCACCACACCAGGGCTCAGCCCCTACTATAGTGCCTATCATATAGAAGATGATTGATCAATATTTGTTGAATTAATTAATTAATTTCATCTACCAATAAGTGTTCAGTGAAATCTAACTAATCATTTTGAGAAGTACAGATAGCTATAGCCAAGCTTGAAACAAATATTATCAAATCAACTGAATATAGATTTTATATATTAGCGTATTCTTGACACTGTTTAATAAAGTCATTTTCTCCTTCGTTGTTACTAGAACTCCAATTTAGCCCTCAGGTATTTGGCAGTGTGCTCAGCAATGATGGTGCTTTTTCCCAGCCTTAGGTGATACATTTTTATTACTGTACACTTTGGTTTGAAGACTCTGAGTGGTGGAAATGATTAAGTACTCACCTACTAATTGAATGGTTAGCAGTTCAGATCCATCCAGATGTACCTTTAAAGAAAGGTTTGGTAATCTACTCCCAACCTCACCACTACCACACACACACACACAAAAAAGGTGATCCATCCATCATTAAAAACACTGTAGTGCACAGTTCTACATGTGGACACACATGGGCTGATCTAAGTTGGAATTGATTCATTGATCTAAATGAATTGGTGTAACTTAATGGTGATAACCCCACTCCTTTTCACAAGGAATTGCTTTTGTGTGGACAAGTAAACCATAAAGTGTGGATCAATGAGTCATAAGCAGGCTCTATTGGAGAACTTTTGGGTAAGATTTTCCCACTTGATGAAAATTATTCTTGTAGAGGTAATAGATATTTCCTTCATTCCTGAAATGTTGCACTGTAAGAAAGTGCTGTTTGTTGCTTTTACAGCCATTTTAGGCTCATGAAGAGAACATCAAAGACTCGCAGAAAAAAAAAAAAAAGAAAGAAAGAAAATAACCTATGATCTTGAATTTGATGATCTGTTGAATTAAGAAATTCTGGAATTCTTTGTTTAATTGGAACTTCTATTAAATAAGATAACAAGTATCTTGTTGCATAAGTGAATTTTAGCTGGTCATTCTGTTTCTTGCAAACTCATTGCATCCCATTAGGTAAAATAGCGTCTGTCTTGCTAGTGTTCATACTATAGAAAGTAGAGACAAGGGAGATTGTTATCATTTACTTACTTTGGATACATCATAAGGAATGACTACATGCTAGAAAGGAACATCAGCAAAAATGAGAGAAATTCTCATCAAATGGACTAACACAATGAACTCAAGTGTATGAATGATCATGGAGATGGCACACGATTAGGAAATTTTTTCTTCTGTCATTGCGTCATCATGAGTTGGAGCTCACTAGATGACAGCTACCAACAACAGCAATATGAAGTTCTGTTTGCTACAAAAGGGATAAAACTAAAATGCTGTGGAAGTCCAGGGACAGTGTAATCATTTCTAGTTCTTTCAGTTGTTTTTAGTTGGGAAGGTATGGATGGAGTACGTTCAAATGAAAAGATCAATATAGACTTTGTTCCCAAGAAGTCTTTTGAAATGAAAGCTGAATTATGGGTAAAATTTCAATAGGCAAAGATAGTATGGTTATTCAGATAGTTTATGCATCAGAAGCAAAGTGTAAAGATAATAAAAGGTAAGTCTTTTGAAATAGATTCATGGATGACAACATAGATATAATGTATTATTGAAGAATAAACCAGAGGGTTTTTTTTGTTTTGTTTTGTTTTGTTTTTTAATGTATAATTAGTAACCACAGTTGCCCAAGAGGATGGAAAATGCATTCTTAAAGAAAAAGACAATGTTTCCATTCTGAGATAAGAAATTGCTGTTCTATAAGGTGTGTTGTCATATCAAAGTGCCATTAGGTCAGTTCTGACTCACAGCAAGCCTGTGTGTAGGATTTCTGAGGAGCGACTATTAGTTTGAACTGCTGGCCTTGTGGTTAGCATTACAGTACTTATCCTAGAGTGTCAAATATGGACTTTATAAATGTTACTGGAGTTAATTTATAAAATCTTGAGAAACATATGATTTGAAGTGTATTTCTGTCAATTGAGGCTGACATCAAGGAGGACAGCTGCTCTCCAATAATATGTTCCCAAGAGAGGCAGTATCTAGGAACAAATAATTGAATCATGGATCTGAATATAGAGAAAAATGTTCTCAAGTACCATATAGACATCATTTGAAGAAAATGAGGTTCACAGTGGTCTTGCTGGGTTTGAATCTTCTCCATTGGTTTTAATAAATAACCCTTAACCATGGAAGGGTTTTGGGATCTATGTTGTAAAACCAATAGCAAAATTTGTCAGTGCTTTAATGATTAAGGTGAACTGACATTAACTTCTAATGGTAGTATGGCATTGTTGTTAAGTGTCATTGAGTTGCTTCCAACTCACAGTGATTCTATGAGCAACAGAAGGAAGCACCATCTGGTCGACACCATCCTGTTGTATTTGAGCACATTGCTGTTGCCACTATGTCAATCCATCACATTGAAGGACTTTCTGTATTTTGCTGATTCTCCAGTTTACCAAGCATGATGTCCTTCTCTAGGAACTGTTCCTTCAAGATGTACAGGAGACAACGTACAGGAGATAAATTTTTGCCATCCTCACTTCTCAAGAGCATTATGACTGTACTTCTTGTAAGACAGATTTGTTTGTTCTTCTAGCATACTGGGTATATATTGTGCTTTGAGTTAAAATGCTCTAGATTTCATATTCTACCTCTGATCCTTACGAGCTATATAACTTAGTGTAGTTTTAACCTCTCTCAGTCAATTTCTTCAATTAAAGAAATGGAGATAATGCTAACCTTAGCATTTTTTATGTGTGGTGAATAACGTAATTATGGATGTACTGACATTAATTTCAATGAGTGATTTCTATTAAATACTTTGAAGTTCATAAAAGAACAACTAGAGAAAAGAATGACTTGGATTCTTGAGGATATAAGGACTAAATTGTATGTGAAAAAGAAGAAGAAAAAATTACATCAGATTGTTGTTGTTAGGTGCCATCAAGTTGGTACCAACTCATACCAACCCTATGCAAAACAGAATGAAACACAGACTGGGCCAAACTCACAATTGTTGCCACAACTGAGCCCAATGATGCTGCCACTTTGCCAATCCATCTCACTGGAGGTCTTCCTCTTTTTCTCTGACCCTTCACCTTACTAATCATGACATCTTTCTCCAGCAACTGATTCTTCCTGATAATATGTCTGAAGTATGAGAGAAGAAGTTTGGCCATCCTGGTCTACAAAGACCACTCTGACTGCTCTTCCTCCAACACAGGTCTGTGGGTTCTATGGGCAGCCAATGGCACTTTCAATATTCTCCTCCAACACCATAACTCAAAACCATCAATCCAGCTACAGATTTCCTTATTTACTGTCCATTTTCACATGCATATGAGGTTATTGAAAATACCATGGCTTGGGTCAGGTGCACTTTACTCTTCATGCTAACATCTTTGCTCTTCAACACTTTAAAAAGGTCTTGTGCAACAGATTTGCCTAATGCAATACGTGGTTAGATTTCTTCACTGCAGCTTCCATGAGTGTTGGTGGTTGATCAAAGAAGAATGAAATCTTTGACAACTTCAATCTTTTCTCCATTAATAAGAATGTTGTTAATTGGTCCAGTGGTGAGGATTTTGTTTTATTTACATTGAGATGCAATCCATACTGAAGGCTGTGGTCTTAGAGCTTCATCAGTAAGTATTTTAAGGCTTCTTCACTTTCAGCAAGTAAGGTTGTATCATGTGCATATCATAGGTTGTTAATGAGTCTTCCTCCAATTCTGAGGCCATGTTTTTATTCATATGACCCAGTTTCTCATATTATTTGCTCAGCATACAAGTTGAATAAGTATGGTGGAAGAATACAATCATGTCGCCCACCTGTCTTCATTTTAAACCATTCATCGTTCCCATGTTCAGTTTGAATAACTGCCTCTTGGCCTATGTGCAGATTCCGCAACAACAAACTAAAATGTTCTAGAATACTCATACTTCACAATGTTGTCCATAGCTTGTCATGATCTACAAAATTGAAAGCCTTTGCATAGTCAATAAAGCACAGGTAAACAACTTTCTGGTATTCTCTGCTTTCAGCCAAGATCTATCAGACATCAGCAATGATATCCCTCATTCCATGTCCTCTTCTGAATCTGGTTTGAACCTCTGGAACTTCTTTGTCAGTGTATGTTTGCACCCATTTCTGTATTACCTTTAGTAAAACTTTACTCACATGGTATATCAAAGATATTGTCAGTTTTGTTTTGCAGTTTGTTGGGTCACTTCTTTTGGGAATGGCACAAATGTGGATCTCTTCCAATCAGTCAGCCAGATAGTTGTCTTCCAAATTTCTTGGCATAAATGAGTGATTGCCTCCAGTGCTGTCTCACTTTCTTGAATGATTTCAATTTTTATTCCATCAATTCCTGGGGCCTTTTGTTCTTTGCCAATTCCTTCAATGCACCTTGGACTTCCTCCTTCAGTATCATTGGCACTTGATCATATGCTACCTCTTGAAATGGTTGAACATCAACCATTTGTTTTTGGTACAGTGACTTTGTGTATTTCTTGCATCTTCTCTTAATTCTTTCTGCATCATTCAATAATTTGACCAAAGAATCTTTCAATAACAAAAGTCAAGGCTTGAATTTTTTCTTCAGTTCCCCCAGCTTGAGAAACGCTGAGCATGTTCTTCCCTTTTGATTTCCTGACTCCATTGCTTTGCATGTTTCTTTGTAATATTTGATTTTGTCTTCATGAGTTGACCTTTGAAGTTTTCTGTTCAGTTCTTGTACCTCCTCATTTCTTCCATTTACTTTAGCATCTCTATGCTGGTTAGCAAGTTTAATTGCCTATTTTAACATTCATTTTGATCTTTCCTTCTTTCTTATCTTCTGAATTACTGTTTGCTTTCTTCCTGTCCGATGTTCTTGATGTCATCCCACAACTTTTCTCATCTTCAGTCTTAAGTGTTTAATGTATCAAATCTGTTCTTCAGATGATCTCCAAATTCATTGGTGGTCTGTTCCACAGTTTGCCCCTGGTCTTGTTTTGGCTGATGATATGGAGCTTTTTGATCATCTCTTTCTACAGATGTAGTCTGTTTGATTTCTGTGTATTCCATCTGGTGAGGGCCATGTGTATGATCATCGTTTACTCTGTCTAAAGAAGATATTTGAGATGAACAAATCATTGTGTTTTTTAGAATTCTATCATGCAATCTCCAGCATTATTTTCTAACTACCATTTTCTAACTACTGATCCTTCTTCTTTGTTTCCTACCTTTGCATTCCAATCACCAGTAATGATCAATACATCTGGATTACATGTTTGATCAATATCAGAATGAAGAAGTTGGTAGAATTCTTCTGTTTCATCCTCACTGGCTTTAGTGGTTGATGAGTACATTTGAATAATAGTGATATTAACTGTTCTTTCCTATAGGAGCATGGATGTTATCCTATCACAGATAGCATTGTACCTTGTGTTAGATCTTGATAAGTTCTTTTCGACAATGAATGCAACACCATTACTTTTCAATTTGTCGTTCCTGGTGTGGGGTTGTCAGATTCAAAATGACCAATACCAGTCCATTTCTGCTCACTCATGCCTAAAATATGAATTTGTGCATTCCATTTCATTTTTGACAATTTTCTATTTTCCTAGTGTCATATTTTGTACATTCCATGCTCAAATTATTAATGAGCATTTACAGCTGCTTCTCTTCATTTTGAGTTATGCCCCATCAGCAAATGAAGGTCCTGAGAGCTTTACTCCCATGGACTTTACTCCATTTGTGTCATCATGGTGAACTCTACTTTGAGGAGGCCCCTTTTCCCCAGTCACATTTTGAACTGATTCCAACCTGAGTGGCTCAATTTCCAGCACTATATCTGACAGTGTTTCTCTGCTAATCATAAGGTTTTCAGTGACTAAATATTCTGAAGTAATTCATCTCTCCTTCTTCCTAGTCTGTCTTCATCTGGAAGCTCATCTGAAACCTGTCCACCATGGGTGACACTTCTGGTATTTAAAAGACCCATGGCATAGCTTCCAGAATCAAAGCAATCGCAAGCCACCACAGTATGACAAACTGACAGATGATTGGTGGACACTTTGTGGAACCTAGAAAAAACAACAATAATTTATTTTCCAGATAAGTACTATGTCTCCAACATTGAAAAACAGTGTGTAAACCCTTTTAAAGAATTATAATTGAGTGTTTAATGATTATCCAGAAGAGGAAGGGAGAAGAGGAAGAAGACAGTTAGCATTTCTTCAACAATTGTAGCTCTGGAAATCTGTTGAACAATTTATATATGGTATTGTGGTGAGTGACAGAAACATATTCTGGGAGAAGCATTATTTTTGTCCCTGTTTTCCAAATGAAAGAAAAGTGAACATAAAATATATAAAATAAACTATGATTCACACTTCACCACACCTTCATTCCCCTGCCACAGGCTCATTGACTAGAATGAGACCTGTGTTCTCTGTCACCAGTTCTCAGTTAGTGTCCCTTCCAGCTATGTCATTCTATGACTCATTGTGTTTTAAAAAATTTCTCTCCACTACAACTGTAGCTTTAGGGGCTAGATATTTTTTAATCTGCACAGAAATAGACTGAAAGGAAAATATGCATATAAACACAATTTCTTTTTAAAATGTAGCCACTTGTGTTGCACTTACAAATTGTACCCATTCATTATTTTAAGCACAAACTAAACCAAACCTCCCAAATCAGAAAAAGAGTAACAGCACTAATGTGTACTTAGAAAATTTGTAAACAGGTGGTTAAATTGCTATTTCAAAACTTTGTTGTTGTTGTTGTCAGGTGCCATCGAGTCAGAACCCCCTCTTAGTGACCTCATGCACAGAAGAATGAAACAATGTCCGATCCTGGGCCAACCTCACTACTGCTGCCACAATTGATGCCATCAATGATGCCATCTGGTCAATCCATCTTGTTGGAGGTCTTCCTCTTTTTCTATGACCCTCCATCTTACCCAGCATGACATCCTTCTCCAGCAACTATTCCCTCCTGACAATATGCCCAAAGTATGAGAGACGAAGTTTAGCCAACTTGGCCTAAAAGGAGCACTCTGGCTGCACTTCTTCCAAAACAGATCTGTTGGTTCTTTTGGCAGCCCATGGCACTTTTAGTATTCTCCTCCAACACCACAATTAAAAGGCATCAATTTTTCTACGATCTTCCTTATTCACTGTCCAACTTTTGCATCCATATGAGGTTATTATTCAAAACTTTACAGGTGGTTAAATTGCTATTTAGCCTCAGGCAGCCCAAGGAACAATTGGGAGGATGTGAAGAGATAGATCATGTCCCCCTCCCTATAACAATAATCTTTTCTACTGCATCTATTAATATGGTAATTTATTTAGGCATGGAGATGGAGACAGTCATAAAGAGGTAAGTAGATGTTGGGGGCTTAAATGTAAAATGATGTTTGCATTCATAAAAGTATTAGAGTGGTGGTAGTGGTTGTGTGCCATGAAGTCCGTTTTGACTCATAGCATTAATGTTTAAGGTTTTCAAGACTGTAAATCTTTACAGGAGCAGAAAGTCACATCTTTCTCCTACAAAACAGCTGGTAGGTTCAAACTGCTAAACTTGCAGTTGGCAGTTTAACTTGTAATCTTCTATGCTAGCAGGGCTCCTTAATTATGAGAATGGTGGAAGTGGTGGTTTGCCATGGAGTCAGTTCTCACTCATAGCGACCCTGCATAGGGTTTCCAAGGTTGTAATCTTTAAGGGAGCAGAGGGCCACATCTTTCTCCCATTGAACAGCTGGTAGTTTTCAACTGCTGACCTTGAGCTTACCAGCCCAACTCATAACCACTACACTACCAGAACTCTTTAAGTATTAGAATGTTGTTGTTTGTTGTTGTTGGTGTCATCAAGTTGGTACGTACTCATAGCAAGCTTATGCAAACAGAATGAAACACTGCCTGATCTTGGGCCAATCTCACAACAATTGCTACATTTTAGCCCATTGATGCTGCCACTATGCCAATCCATCTCGTTGGGGGTCTTCCCCTTTTTCTCCAACTCTCCACTTTACCAAACATGATATCCTTCTCAAGTGACTCGCCCCTCCTAACAATATGTCTAAAGTATGAAAGACAAAGTCTGGCCATCCTGGCTTCCAAGAAGTACTCTGGCTCTACTTCTTCTAACACCGATCTGTATGTTCTTTTGGCAGTCCATGGTACTTTTAATATTTTCCTACAACACCATAACTCAAATGCATCAAATTTTCTATGGTCTTGTGCAGCACATTTGCCTAATGCAATACAACATTTGATTTCTTGAGTGTTGCTTCCATGAGTGTTGATGGTTGATCCAAGCAAAATGAAATCATTGATAACTTCAATCATTTCTCCATTTATGTTGATGTTACTTACTGGTCCAGTGTGAGGATTTCTGTTTTCTTTACACTGAGGTGCAACCCATACTGAAGGCTATAGTCTTTGATCTTCTTCAATAAGTATTTTAAGTCCTCTTTACTTTCTGCAATCAAGGTTGCATTATCTGCATATTGCAGATTGTTAATGAGCCTTCCTCCAATCCTGATGCAATCTTTTTCTTCATATAATCCAGCTTCTTGCATTATTTGCTCAGCATACAGATTGAATAAGTATGGTGAAAGAATATAATCCTGGTGCATGTCTTTCCTAATTTTAAACCATTCAGAGTGCCCTTCGTCTGTTCGAAAAACTTCCTCTTGTTCTATGTACAAGTTCCTCATGAGAAAAATTAAATGTTCCTGAATACTCATAATTCATAATCTTGTCCATAGATTGTCATGATCGAACAATTGAAAGCCTTTGCATAGTCAATAAACCACAGGTAGACATCTTTCTGATATTCTGTGCTTTCAGCCAAGGTCCATCTGACGTCAGCAATGATCTCCCTCATTCCACGTCCTCCTCTGAAACTAGATTGAACCTCGGGAACTTTTCTGTCAATGCATGGTTGCAGTCATTCCTCTATTACTTTTAGTAAAACTTTATTCACATGGGGTATCAATGGTATTGTTCAATAATTTCCACATTCCATTGGGTCACCTCTCTTTAGAATGGGCACAATGATGGATCTCTTCCAGTCAGTTAGGTAGTTGTCTTCCAAATTTCTTGGCAGAGATAAGTGAGTGTCTCGAGTGCAGCTTCAGCTTGTTGAAAGATTTCAATTTGTATTCCATCAATTCCCAGTGCCTTGTTCTTTGCCAATGACTTCAATGCACATTGGACCTCTTTCTTCATTAAAATATTAGTAATGAAATAGGCTTCGGGGTAAGATAAACATTCCTTGAATTCTGACTTGAATGTAGAGCTGTGAAGTTTGAGTTCAGCTGCAAAATTAGGATAGTCATGGTGTACACATCTCAGAATAAATATGGGAACTGAATGAAACAACATGTAAAGTGTCCACTAAGATCCTCTAGAGGACTTTAGTTACACTTTCACTTTGTTTCTGATATGACCATTCCTAGTCTCTCAACTGGGAGTTTTGGTAGCATAGTAGTTAAGAGCAGGGCTGCTCTCCTTAAGGTTATTGGTGGTGGCTGTGTGCCGTGGAGTCGGTTCCGACTCATAGCGACCCTGTACGGGGTTTCTGAGGCTGTAAATCTTTACGGGAGCAGAACGCCTCATCTTTCTCCAGTGGAACAGCTGGTAGTTTCAAACTGCTGACCTAGTGGTGCACAGCCCGATTCGTAACCACTATGCTACCAGAGCTCCTTGTTTCACAGGAGAAAAATGAGGCTTTTTTCTCCCTCAAAAGATTCACATTCCTGAAAACCCTATTCAGAGTTTCTATGAATCACAACCCACTCCATGGCATATAACCACCAACTGCCATTCTTAACAGTTGGGTTCTAATTTTCTTTTCTCGCCATGCTCCATATAGTTTCCATGATAAGAACCCCTTACTATCTTGCAACCCAGTCTCTCTAAGATCATAACTATTCCTTGCCCCCTCCTAGCTATGTCCCATACAGCTCTGCTTATAATTCCTATGCTAATGCACTGTAGAGTTTAAATGATCTAAGACCTGAACGTGCATTGACTTCAAGCCCCCACACTGCTTACCATACATAAGTCTTCTTCTATAGTTCTAACTTGTTGCTTTATCACCCAGTGCAACTCCCTGTGTTATCAAAATTCTCTCTCTGGGATATGTGCATGAAATTATATTTATTTTCTGCCCTTTGTGTGTTCTACTGCCTTTGACCTCTCCTGACAGACCACTGGAGATCTTTACAGACAACTTTAGGTCAAACTTAATATAATGGGTTGCTTTAGATTATGAGGACAAAAACCCTCTATGGAGAATGACACTTTAGATGTGACCTCACTGATTAGGAGCCTCCCATTAAGCAGAGCATTTCAGAAAAGGGGAAAAGCAAATGCAAAGACCCTGAGGAAGCCCTCACAAATAATATCATTACATGATATGGCAGGAAAAAAAAGACTTTGAAGGAAGTTAAATGATACATGTAAAATAAGTAACAGCCCTAAGAGAAAAAGGACATATTTTGTCCCCCATATTTTCTGCTATATTGTGAAGCAATCTGATTTGTTCAATGTTGATTTCTTGAGTGTGGATATACAAGCTCTCAAAGTCAAGGATTAAAAAGTCAATGGGTGATTTGACTTGGCCTCATTGAAACCTGGAGCAAGTCTGAGCCTCTTTGAATCTCAGTATCTTGAAGTATAACATGGGGGAATGCTATAAACAAAAATGGGAAATACAGAGATTAAGATCTATATTGAATCTGAAAAAGTTTTTGGAACACAAAGCAAATAAGAAATGACTCCACAGAATGCCATAATTCAAATTCTTTGTCCTGAAAAGGTCTCAAGCAACAACTGATTCATCTATACAAGGTATCATTTAAATAGATCTTTTCTAAGGCAAAAGCTCTTCAAAATGTTCCATTATGTGTGGAATTAGAATTTAATTGAGTCTTTTATTATACTATGCTAAGCTTTAGCCCAGATGTTAATTTTTCCCCAATTTTCCCAGAGGTACCTGATGTGTAATTCTGTAAAAGATTCCCTTCTTAGACTAATTGTTTCATTGTCCTGAGGAATTTTAGAGTTGACAAAAACTCCTGGAAATGATTCACACTGAACTTTGCTGTTGTTTTTTGTTTGTTTGTTTGTTCTTAATACAGTGAAATTCATGCTCAGAACAGTGATGTGTCTTATTCTGTAACCAACTATACAAACACTCACTTCCCTTTTTATTTTACTGCAGTTTATCACTCTATTTTGATATTATTTTCCCCATGGAACCATGTATAAAAGTGAAATACAAATGCTTAGAATTTTAGAATATCAGATTTAGAAGGGAAGATAGTAAGAACATTAAAGAAAAAAAAGACAATACACATTTAATGGAGGCCCTCTCATGCTCGCTTTCTCTCAATGGTACACATTTATCAAAAATAGCTTTTGCTATTCCATTAAGAATCAGGAAAAGTATATTTGTTGAAGCAGCCCTTGATTTCATTCTAACTCATGATGATACCATGTGTTCAGAGTAGAACAATTCCACAGGGTTTTCAAGACTGTAACTTTTCAAAAGAAGATCAGTAGCACTTCTTTTTTTCCCTTAACTTTTTATTGTGAATTTGGTGAAAATTAACAAAGTAGACAAGTTCCTATTCAACAATTTATATACATTTTGTTTCATGTCATGGATTGCAATCAATTTTAAATGTTGGCTCAGCTCATTAAAAAAAAAAAAATTATTGTGAATTGAGTGATAGTTTATATGGGAGAACATCGGTTTTACACTCATCCTATCATATTTCATTTCATTGCAATGATTACAATACCTTATGTACATCATCATTCGACAGTATTTTTTTCTATTCTCTTTGGGCTAGAAATACACAAGAACACTCAGGAATATATAATTATTTAAACAAACAAAGGGTACATTCTGCAAGCCTACCTCCTGGCCACCACCACACAGCAATTCTATTTCCGGAGTATAGAGTCTTCAGCTGTTTTATGTCTCCATGTTCTCACAGTAGCAAAAATATGGATACAGCCTAAGAGCCCATCAGTGGAAGAATGGAAAAACAAACTTTGATACATATACACAATGGAATATTATGCTACCTTGAAGAGTAACAAGGAAGCTGCAACCAACCCATTACATAGATGACACAGCTCATTTAAAAACATCAAAATGCGTATCTGGTAATACCACCTCATATCTTACCTAAACAGTCTTTTGATGGACTATGAAGCTGTTTAACTCACTGCAGAGACAGATGCAAGTTTTTAAAACTTGTAATTTTTTCTTGAAGTTGAAAATGTCATCATTGACAACAAATGCCACCTAGTTGTTTTCTTAGAAGAGATAGGTAGATTTTGTTTTGCTGCTGTTATTGTTGTTTTACTATTTTTTAAATGTCAGACAAATATTTAAATCTGTATAATCAAAGTTCCTGATAGCCATCATTGCTAGTGTGGCATCACAGGAGGAGGGGCTGCCAAGTCAGTGGTTGTCATTTGGGTTGGTGACACCCAGCACCCAGTATAGTAAATCATAACAACTACAGCATATGCCAGACAGAGTGGAGGTGAATGAGTCATGGTGTCTACCACTGGGTGGAAAGGAGAGTCTGTGCCTTAGACAATGGAATAGGAAGAGCTGTGGGAAGCCATTGCTGAGAAAGGAAGATAGGGGCTACACACAGCAGTACTTGATCATGAGTGGGGGTGGGGCAGGACAGGGCCACTCTACTCACTAGGTGATGACATCAAAATGTACCACACCAGATAATACCACTTAGGTTCGAACCACTGACCTTTCAGGTTAGCTGCTGTATATGTTAACCTGGTGTGCCACCAGGATTCTCATACTCAAACCAAACCCAACCTACTGATGGGATGTCAATTTCAACTCATAGACTCTATAATGTTGCTGTTGGTGTTAAGTGCCTTGAAGCCAGTTCTGACTCCTAGTGACCCTGTATAGGGTTTCCAAGGAGTGGCTGGTAAGCTTGAACTACCAACCTTGAAGCTCAAACTGACTTTGCAGTCTAGCACTTTAACCCATAGTGCCATACCAAGACTCCAGAGTCTCTATAAGGTAAAGTAAAACTGATCCATGGAGTTTCTGAGACCATAAATCTTTACAGATGTAGTTAGCCTCATTTTGCTTCCACTTTGTGGTTTGTAAGTTGGAACCAATGACCTTATTGTAGCAGCCCAAGGCTTACCCCACTACCACCAAGTCTTCTTAAAGACTCTATACTGTTTTTGTTACTAAGTGTTTTTGAGTCAGCTCAACTCATAGCAACCCTGCTTAGGGGGTTCCAAGAATGGCTGGTAACTTTGAACTACCGACCTTATGGTTCAAACAAACCTTCCAGTCCAATGCACTGTCCTGCAGTGTCCCACTAGGATTCCAGAAGTATTGATTATTGATATTGTTAAGTGCCATCAAATTGGTTCTGATTCACAGAGACCTTGAATAGGGTTTTTGAGGAGCTGCTGGTGAGCTTGAACTGCTGACCTTGTGCTTCAAACTGACTTTGCAGTCCAGAGCATTAATCCTCAGTACCTCATAAGGACTTCAGAAGTATCTATGTTGTTGTTGTTAAGTGCCATTGAGTTGGTTTTGACTTACAACCACCCTATATATAGGGTTTCCAAGGAGCAGCTGGTGGATTTGAACTGCTGACTTTGTGGTTCGCAGTCCTTTGCCAATACTACAGTGCCATACCAGAAAGTCCTATTGTTGTTGTTGTTGTTGTTGTCAGGTGCCATTGAGTTAGAACTGACTCATAGCGACCCCATGCACAGCAGAACGAAACAATGTCTGGTCCTGGGCCACCCTCACTACGGCCGTCACACTTGAGTCCATCAATGATGCCACCTGGCTGATCCATCTCATTGGGGGTCTTCCTCTTTTTCTCTGACCCTCCAACTTACCCAGCATGACATCCTTCTCCAGCAAATGTTCTCTCTGGACAATGTGTCCAAAGTATGAGAGACGAAGCCTAGCCATCTTGGCCTCCAAGGAGCACTCTGGCTGCACTTCTTCCAAAACAGATCTATTGGTTCTTTTGGCAGTCCATGACAC
>NW_006408575.1:8669786-8676991 GCF_000296735.1 Chrysochloris asiatica | reverse complement strand
TTTGATTTGTGGCCCATAAGCAAATGAAGGTTCTGTGAGCATTTCTCCCCTGAGCTTAACTCTATTCACGTCATCGTGGTCATCTTGGTCAACTCTACTTTGAGGAGGCATTTTTATCCCCAGTCGCATACTGAGTGCCTTCCCACCTTCCGGTCCTGTATCTGACAGTGTTTCTCTGCTATTCATAGAGTTATCAGTGACTAGCGATTCAGAAGTAGTTTGTCACTCTTTCTTCCTAGTCTGTCTTTGTTTGGAAGCTTATCTGAAACCTGTCCACCATGGGTGACAGAGGTATTTAAAATACCGGTGGCAGAGCTCTCAGAATCACAGCAATTCAAACCACCACAGCACGACAGACAGACGAGTGGCAGTTGTGTGGTTGCTGTTAAATAGGAATCTCCTTGTGTTAGGGCCCTTAAGTCCTGTGCAAGGGCGGGATTTCAGTCCTCGTATGTCAATCAAGAGGCGGAAGCGCAGCAGGGGCAACTGGGTTGTAGTGAGATGCTTTGGGCTGTGCTTGTGGGTCTCTAAGTTGGTCGACCCCGCCTCAATGCCAGGATCCATCTGTCAGTCTAGGACGGTGCTCTCGTGTCCAGGGTAACTATGACAGCCTGGCAGGCCCCTGAATTCTCTTCCCACTAGGCAGCGTCTCCCCATCGACCTGGTCTCCAGATACCTCTCACCCCGCCGCTCCGTGGTCTGGGTTTCATTTAACACCTCCACCAGGTCTGCGCAGTTCTCGCACATCATTTAGCTGCCGCCCTCCATGACACGTTGTAGAACAGAAAGTCCTATAAGTACATGTAAATACAATTGTGTGGGTGCAAACACATGTGCTCATTTAATTCACAACTATGGATATTCCTTGTTGTTGTTGTTAAGTGCCGTCAATCGATTCCGACTCATAGTAACCATGTATAGAATTTCTGAGGAACAGCTGGTAAGCTTGAACCACCGACCTTGCAGTTCAAACGTCTTTGCAATCTGGCTCCTTAGACATAACCAAATGTATTCCAAGATTGGTTTTCTGGGTTTGAAAGCATAGTATCATACACTTATTGGAAAACTTAATCAATTGGTGTAACATAGCTAACAAAATTCATGATATACATCCTAGTGAAGTGGTTAACATCCAGATAGTTAAAAATTTGTGAGCGGACACAATTACTAGTCTCTACCCTGGTGTGGTGATGTCGGTTAATGCACCAGACTGCAAAGCCGTTTGAACTGCAATGTCGGCAGTTCAAGCTCACCAGTTGCTCCTTGGAAACCGTATACAGGGTCACTATGGGTCGGAACCAACTCGGCGGCACATAACAACAACAACAACAGCAACTCATCACTAGTAAACCATTAAGCCAGTAAGCAAAGATTCGGAAAAAAAACAAGTCTGTACAAGTCATGACTTCATCTATCCAGATAAAAAGAAGTAGATAGTATTGGATACCACTAATCATCTGTTTGTTTGATATGGTGGCTTGCATGTTTCTGTGATGCTCAAAGCTATGCTACTGATATTTTAATACTAGTATGGTCACCAATGGTGGACAGATTTCACCAAAGCTTGAAGACTAAGACAAACTAGGAAGAAATGTTTAACCAGTGTAAACATTATGAACAGCAGTGGAACATTTTCAGATATTGTCCCAGAAAATAAAATAATATAAATAGCACCAGAATACTGTCTGATATAAAGTCAGAAGATAAGCCCCTCAGGTTGGAATTCACCACAAATGAGACTGAAGTAGAGCTGCCTCTTCAAAGTAGAGTTGACCATATTGACAAAAATAGAGTAAAGCTTTCAAGACCTTCATTAGCTGAAGGAGCATAAATTAAAATGAGGAGAAACCATTCCAAACATCCATTAATAATCAGAACATAGAAGTATGAAGTATAAGTTTAGGAAAACTGGAAGATGACAAAAATTAAATATGATGCAATAGATTGATATCCTAGGAAATAGTGAGCTGAAATGTACTGGAATTGGCCATTTTGAATCTGAAAATCATATGGTTTACTACACTGGCACTACAAATTAAAAGAGGAATGGCATAGAATTAATGACCAAAAAAGAACATTTCAATATTGTCTATGATAGAATAATATCCATATGCCAATTCCTTTAGAAGACCAGTTATTATCACTATTATTCAAATTTAAGGACCAAATGCTAAAGGCAATGATGACAAATTCGAAGAATTCTGCCAACTTCTTCAGTTTGAAATTGATCAAACATGTAATCAAGATGTATTGATAGTTATTGGTGAATGTAATGTGAAGGTTAGAAACAAAGAGGAAAGATACATTGAAAATATGTTCTTGGTCATAGAAATGATGCTGGAGATTGCATGATTTAATTTTGCAAAACCTATGACTTATTCATTGCAAATACTTTCTAAAACAACATGAAAGCTGTTATACACATGTACCCTACTAGGTGGAATACTCAGGAATTTAATTGACTGCATCTGTGGGAAGAGACAGTAGAAATGCTCAACCAAAACAAGATGAGGGGAAGACTATGGAACACACCCTCAATTGCTCACATGCAAGTTCATGACAAAGTTAAAGAAAATTGTAGCAAGTACACAAGAGCCCAAATATGACCTTGAAGATATCCCATCTGAATTTAGATAGCACTGAAAGAACAGACTTGATGTATTAGAAACTAATGACCAAAAACCAGAAGAGATATGGGATGATATGAAGAACATCATACATGAAGAAAGCAAAAGGTGATTTAAAAAGCAGGAAAGAAAGAAAATACCAAGATAGATGTCAGAAGAGACTCAGAAACTTGATTTCCAGTGTAGAGATGCTAATGCAAATTATAGGAATTTAAAAGCAAAAGAGTTGAAAATTTCAAAGGGCAGCTCAAGAAGACTAGGTCAAGTATCATAAGAAAATGTGAAAATACCTGAAATTAGAAAAACAAAAGCGTTTATCACACTCAAAGACTTGAAGAAAAAATTCAAGTCTTGACTTGAAACATTGAAGGATCATAAGAGCAAAATATTCAATAAGGCAGAAAGCATCAACATAAGACGAAGTTACACACAGAATCAATGTATCAACAAGAAACCATTGAGAATAAATGGTATTGAAGGAAAAAATCCAAACTGCACTTACAGCATTGAATAAAAACAAGGCTCTAGGAATTGACAGAATACAAATTGAAAGCTTTCAGCAAACTGATGTAGCACTGGAAGTGCTAAATCATCCATACTAACAAATTTGGAAGACACCTATCTGGCCAATTGATATTTTTCTCCATTACAAAGAGAGGTGATGCACTGGAATCTGGAAATTATCAACAATATCATTAATAATGTTTAAACTGCTGCAATGGTATGTTGATGGAGAATTGCTAGAAACTCAAACTGGATTACAATGAGGATATGGAATGAGGGTTTATCATTGCTGACATCAGATGGATCTTTGTTGAAAACAGAAAATAAAAAAGATGTTTCTTTGTGTTTTATTTACTATGCAAAGACTTTTGACTGTGTGGATCATGACAACCTATGGATAATATGCGAAAATGGGTATTCCAGATCACTTAATTGTGCTCATAAGGAACCTGTACATAGACCAAAAGACAGTTCTTTGAATAGAACAAGAGGGTACTGAATGATTTAAAATTAGAAAAGGTATATGCCAGGGCTTTATCTTTTCATTCTAGTTATTCAATCTGTATGATGAGCAAATAATCAGAGAAGCTATATTACGTAAAGAAGACCATTCCATCAAAGATTGGAAGAAGACTCATTAAAAACCTCTAATATGCAGATGTTACAACTTTAGTTGCTGAAATTTAAGAGGACTTAACATACTGATGCTAAGGAGCTCTGGTGCATAGTGGTTACGAAGCAGGCTGCGAACCACAAGGTCAGCAGTTCGAAACTACCAGCTGCTCCACAGGAGAAAGATTAGGCTTTCTGCTCCCGTAAAGATTTACAGCCTTGGAAACCCTGTACCGGGTCGCTATGGGTCGGAACCGACTCCACGGCACTTAACAACAACAACAACATACTGATGAAGATCTAAGACCACAGCCTTCAGTATGCATTGCACCTTAGTGTAAAGAACACATACATTCTTACAACTAGACAAATAATTAACATCATGATTTACAGCCTCAGAAACCCTGTATAGGGTCGCTATGAGTCGAAACCGACTCCACAGCACACAACAACAACAAATGGAGAAAAGATTGAGTTAACTAAAAATTTATTTTGCTTGGGTCCACAATCAATACTCTTGGAAGAAACAGTCAGGAAATCAAATGATATATTACTGTGTCAGCTGCACAAGACCTCTTTAAGGTGTTCAACAATAAAGTTATTTTTTAGGACAAAGGTGCACCTGAACTAAGTCATGGTATTTTCAATTGCTTTCTGTGCATGTGAATAGTGAGTAATAAATAAGGAAGACTGTAGAAGAATTGATGCATATGATTTATGGTGTTGGAGAAAAACCCACAGACTACCAGAAGTACAAACAAATCTTTGTTGGAAAAAATGCAGTCAGAATGCTCCTTAGAAATCAGGACAGCAAGATTTCATCACTCACATTTTGGTCATATTATCAGAAAGAACCAGTTTGTAGAAAACGGTATTATGCTTGGTAAAGTGTAGGGTCAACAATAAAGAGAAAGACCCTAGAGAGAAGGATTGATACTTTGGCAGCAGCAATGGGTCTAAGCATAACAACATTTGTGAGTATGATGCAGGACAGGAAAAGTTTTGTTCTGTTGTGTATAGTGCCTCTATGAATCAAAAGTGACTTGATGGCATCTAACTACAATAACAACACCACTGACTGTTCTGACCAGGATCACAATAGATGGTTGGGGATAGAATAGAAGAATAATGTATATGACACAAATTAAAAAAGAATACACAAAACTGAAACAGTTGAGAACAGAGGACTCCCAGAAATTATCTCCCAGAGATACTCCAGAAACCAAAGACTGAGTTTATCCACTGAGGTCTCCTTTTTTCAAAATAGTTGTATATAAAATAAAGGATAAAATCCATAAGGTCAATTATTTGCTTAAAAAACATCTGCAGGAGATGAAAGGGTCATTAATTACACAAACACAATGATTACAAGTTAAGGAGGAAGGAAACTGAACTACTGGAAATGGAACAAATAGAAAATAATTAAAGGTAATGCTAGAACATTAGGATAATGTAACTAATTTCACTGAAAAGTTTGTGCAGTCAATGTCAAATGGGAACCTAAGGTGCTGTCTAAATGTTTGTTCACCATACAATCAACAAACATTGTTTTAAGTCAAGGAATGAAGTCACTGGCAAGTAATATTGAGAGATATTACACCCAAGACTTTCTGCAGGTTTCTCATTTTGTTATTGATGCTACCTGTTTTCTACTAAAAAATGAAGGCAACCAGAGGATTTGGGCACACCGTTTTTTGTTTTTTTTTGTTTTTTTTGGTGTGGTTTTTTTTAAGTTTTTATTGTGAATTATGTGATAGTTTCAATGGGAGAACACCTACTTTACATTCATCCTATCATGTTTCATTTCATTACAATGATTACAATCCTCTCCATCCACCACCAAACAAACAAAGGGGGTACACCCTGCAAATCGGCCTCCTGGCCCACAGCACACAGCCCCTCTCCCTCTCTGGGTCTAGAGTCCCCAGCTGCTCCATCTCTCCATGTCATCATCTCTGCTTCCATTTCTGGCATCACTGCTTCTTTTGATAGGGTCCTGCACTCTGCTTATCTCACTTGATGGTCCCAGGGACCTCCGCTCCGGGACTGCAAATTCAACCAGTCCCCTCCTGTTGTTATAAATTATCTACCTTTACATTTCTGACCCTCACAGTCAATCCTCATAGCAAATATTCACTATTGTACCACAAGAGTCCTATCCCTATCTCCTTTCATCAGTCCCATCCCAACAGATTGGAAACCACTCATTGGAGATTTTCACCTTTCCCCATACCCTCTGGAACTAGGCTTCTTCTTGAAAGCTTGTAAGCCAATCACTTCTTGCCTTTTGTAGCCCCCCCCCCAACTTGTAGCCAATGGCTAAGTTGCCCATACCTGTCAACCCTATGTACCAAGGGGGTAGGAGTGATCCTCGCTGGAAATATTTGTTCCCTCTTTTGATCTACTACATCCATAAGTATAGGTCAAGTTCATCCAATTGTACCAGATTACTCTTTTTTTCCTCTTCTTTCTTCTTCTAGTTGAGTTCTGATCATCCAGCCATTGACGTCAGGTCAAGTGGTTACTATCTGCAAGTATGGATGTTCTTATACATCTCGCCTCACTTCGTATCAGCTGGATGCTTCACTCTCTGCTCTAGTTGTCTGTGGCTATGTCACTGTTACTGGGACCAGGAGTCCCCGGGCCTTGCCATACTGCTGGCCAACCAGGTCTCAATCCAGGTTCACAGGACTCTATTGAACAAGGTCGGACTTAGTTCACAACTTCATTGCTGTTTTTCCCTCACTTCCCCTTATCAGTGACCAAAATGGTCCCCAGCCAGACCACATGCCTGCTCATGTATTCCCCTTGTCTTAGTCTTGGAAGGGGCTTTGCTCTGAAGGAACCTGACCACTTGCCTTGTGTCTCCTGGGTGAACAGTTTGCTTGTTCTTACAGTAGTCAATCAGACTGCCATTATTGTTTTTTATTTTTCCTGCCAGTCTTTCTATCAAGAAGTATCTTCTGTTCTTGTAGCCACTCCAGGATGATCTACTTGTCCTTTCAAGTGGAAATTTCCCACCTCAGAAGATTCTAGATTGGCTTCAGGATTCCACCTGTGGTCTTATGCAATGCAAAGGCTCTGCAGGAAATCTCTTTTACTGGGCACATTATAGCCCCCTTTAAGGTATTTCAATCAGTTATAAGCTGAGATGGACTTACAAGCTTTCTATGGAATGTTTCTGGCTATTCCTTTCTCTTCCCCTCAGGTGTCTGTTTTATAATGGTAGACATGGGAAACTAAGATTCAAAAGACAGCCAAGCATCTTAACAATATTTCCCCTCTTTTACCCATTCAAACCATGCCTCAATCCCTGTATCCCAGAGGCTTGTTGTTCCAAGGTTGTGCAAACATCATCAATTACGTCTGACTCACTTAGCCCGAACAGACCTGCCTATCTGTTCTCCCATCCTCCTTGTATTTCCATTCCCCTCCCCCTTCTTGTCTATTGCCCCACCCCCA
>NW_006408575.1:8669143-8669686 GCF_000296735.1 Chrysochloris asiatica | reverse complement strand
TTAATAAGTCTTCCTCCAATCCTGACTTCACATTTTCCTTCATAGACCCAGCTTCCCGTATTATTTGCTCAGCATACATATTGAACAAGAATGGTGAAAGAACACAACCCTGTCGTACATCTTTTCCAATTTTAAAACATTCAGTGTTCCCATGCTCTGTTCAAACAACTCCTCCTTGGTCCAGGTACACATTCCTCATGAGCAAAATTAAGTGTTCAGGAATACTCATACCTCACAATATTGTCCATAGCTTGTCATGATCCACACGATTGAAAGCACAGGTAAACATCTTTCTGATGTTCTCTGCTTTCAGCCAAGATCTATCGGACATCAGCAATGATATCCCTCATTCCACAACCTCTTCTGAATCCAGCTTGAACTCCTGGAACTGCTCTGTCAATGTATGCTTGTAGCCATTTCTGTATTACCTTAAGCATAACATTACTCACATGGGATATCAAATAGATTGTCCACATTCCGTTGAGTCACCTCTCTTTGGAATGGGCACAAATATGGATCTCTTCCAATCAGTCGGCCAGATAG
>NW_006408575.1:8659211-8660259 GCF_000296735.1 Chrysochloris asiatica | reverse complement strand
CCGCCCCGTCCCTTACTTCATCCCATACATCCTGGTGATCAGAAAATGCATATATATTTTTTCCCTTTTAGGGTGGGTTCTTTTTCTTAATATTTTACAGTAATGGTGGTCCTATGCAGTTTGAGACTAACTAATTTCACTCAGCATAATGTCCTCAAGGCTCATCCATGTTATGTGGTGGTTTACAGCTTCCTTGTTTTTCTTTAAGGTAGCATAATATTCCATTGTGTGTGTGTACCACAGTTTGTTTATCTATTCTTCCATTTATGGGCACTTAGGCTATCTCCATCATTTTGCTATTTTAAATAATGCTGCTATGAACATTGGTGTGCATATATCTACTTGTGTTATGGCTCATATTTCTTGTGGGAAAATGCCAAGTAGAGAAATTCCTGAATCATAGGGCATTTCTATTCCCAACCTTCTGAAGAAGTGCCATATTGCTTTCCAGATCCCACCAACAATGTAGGAGGGTCCCAGACTCTCCACATCCTCACCAACATTTATTGTTCTCTACTTTTTTGATCTTTGCTGTTTTTGCTGGTGTGAGATGATATCTCATTTTTGTTTTGATTTGCATCTCTCTAATGACTAGTGATCATGAACATTTCTTCATATGTTAGTTGAGTGCCCAGATCTCCTCCTTGGTGAAGTATCTGTTCATGTCCTATGCCTATTTTTTAATTGGGTTATTTGTCTTTTTCTTGTAGAGGTGTTGTAGTTTCCTATATATTTTAGATATTATTCCCTTGAATAATGTGTCATTGCACACTGTTTTTTAAAAGAAATTATGTTCAGTGTTGGTGAAAACATACTAAGGAAAACATGCACCCATTAAATACTTTCTACAGATCAGTTCAGTGACATAGCCTACATATTTCACTTTGTATTCATGATCTCACTGTTTATACACAAATTACTTCATCACTTTAACTTGTCCTAGTCTTCTCTAGAACTTCGGCTCGAGAACTTCGAGCCGCAGTGAGACGTGTAGTGTGGAGCTCCAACAACAACACGGAATATTGGGCCACAAGGCTGTTTAACTGCA
>NW_006408575.1:8639608-8655436 GCF_000296735.1 Chrysochloris asiatica | reverse complement strand
GGTGAGGTTGGCCCAGGATCGAACATTGTTTCGTTCTGCTGTGCATGGAGTCGCTATGAGTCGGTTCCGACTCGATGGCACCTGACAACAACAACAACAGTCTTCTCTTCTATACTGTCTATTTATTGTTGTCAATTTGGTCGCATACATAAGCTTCTACAAGAGGGCAATACTCCAGATACATGCTTACTAATTGAACTAAACTATTATCTAGTGTAAAGATGACTTCAGGATTCAGAAACACGTGGTGTAAAACATAGCCAGAATGAGTATCTTACTCAGATCCCAAGACTGAAATAGAAAATATGTGTTCATTCAATGCAAAAAAGGAGACTCAAAATTCATATGCTGAAAACACTTTCTTCCCTGATCAGAATGGTTGGCTATGATTATTAACTCCAGGCTTGTGCACATTCTTTTTCTTAAACTAGAATAAACTCTCTCCTGTCTGTGTCATAGTTAAGCCCTTTTCACTGCTCAGCTTAGATACCCTGTTCTCCAGGAAACATTTCCTCATCCACCTGGCTGCTATGAGTGATACTTCTGTGCTTTCCCACAGTACTCTGCAACTATTCTCTTCCAGACAAAATTCTCATTTTGTATCTACTTCCCTGTGTCTAATAGTCGATTGCCAACAGTTTATGGGCAGAATCTGGCTTTGTTTCACTGTTTGAGTCCCAGTAGCTGGCTCACATATGAGTTAAAAGGTAAAGGTGATGAAAGGATAAAACCAAAAAGGCAGGCAGGTACTGTATGGGAACAATTCTGTCCTGGTGTACTCCAGAGCCCTAGTTTCCAAATGACCCTACTACCCATGCCTCCCTACAGAAGGAAGAACAATCATCAGGGACCTAAGTGTAAATCTTTATCACTAAGAGAAAAATGTTGGACCTTTTTCTCTGTTTTCAGTGTATGTCATGCCTGCTTTCAGAATATTTCTGAAGACAGATAAGGTATACTTACATCTTCTTCTGTGATGAGGTCAAGAATCCTTATACACTCTCACTTGCCTGCATCAGACATGCTTATCACAGTTTATGATCTCCTCTTGCAGCATACATCCTGTAATTTTTTTTTTGTTTACTTGTTGCTTCTACCTACTGGGGAGAAGAGTCATGCTCTGATTTGTCCTTTTAATCCTTGTCTACCACAGCATATGGCACATAACAGGTTTTCTTAAAGTTGCTTTGAGTTGAATTAGCAGATCTGGCTGGCAGATGAGGTAGTGGCAAGGTGAGAATCTATACTCAAGGTTGCAGAGTCTATATAACCAGAACAGGCACTGCCAGGATTGAGGCATTTCACCAATAAGCCAGCATCATAGAGGGTCTCCTGCTAAGTAGAGCAAAGGCAGTTCAGACTGTGCCACATCACCAAACCATTTTTAAGCTATCATTTACTAAGTACTTCCTATATGTCAGGAAATATAACAGAGGTTTAGTTAAATTAGGTATTTATCTGCAGTATCCAAAGGATATAACTGAGGATCTGAAATGTCCCTAAGGTAACACCACTAGCTAAGCTGTAGAGCAGATCTTCAGACCCTTCTTTGTCCATCTCCATACACCCTTACTTGTACCTTTATCATAATTCCTCCTCACCTTCCTACCAGTACTATGTGGCACAATGTGTGTTACTCCTGAACATGTCAGAAGGCCATGTGGAATATAGAAGGCTACTAGGTGGAACCACCTTCTGTAGCATTAGGGAATCACAGCCCAAGATCATGTTTGTTGTTGTGTACAGTCAAGTTGGTTTGAATTCATAGTAACCCTGTATAGGGTTTCTGAAGATCATCTGGTGGTTTTGATCCATCAACCTTGTGGTTAGTTGTCCAGTGTTTATACAGTTCCACACCAGGACTCATCATTAGCTGTCTCATATTTGTTAAATCTGCTAGGCCCTGATGGATCACATATTTCTCTCCCTTTGGATTCTAGTTCTCAGGAATATTTTCTCTCAAATGGGGAGGAAATAAACAGGAAGTGAACAAGATCCAACTATACCTTGGGCCCCATTTAGTTTCTTAATTATTAACAGATTAAAGAAGGAAAAAATGAAATTCAGGTTACATTACATACATACTGAGATTGTTTTTGTTGTTAAGTGCCCTTGAATCGGTTCCGATCCATAGTGATGCCTATAGGGCTTCCGAGGAGCAGCTAGTGAGCTTGAACTACCAACCTTGTGGTTCAAAGCAATTTTACAGTCCAGCGTATTGACCCACAACGCCTCACCAGGACTCCATATACCGAGATAGCTTTATTAAATATTATTTAAAATGCAATATAATCTCAATTTTGTTAGAATACACACACAACAACAACAACATAAAATCCCTAGAGGGAAATGCACAGAAGTTCACTAGATATAGCAATAGAATAATATTTATTTTTCATCTTTAAATTTTCCTATTCTTTATTCATTTTCTACAATGAGCATTTGTCATAGATTGAATTGTGCACCCTCAAAGAATTTTCTAACCCTTAAACCTGTGGTTAAAGTCCTGGTATGGCATTGTGGGTTGCTGTGCTATACTGCAAAGTTGCTTTGAACCACAAGATCAGCGGTTCAAGCTCACCAACTGTTCTTTGGAAACACTATACAGGGTTTCTATGAGTTGGAATTGACTCTAAGGCACATAACAAACACAACAATACCTGTGATTATAATTGTATTAAAGATTTTGTTGTTGTTCTTATGAAAATGAAGCAGTATTAGTGTAGGGTTGCCTTAAATAATTCTCTTTTGAGATATGAATGAGCAGATTTAAGCAAGTAAGCAAGAAACACAAATGGAGGAAGACAGATGTCATGCCACATGAAGATTACCAAGATTGCAAGGAATTTGTTGTTGTTAGGTGCCATCGAGTCAGTACCAACTCATAGCGACCTTATGCACAGCAGAACGAAACACTGCCCAATCCTGGGCCAACCTCACTACTGTTGCCACGCTTGAGTACATCGATGCTGCCACTTGGCCAATCCATCCGGCTTGTGCTCTTCCTCTTTTTCTCTGACCCTCCACCTTACCAAACATGATATCCTTCTCCAGCAACTGGTCCCTCCTGACCATATGTCCAAAACATGAGAGCCGAACTTTGGCCATCTTTGCCTCCAAGGAGCACTCAGGCTGCACTTCTTTCAACACAGATCTGTTAGTTCTATGGGCATCCCATGGTGCATTTAATATTCTCCTCCAACACCATAACTCAAAAGCATCAATTCTTCTATGGTCTTCCTTATTCACTGTCCAGTTTTCATATGCATGTGAGATTATTGAAAATGTCATGGCTTGGGTCAGGTGCACCTTAGTCCTCAAGCTGACATGTTTGTTCTTCAACATTTTCAAACAGTCTTGTGCAGAAGATTTGCCTAATGCAATAAGTCATTTGATTTCTTGACTGCTGCTTCCATGAGTGTTGACAGTTGATCCAAGAAGAATGAAGTCCTTGACAACCTCAATCTTTTCTCCATTGATAAGAATGTTGTTTATTGGTCCAGTGGTAAGGATTTTTGTTTTCTTTACATTGAGATGCAATCCATACCAAAGGCTGTGCTCTTTGATGTACATCAGTAAGTATTTTAAGTCCTCTTCACTTTTAGCAAGCAAGGTTGTATCATCTGCATATCGCAGGTTGTTAATGAGTCTTCCTCCAATCCTGATGCCATGGTTTTCTTCATATAACCCAACTTCTCAGATTATTTGCTCAGCATACAGGTTGAATAAGTATGGTGAAAAAATACAACCTTGTCAAGGAATTGAAGCTGAAAAAAGATAAGGACATTTCCCCTATAGCCACGACAGAGAGAAAACTCTGAATGCTGATGTCTAGCCTCCTGAACTGTCAGAAAATACAATTTGGCTTGTTAAGGACACCCGCTTGTGATATTTCTATTATAGTAGCATTAAATAACCAAGGTAGTATAATACTTTGATAATCAAGAAAATTAAAACATTAACTATTACATTAAAAATGTACTAAAAATCAAAAAAAGCTGGATTTATGTTCAGATCTGTTTTAAAACAGTAATGAAATCTGAAACATTTCATTTAATTTCTATAAAATGGGAGTGATGATGATTCACTGCTTCAAAAGCATAGCTATAAGGATTGGAGGGGTACTATACATTGAAGTAGGTTTTTTTTTTTTTATGTTTTATTGTGAATTATGTGATATTTTACATGGTAGAACATTAGCGTTACATTCGTTCTATCATATATCATTATACTGCTACATTTACAATCCCCTCAATGTATCATAAACCAACCAAATGGTACACCCCACAATCATACCCACTGGTCATCAGCACACAGCCCCTCTCCCTTTCTGGGTCTAGAGTTCCCAGCCACTCCATTTCTCCACATAATCTTTTCTGCCTCCATCTCTGGTGTCACTGTTTCTCTGGGCAGGGTCCCGCACTCCACTCTTCTCCATTGATGTTCCGAGAGCCCTTTGCTCCTGGCCTGCAAAGTCAACCACTCACCACCTTTTGCTACAAAATGTCTACCTTTACTTTCCCAACCCTCACTGTCAGTCCTGGTAGTTATTATTTAATATTGTACTACATGAATGCTAGCCCCATCTCCTTTTGTCAGTCCCACCCAGACAGATTGGACACTACTCAGTGGAGATTTTACCTTCCTCTGTGCCCTCTGGATCTAGGCTCCCTCTAGAAAGCTTGTAAGCCAGTCACTTCTTGCCTTTGTAGTCCCCTCCCCCATTTTGGGTAGCCAATGTCCAAGTTGCCCATCCCTGTCTACCCTGTGTACTGAGGGGATGAGAATGATCCTCGCTGTAAATATTTGTTCTCTCTTTTGAGCTACTGAATCCATAGGTGTAGGTCAAGTTCATCAAATTATATCAGATTACTCTTTTTTTTTCCCCCCCTTTCCTTTCTTCTTCTAGTTGAACTTTGATCATCCAGCCATTGAAACCAGGTCAAGTGGGGATTATCTGTAAGTGTGGGTGTTCTTGTGCATATGCCCTCTTTTCTTATCAGTTGGACACTTCACTCTTCACTCTAGTCCTCTGTGGCTATATCACTGACTCTGGGCCCAAGAGTCCCCAGGTCTTGCCAAACTGCTGGCCTATCAGGTCTTCACCTGGGTTCACAGGAGTGTATCGAACATGGTTGGACTTAGTTCAGATTCATTGCTGTTTTTCCCGCACTTCCCCTTATCGTGACAAATGTGGTCATCAGTCGGAGCACATGTCTGCTCTTGTATTCCCATTGAGTCTCATATTTGGAAGGGGGTTTGCCCTGAGGGGACTAAACCGCTTGCCTTGATATCTCCTGGGAGAACAACTTGCTTGTTTTTGTAGTATTCAGTTGGACTGCTTTATTGTTTTGTATTTTTCCTGTTGTTGTTTTTTTTTCAAGAAGAATATTCTGTTCTTCTAGCCACTCTAGGCTGGTCTGCTTGTCCTTTCCAGTGGAAATTTTCCACCTCAGAAGATTCTGGATGGGGTTCAGGATCCCACCTATGGTCTTATGTAAGTCAGAGGCTTACAGGAAGCCTCCTTCCCTAGACACTTTATGGTCCCATTTTAGGTATTCCAATCTCTTATCTTAGTAGTATTGAGTGATTTGTCTTCCAGCTCACTAGTTCTGCCTTCCATCTCTTCTATACTACTCCTTTGGCCTTTCACTGTACTGTCTTTTGCTTTTATTCTATTATTGATCATTTGCACCTATTTGTATACATTTTAATTTTTTCCAATGCTGAATCTATCTTATTTGATTGTTCCTGTAGAGCTTTCTTGACTTTTTCCTTATTTTTCTCAACTCCATTGTAAAGTGTTTTGACATTTTTTATAATAATTTTTCTCAGTTCCTTCTCAGGCATTTCCAAGGCCTGCCCTCCTTCCAGAATGGAGTCAAGGTCTGCTTCTAAGTCTTTTGTCTCAGATATTTTATCTTTTTTCTGGACATGTGTTGATATGGTCATCTGCTTTTGCTTCTTGTATGTGTTTAGTGTTTAGCTGTGGCCTTAATACTTAATTGAGTGTGTGTTTTGGCATTTTTTATGCTTTCTGATTGCCTCCAGGTAGATGTGATCAGAAGGTGGGCTTCCTGTTTCGCTCTTCTTATTGCTTAACTCAGAGTAACTTTCACAGGTATTGTCTACCTCCCTGGTATATGGCAGTTGGTATTTTTTCTTGCCTGGATTTTGGTGTTTTATAGAGTGTGATTGTAGCTTGACTTTATGGCAGCAGTTTCTGTCTCTTCTCGGGTACTATAGGGAGAGAATGAGTCACCTAAAGGTAAAAGGGGGAATATAAAACCACAGAATAGCAACAGCAAAAAAAAAGGAAAACAAAAAACCCACCCAAACAACAACAGCAACAAAAACTAGATTAGATACTGTTGTCTATAATCATAGAAAGGGGAGAGGAGGGAGGGAAGAATAAGAAAAAAAATCTGTAGCCTAATATGAGTATGATTTTAATGCCCTCTTTCCACTTCTTGCCTTCAAGGACACCTGATAAATTTCAAGATACCACTGTTGGTTGTTATGCTATAACTTAGGAATTAATTTTCAACCCGTTTTGTTTTTAAACTCTCTTTTCCTCTCTACACCTCTTATTTGGCATTTTCCCTATTAAAAAACAAGTTCAGGGCCATCTCTTGGGCTTCTGGTCTCTTTAAATGCTGAAAGTATCTGTGCACATGTGTGGCAGAAGAACATGTGTCTACTTACTCAGGCATCCCCCTCTCGTCACCAGAATTGAGGTGAGCAAACAGTGGGAATGACAATGAACAGGTACAAAGAACAAAACATCAGACCAAAGTAAACCCGATAAAGTGTATTTTCCACCTTTGCTCTTAGATTACCATGACATTATTCTCTGGTGGGTCTGCTCCCCTGCTTGGTCTTGCCATTTGGTCTCACCCAAGCTGTCAGCTCTGGGCCACTGAGCATGGCAGATTCGAAAGTACAAGATTTCTTACTTCTGCTACAAGTTCTACTAGCTATAGCCTTCAAACTTTGAAAAAATATTCCTACCTATATGTTTCAGTTTTGGAGCTCTTCTCCTGGTATTTTGTGGTATTGCTGATGGAGAGCTTCATTGCACTTCTGCTGTCTCCACCATTAAGGCCCACCTCCCCTGAAGTAGTTTTTAAGCTACACAGAAACCTGTGACAGCACAGTTGTTATGTAATGCATTACATAGCGAGCAAGAATAGTTTTGGATGTCTGCCTTCCATTGACTCTAGTAGTGAACTGAACAATTGTCTTCCTACAATAAATCAGTACTTGACATCAAAATTTGAAAATGATAAGGCTACTTCTGGGAGGTTTCACAATCCTTTAATTGCCCTAGATGTTTATTATCAGATGGGTGTTCCCAGAGATACTAGTGGGTTTAATTATTATTAAGAGAAGGATAGGAGAGAGAAAAGATAATATACTTAGTTAAAACATTTTACTCTACACCCCAGATAAAAACTATAAAGTCAGAGAATTAAATTAGAGAGGTAGACTGGCCCCAAATAGAAAAATTGGTCTCAAAATGTATTTTGCTATAGTTTTATTTTGATTGAAAATATATTTTCTGAATCATTAAATTTACAGCTATTTAGGAAGTATAATGGAGGCTAAAAGAAACCAAATGCAAAAATCTGGGGTAGGTAGGCCGATTAATAAATAAATTAAATAATGGATCATGTTTTCCATTACACCCATCTCAGTAGAGAGGATCTTTTACCTGAAGACTACATTAAGAAGTTTATATTTTTTTCCCCTAAAAACTGTGGGCTGATAGTTAAAGCATTTTTAAAGTGAAATGACACCAAACATGAGTTTTAAGTGAGAAATAAAATTAACATGACTCTCAGTAAAGCTAAAGGAAAGAATAAAAATTGTCTTCAGGACAAAACAGTTGATTATTGTCCTCCATGCTATGGTGTGGCACTGTGAGATAAAGCAATGGACATCAGTTTGAATCACAAGATCAGCAGTTCAAACTTACCAGTCACTCCTTGGAAACCTTATATAAAGTCGCTATGAGTTGGAAACAACTCAAAGGCATGTAACAACAACAGTGCTATATCTGCTGTGGGTTGGTGCTACAGGATAACACTCGACTTCAAAGTTGGTTTGAACAAGGTCGGCAGTCCAAACTCACAGACTACTTCTCATAATCCCTATACAGGTTCACTATGAGTAGAAACAGATTCCAGAGCAACTAAAAACAGCAACAATAAACAACATGCTATGTCTATCCAATTACAGTTGGAGTATTATGTTTGCTTCCAAGAGCCAAGGCTTAAAGGAACACTAGTGAATGAAATGTATCCATAACTCTAAGACTGGTGAGATACTGTAGGCCCAAGTCATACAAGAAATAGTTGAACACATGAGGATATTTCATCAGAAGAAAGACAATGGTAAGAAATATAATCATTGGCTTCCAGCATTTAAAACATTATTCAAGCTTGTCTTGGTCACGTCACGAATCATACGAGCTTAAAGCAGACATTTCCTACCTAGAAATAAAATTTGTGCATTTTGATGGTTCTGTTTGTCTACTCTTCTGTAGAGTTTAATTCTCCAGGCAGGAAAATCAAGATTGAGGAAATCCAGTATAAAATATTCTAGGAAAAGACATAATTGGAAACCTTTATAACTATCTGGATTAGTTCAACAAAGAACACACTACTGACAAAGAAAAAAGGACAAGTGCTCTAATAAAACACTAATGTTTACAATATTTGTGTAGAGATAATGTCAGTGTTCATAAAGGTCTAAAACTGGATGCTACACTTACTTGTGAACTATTTAACAAACCAAAAAGAAAAAAAATTGCAAAAACACTCCAAAGGCAGGATTTCTTTTTATGATGGAATAAGCACACAAAATATTATAAGTACATGACTGATTAAGTCATCTCTTGTTATAAATATTAAATAATTTTCATATCTAAATTAGCATTTAAACCACCTTGATATGCATAAATTATCAGAAACTAAGATATGCTCTTTAGATCTTTATAATGTAAAAAAATCACCGTTTAACCTACAATTAATTTACTTATTTTGTTGTTGTTAGGTAGCGACCTTATGTACAGCTGAACAAAAAACTGCCTAATCCTGGGCCAACCTCACCATTGTTGCCACACTTGAGCCCATTGATGCTGCCACTTTGCCAATCCATCTCACTGGGGTCATCCTCTTTTTCTCTGACCCTCCACCCTACCAAACATAATATCCTTATCCAGCAACTGGTCCCTCCTAACAATATGTCAGAAATATGAGAGATGAAGTTTGGCCATCCTAGCCTTCAAGGAGCACTCTGGCTGTACTTCTTCCAACACGGATCTCTTGGTTATTTTGACAGTCCATGGCACTTTCAATATTCTCCTCCAACACCATAACTCAAAAGCATAAATTCTTCTACGGTCTTCTAATAAAGAAGAATAACACTGTCCAGGTTTCACATGCATAAGAGGTTATTGAAAATACCATAGCTTGGGTCAGGCGCACCTTAGTCTTCAAGCTGACATCTTTGCTCTTAGACATTTTAAAAAGGTCTTGTGCAGCAGATTTGCCTAATGAAATATTTCATTTGATTTCTTTACTGATGCTTCTATGAGTGTAGATAGTTGATCCAAGAAGAATGAAGTCCTTGACAACTTCAATCTTTTCTCCGTTGGTAAGTATTATGTTTATTGGTCCAGTTGTGAGGATTTTTGTTTTCTTTTATTGTGATGGAATCCGTATTGAAGGCTGTGGTCTTTGATCTTCATCAATAAATGTTTTAAGTCTTCTTCACTTTCAGCAAGCAAGGTTGTATCATCTGCAGATCATAGGTTGTTAATGAGTCTTCTTCCAATCCTGATGTCACGTTTTTCTTTATATAACCCAGCTTCTCGGATTATGTGCTTAGCTTACAGGTTGAATAAGTATGGTGAAAAAATACAACCCTGTCATGCAGAGAAAATTAAGGCATTTCCTCTTAATTGATGGTAGATAGCACATTTTAAAAAATCATTGCATATGAAACATATATAGTTACACTAAATTCACATATAAAATTTTGACAGATATGAATTTAAGTTGAGAATGTAGCTTCAAGGTAACTTTGTCATTATTAATATCCATTAATATCCAGTAAGGTTGTTAGGTGCCATCAAGTCAATTCTGACCTTATGTACAATAGAATGAAATGCCACATGGTCCTGCACCTTCCTCTCAATTACTCCCAAACTTGAGCCCATTGCTGCTGCCATTGTGTCAATTCATCTCATTGGGGTTCTCACTCTTTTTCACTTACCTCCACTCTACCTAGAATAATGTCCTTCTTCAGGGATTGGTCCTTCCTAATATGTCCAAGGTATAAGAGATAAAGTCTGCCTATCTGGCTTTTAAGGAGCCTCCTGGTTGTATTTATTCCAACATGGATTTGTTTGTTCTTCTGGCAGTCCATGGTTCCTTTAGTATTCTTCTCCAACAACATAACTAAAATGCATCAATTGTTCTTTGGTCTTCCTTATTCATATCCCAACTTTCACATGCATATGAGGCTATTGAAAACACCATGGCTTGTGTCTGGTGCACTTTAATCCTCAAACTGATGTATTTGCTATTACAAACTTTAAAGAGGTTTTGTGCAGTGGATTTCCCTAATGTACCATATCCTTTGATTTGTTGATAATTCCTTTCATGAATACTGATGGTGGATCCAAATAAAATGAAATTTTTACAACTTCGATCTTTCTTCCATTTATCATGATACTACTTATTGATTCATTGGTGAGAATTTTTGCTTTCTTTACATTGAGGCACAGCCCATACTGAAGACTGTGGTCTTTGATATCATGAGTAAGTATTTTAAATCCTCTTTTCTCTCAGTAAGCAAAGTTGTATCATTTACAAGTCGTGGGTGTTAAGAAGTCTTTCTTCAATTCTGATGCCAAATTCTTCTGCGATAATGAAGCTTCTCAGATTATTTGCTCAGAAAACAGACTGAATAAGTATAGTGAAAGAATACAATGTAGTACACACCTCTCTTGATATTAAACCACAGTGTCCCCTTGTACCATTCAAATGACTGCCTCTTGGTTCATGTACAGGTTTCAAATTAGTACAATAAATTGTTCCAGAATACTAATTCTCCATAATGTTGTCCATAGCTTTCATGGTCCATGCGGTCGAAAAAGTTTACATCATCTTTCTGGTAGTCTCTGTTTTCAGCCAAGATCCATTTGACATCAGCAATGATATCCCTTGTTCTATGTCGTTGTCTGAATCTGGCTTAAAATTCTGGAAGCTCCCTTACAATTTACTGTTGCAGCTCTTTTTGAATTATCTTTTTCAAAATATTACTTGCATATTATATATATTATGTTATCCAATTATTTCCACATTCTGTTGGATCATCTTTCTTTAGAATGGGCACAAATATGGATCCCTTCCAATCAGTAGACTGATATTCTTCCAAATTTCTTGGCATAGATGAATGAGTGCCTTCCGTGTTGCATCAGTTTTTTTTTGTTTGTTTGTTTGTTTTTAATTTCAACTTAATTCCCAGAGCTCTGCCTTTTTCCAATGGCTTCAGTGCACCTTGGATTTCTTTCTTCAGTACCATTGGCTTGTTTGTTTGTTTGTTTGTTTCATAAGTTTTTATTATGAATTGTGTGATAGTTCACAGGGGAGAACATCAGCTTTACATTCATCTGATCGTATTTTGTTTCATTGCAATGATTACAATCCCCTCCATGCATTTGCATCCATTCCCTCTGGGTTTTTGTTTTGTTTTGTTTTGCTTTGTTTTTATGTCCACTGAAGCACTCAGTAACATACAACCATTTAATTAACAAAAGGGCATACCCTGCAGTCCAGTCTCCCAGTCATCAGGTTACAGCCCTTCTCCCTTCCTAAGTCCTGGGTCCCCAACCGCTCCATCTCTCCACATCATCTTCTCTGGTGTGACTACTTCTCTGCATAGGATCCCACACTCCACTCTTCTCCCTTGATGATCCCAGGGTCCTCCACTCCTGGACTGAAAAATCAACCACTCCCCTCCCTTTGTTACAAAACTCTACCTTTACATTTGCAATGCTCACAATCAGTCCTGATAGCAATTATTCACTATTGAACCACAAGAGTCTTATCCCCATCTCCTTTCACCAGCCCTGTCCAGACATGTTAGAAACCAGTCAGTGGAGATTCTACCTTCCTCCATACTCTCTGACACTAGGCTCCCTCTTGCAAGCTTCTAAGCCAGTCATTTCATACCTTTGTAGTTCCCCATTTTTGGTAGCCAATGTCAAAGTTGCCCATCCCTGTCAACCCAGTGTACCAAGGGGGTCGGAATGATCCTCGCTGTAAAGATTTGTTCCCTCTTTTGAACTACTATATCAGTAAGTAGTATGTCCCAGTCATCAAAATGTTTGGTAGTCTGTGTGTGCCTTGTATTAGAGCCCTCACATGTGTCCCTATTTTCTCATTGATAGCCTTTATAATTCAGGGATTAACATTTAGGTCTTTAATCCATGCTCAGTTGGATTTTGAATAAGGTGTGAAGTAAAGTTTTGTGTCAATGTTTTGCATACTTACTTCCAGTTCTGCCAGCCCCGTCAGTTGAAGGCACTGTCTTCCCCAACCATTGTACTGTAGCCCTTTGTCAAAAATCAGTTGGCTGTATGTGGATGGGTTAATTTCTGGATTCTCAATTCTGTTCCATTGATCTATGTATCTTTCACTGTAACGGTACCATGCTATTTTGACCACAATAGCTGTGTAGTAAAATTTGAAATCATGGAGTGAGAGGCTTTCAACTTTAATCTTCTTCATAAGCAGTGCTTTGTTTATCCTGGGTCTCTTTCCTTTCCATATAAAGTTTATAATTGTTTTATACATCAGTATGAAGAATGTCGGTGGAATCTGTATTGAGATTGCATTATAAGTGTAGATTGCTTTGGCCAGTATTGACATTTTCACAATGTTTCTATCCACAATCTTTCTATCCAGGATCATGGTATATTCTTCCATTTGTGTGAGTCTCTTTTGGTTTCTTGTCTTAGTGTTTTGTAGTTTTCTTTGTATCGGCTCTTTGTTTTCCTGGTTACATTTATTTTTAGGCATTTCATCCTTTGGGTGGCTATTGTAAATGGAATTGATTTCCTAATGTTCTTTTCAGCAATATCATTGCTACTATAGAGGAATCCAACTAATTTTTGTACGTTGATCTTACACGCTGCCCCTTTGCTGAATCTTCCAATGAGGTCTAGCAGTTATTAATTGAGTCTTTGTGATTTTCTATATATAGGATCATATCGCCGGCCAATAGAGAGACTTCAACTTCTTCTTTGCCAATTTGGATGCCTTTCATTTCCTTATCTTGCCTTATAGCTTTGGCTAAGACTTCCAAAAACAATACTGAATAGGAGTGGTGACAAAGGGCATCCTTGTCTGGTTCCTGTTCACAGAGGGAAGGCTTTTAGTTACTCTCCAATGAAAACAATGTAGGCTATTGGTTTTGTATATATGCTCTTAAATATCTTGAGGAATTTCCCTTAAATTCCTATTTTGTTGAGTGTTTTTATCAGGAATGGTTGCTGGATTTTGTCAATGCCTTTTCTGCATCAATCGATATGATCATGTGATTATTTTTGTTTTTCTTATTTATGTGGTGGATTACATTGATTGTTTTTCTAAGGCTGAACCATCCTTGCATCCCTGATATGAATCACACATGGTCATGATGTATTATTTTTTGATGTGCTGATGAATTCTGTTGGCTAGAATTTTGTTGAGAATTTTTGTATCTATGTTCATGAAGGATATCAGTTTATAATTTTCTTTTCTTAGTGATGTCCTTCCCTGGTTTTAGTACGAGGGTATGCTGCTTCCATGAAATGTATTACAAAGTTTTCCCTCCTCTTTTAATATTCTGGAATAATTTGAGTAGAATTGGTGACAGCTCTTCCCTGAATGCTTGATGGAACTAACCAGTGGAGCCATCTGTACCAGGTCTTCTTTTGGTTGAGAGTTTCTTGATGACCAGATCCATTTATTTTTCTATTATGGATCTTTTCAAGTTTTCTACTTCATTCTGGGGAAGATTATATAGGTCAGGTTTTTGTAAAAATGTATTCAGCTCACCTAAGTTCCCAAATTTGTTGGAGTACAACTCTTAATAATATTCTGTTATTATCCTTTTTATTTCCTTTGGTTCCATTGTGACATTGGCCATGTGATTTCTAATGTGCATTATTTGTGTCTTCTCCCTCGATTCTTTTGTTAATTTTGAAATTGGTTGGTCAATTTTATTAATCCTTTCAAATAACCAGGTTCTTGTCCAGCTTTTCTGTTTTCTATCACATTTTTTTCTGTTCTAATCTTTATTGTTTCTTTTCTTTTGGGGACTGTAGGTTCCCTCTGGTAGTCTGTATCCAATTGTTGTTGCTGTTATTGTTGGTAGGTGCCATCGAGTCGGAACCAACTCATAGCGACATTATACACAGCAGAATGAAACAGTGCCTGATCCTGGGCCAACCTCACTTCCGTTGCCATGCTTGAGCCCATCGATGCTGCTACTTGGCCAATCCATCTCGTTGGGGGGTCTTCCTCTTTTTCTCTGACCCTCCACCTTACCAAACATTACGTCCTTCTCCAGCCACTGTTCCCTCCTGAACAATATGTGTAAAGTATGAGAAATGAAGTTTGGCTATCTTGGCCTCCAAGGTGCATTCTGGCTGTACTTCTTCCAAAATGGATCTATTGGTTCTTTTGGCAGTACATGGCACTTTCAATATTCTCCTCCAACACAATAACTCAAAAAGATCAATTCTTCTATGGTCTTCCTTATTCACTGTCCAGTATAGGTATGCATATGAGGTTACTGGCTTGGGACAGGTGCACCTTAGTCTTCTTTTCTCTTTAACACTTGAAAACGACCTTGTGCAGCAGATTTGTCTAATGCAATACGGCGTTTGATTTCTTGACTGCTGCTTCCATGAGTCTTGATAGTTAATTCAAGAGGAATGAAGACCTTGACAACTTCAATCTTTTCACTGTTGATAAGAATGTTGCTTATTGGTCCAGTGGTGAGGATTTTTGTTTTCTGTACAATGAGGTGTAATCCATACTGAAGGCTGTGCTCTTTGATTTTCATCAGTAAATATTTTAAGTCCTCTTCACTTTCAACAAGCAAGGTTGTATCATCTGCATTTTGCAGGTTGTTAATGCATCTTCCTCCAATCCTGATGCCACGTTTTTCTTCATATAACCCAGATTCTCAGATTATTTGCTCAGCATACAGGTTGAATAATGATTGTGAAAAAATACAACTTTGTCACACACCGTTTTTAATTTTTAACCATTCACAGTTACCATATTCTGTGTGAACAATTGCTTCTTCATCCAGGTACAGATTCCTCATGAACACAATTAAGTGTTCCAGAATACTCATACTTTGCAATGTTGTCCATAGCTTGTCATGATCCACACAAATGAAAGCCTTTGCATAGTCAATAAAGCACAGATAAACATCTCTCTGACATTTTCTGATTTCAGCCAAGATCCATTGGATATCAGCAATGATATCCCTCATTCCATGGCCTCTTCTGAGTCCAACTTGAATCTCTGGAAGTTCTCTGTCAATGTATGCTTTTAGCTGTTTTTTTTTTATTACTTTAATAAAACTTTACTCTCATGGGATATCAAAGAGATTGTCCGATGATTTCCGCATTCCATTGGGTTACCTCTCTTTGGAATGGGCACATATACAGATCTCTTCCAATCAGTCAGCCATATAGTTGTCTTCCAAATTCCTTTTTTTTTTTTTTTTCTTAAATGTTTTATTGTGAATTATGTG
>NW_006408575.1:8632752-8633452 GCF_000296735.1 Chrysochloris asiatica | reverse complement strand
AAGTTTATTTTATCAGAGATTAGTACTGCCACTCCTCTTCGCTTTTTATTGCAATTGGCTTGATATATTTTTTTCCATCCTTTGACTTTTAATCTATTTCTGTCTCTGTGTATGAGATGTGTCTCTTGCAGACAGCATATTGAATATTCTTGTTTTCTTATCCATTCTGCCACCCTCTGTCTCTGAGCAGGTGCATTTAATCCATATACATTTAGTGTAATTATTGATAGGTATTGATTAATTGCTGTCATTATGTTTGTTTTTGTGGTGTTGTTTTTTCTTTTTTCTGTTTGTCTTCCTTTGTTGAGTAAATGGTTGCTTTCTTTCTTGTGAGTTTCCTCATAATTTTAATGTTCCCATCTTCTTCTTGGATTTTTATTCTCTTGGTATATTTTGACATGTTAAATTTCTTTGAGTTTGCCTTATAGTCAATTAACTTTTCTTTCCATTTACTGTAGTCTATTTTATCCTGTAATCGATCCGACCTTCTCACTATCTGGATCTCTGTTCCTACATGTTTACCTTCTTTTACATTGAACTTGTTTTGGTCGTAGACTGATCTCCCAGATTCTCTGAGTTTGTTCTTATAATTTTGTTCTGTTCCTAACTCTTCCTTCTGTTGACTTAATTCAGGGAGATGCTGCCACTTATGTCAATCTCTGGTTGTTGTCTGTTCTTGTTGGTTCTCAGTCCACAGAAC
>NW_006408575.1:8627653-8628235 GCF_000296735.1 Chrysochloris asiatica | reverse complement strand
TGGTCAACCAGGTCTTCACCTGGGTTCACAGAAGTCTATTGAACATTGTAGGGCTTAGATCACCACTTCATTGCTGTTTTTCCCTCACTTCCCCTTATCGGTGTCCAGCATGGTCACAAATCAGAGTGTATATTCCCATTGAGTCTTAGTCTTGGAAGGGGGTTTGCACTGAGGGGACCCGACCACTTATCTTGATGTTTCCTTGACAAGCAAATTGCTTGTTCTTGTAGTAACAGTCAGTCTGCCTATGTTGTTTTATATTTTTCCTGTAGGTCTTTAATTCAAGAAGTATTTTCTGTTCTTCTAGCCACTCCAGGCTGGTCTGCTTGTCCTTTAAAGTGGGAATTTCCCATCTATGGAGATCTGGATGTAGTTCAGGCTTCCACTTATAGTCTTATGTATTGCAGAAGCTCCGCAGGAAGCCTCCTTCACTGGGCACAGTGTAGCCCTATTTTAGGTATTCCAATCAATTATAGGCAGAAGACGGACTTACAAGCTTTCTTTGGTGATGCTTTTCGCTATTCCTTTCTCTCCCCCTCCAGTGTCTATTTTATAATATAATGCAAGGAAAACCAAGATTCA